>NC_136993.1:35478424-35833424 GCF_032717465.1 Coenobita brevimanus
TTGTTGACTTTATTACATGGGTTTTATTCGCCCCTGTGTAGACTACAACTCTCATGTGTGGGGAGGCTCCCCACATACAGCTCTTCTCAATAGGGTGGAGTCAAAGACTTTTCTTCTCATTAACTCTCCTCCTCTTACTGGCTCCTTTCAACCTCTGTCTCTTTGCCGCACTGTTGCCTCTTTATCTCTTTTCTATCGCTACTTTCATAGTCACTGCTTCTCTAAACTGTCTGCTTGCATCCTTCCACGTCTATAACGGGTGCGTAGCACCCGTCTAGCAACAAACTCTCATCCCTTGTCTGTCCTACTCTTTAATGCAAGAGTTAACCATTACTCCCAGTTCTTCATTTATGCAACAGGTCATCTCTGGAAATGTTTCCCTCTGTCTGTATTTCCTGCTTCTTATGGTCTCCAGTTTTTCAAACGCAGTGTGTTCAGGCATGTCGAAATGAACGGATCTTGAATTTGGCTCCCTTTTGTATTTTTTCTTCTTGGAGGGAACTATTTTGATGGTTTGTAGCCTTTGGTTCCTTCTTCTTCACATATGGTTACCATCCAATGTGCATATTTTTTCCTAGGTTACTGGAAACCATCTGGCTTTTAATTTAATGCTGAATCAACTGAAGGTTGCACTGCATCTAGAAAGTGAATGGCGGGAGCCCTTACTTACCACGTTAACAATACAGCAATGTAGCAGAAGAATCATTCATACATAACCTCATAACCTAACCCTACCACAGCCCCAGGCTGGCTAACAGGTACTGGAAGCCAGAGTTGTCAATTCAAGCAAATTAAAAGTCGATAGATCGGCCTCTAAAAGTCGCTCAATTATTAAATGTAAAGATTAGAACAAGTTAACACTACAAACACTAAAAGTGACCCACATAGGCTGAATGCATAATTACGACAATAACGATATAAGGAAAATGCTGTGTAACGTAAACTCTACGAATAATACTTCAATGAACATCAGCATCTAATTTAAAGGTGGTTATATTATATCAGTCAAGTCCCAATCTAGTTCATCTTCCTCGATGGCCAGGGTACAGGTTGAAGGATTTTGTGAGCTATTACCCGACTTTTTCTTGTAAGCCTCCACTGTGCCAATGTTCTTAAAGACCTCCTCAGACAACTGGTAGTTATGGCAGCACTTTCCTTGCCGTCTCAGTCCATACTTTATGGCAAAGAGTGTTTTCATGCACATCATACTCATTCTGTTCCTGAGTTTTGACTCTACAATGTTCGTTTGTCTAAGTACATGCTCAGCATCAGCATTAGCATGTGGTAATGAAAGTACTGATAGAGCTGGGGCAGAAAGATCACTCTATGGATTTTCCCCAGTGGCATCTTCATAATCTGCTGTTTCTTCCCAAGCCTGAATTGCATCTGAAGCTTGTTTCCACGCTGTGTGATGTAATTTCCTCCGCTGAAAGTCTATGCGGGTGAAAGTAATTTCGTAACCAACAAACACCCAGTCCAGAATCCCTCGTTTTCTTGGTTGCAGACATTCCCTTGCACTTATCAATGACACTGACCTCAAGACATGAACGTTCACAAGCAAGCGATTACACAGTTGCTTTACAAGTTCAGTAACAAAGTGGAGACATCTTTTACGAATATCTACCTTATCAGTAAACATGCAGTTCCTCCTTTTTCCCTCAAACTCATAACCCAAACAAGGGTGTGGATCCAGGAAACTTTCTACAAAGTCACTTTGTTATTTTTTTTTCCTGCGATGATGGTCTGAGAGTACAGGGAGTCAATTGACTGAAGCAAATCATTTAGTAATTTTGTTGACTGACTGTCTCTTGCAGAGTACAGGGAGTAAACTGACTGAAGCAAAATTTTGTTGACTGATTGTCCCTTGCATCAAACATTTTGTTGACACACTGATCTTCTTCATGACTGTACTTAAAAAAGACCATAAACATATAGTTTTTCCTATTACAAGGCATTGAAAAAAGGATTTCAGCAGTATAACAGCGCTCTTCTTTCCGTGCAAGTTCTAAATGAGCTCTGGACTCAGTGCACTGGCTCAGAATTGTGACTGTGATAGCTTCAATCACCAATCGTCCGATCTAAATTATATGCACTAATTTCAGAGGAGACTGACCTTCATTAATCAAACCATTAAGCTCCTTGTTCTTTGTATGTCTCAGAGACAAGTATGAGAACCAGATGAGACACTCTCTAATTAAAGAATCGAGGTGCCGTAGATGATCCCTTACAACATAAGAGAATGCAAGTTGCAGTGACTGGCACACATCTGATCAGCAACTATCATGGGACTTCCGCCTTTAATTTCACATAAGCACCATTATGAACACAGGTCATCACTGATGCATTTTCAGTCACAGTTGCTAAAAGTTTCTGCAAGTCTAGTCAGTTACTTCTTGAAGACAGTTTTATGGCATTACTTACTGCATCAGTATTGTACTCGCTGAGTTCAGTCATATCCAAAAACTCTGCTACATTTTTCTTCCTTTAATCAGAATAAAATCTAATTAATTCCGTTCATCATCCAGCCCTACATTGCAACATGAGCAGCATAGGAGCTCGGGGCTAGGCAGTTGGTCCCGACATTTAAGATGAGAGTGAAAATCTAATTAAGATACCTAATAACTTTGGAACAGAAATGCCACTACTTTCTCCAGTTAGTAGACTAAACTTTCTTTCGCTTATATCAGCTCTCATGTACACATTTTTTAAGTTTCATGCAGTACACGTCTTTTAAGTTTCAGATCTCATCGTTTGCTGTCACACAAACACACTTTGCACACCTTTGGCAGGTGGTCTGCGACTCGTAATGCACAACGTTCTTGTTTGAACAGAGCTATTCGGCCCTCCATATTTCTGGTGTAGTTACCTAATTGTTCAAATGGAATAAATCTTTGCCTTCCAGAACCAAACGGTTCTTCTGCTTTCCTGTAATTGGTAGTGTTGTGGCGCTTTTCAGATTCAATTAGTTTCCCATTCAAGGGACACATGCAATATATGAAAAAGCTCTTAGTGTCGTCTCCTTCTAGTCCAGTAAGCCACTTATTATATCTAGAGTCATCGAGGCTCTCAGCTTAAATCGCTGGCTGTACTTCTTGCTCATTGTTTTTTTAACAGGACACATGAAAGGCACTCGACAGTCAGAATAACGTTCCTCACGAAAGGCTAGCTGCAATCTGTGAGTGAGCGCAGGACAAAGGCGGTGTAACTGAACTGAGTATTCTAATAGCAACAGGACAGGACGGTCACGGTGAGTGGCACAATACGACTACGTCCAGGACACGAACGATTGGTATGGATGACAGGTGCCAATTGTATTTATATTAACTTCTTTTTCTTTGGCTGATGTTTTTTAAATTATTTGTTCGTATACTAGTTTGGTGAAAAAATCGCCAAAAATGTCACCAAACAATAGATAAATAGCTAAAATGTCGCCAATTCGTTAAACGGCAGGAAAAGTAGCTGGGCGACTATTTGAAGTCACCAAATCTAGCGAAAAGTAACCAAGTTGGCAACGCTGTAATGGGGTGTCACGAGATAAAATGGAGTATCTTGCTTTCTTTGAAAAACCAAACTACAGTAGACTCAGATGGTTCTAAACTCAGGCACGAAATCCTTATCAGCACATGTACGAGAGCCACAGCTTTGTCCAGGGTTTGCCACCTGTACATGTACGAGATTTGGGGTGTTGGAGATAAGTATAAATCCAAGCATTCTTTTATCATTACTGTATTTTTCAGGAAGCAGATTTTGGGCAGACACTGCTCCAGGTCACAGCCCGTCGCACAGAGGTGGTCGACTTTACTGTCCCAGTGACAATATGGTACACCTGCATCATCATCCACATTGGATCGTCCGAGGTGGATCCCTGGGGCTTCCTACTGCCCTTCAGACCACTGGTGTGGGGTGGAATCCTGGTGGGGCTGATCGGGGTGCTCTGGTCTCTAATGTTGATGACTTCTCTTAGTTTAGCTGAAGGTGTGAAACGATCCAGGTGGTTTACAAATGCATCCAGCTGTCTGCGTGTCCTGTTGCATCAAGGTGAGAATTCATAATTTCGTGGTATTAAATGGTTAAATGAGATTTCTTCTAAGCCCTCTGATTTGATACGATCTTGTTCAGAATAGTTCTCAGCAAATATGGAACCTGCCAAGGTGTACACCATCCTTTATGTGAAATATAGTTGGGCAGATGTAATCCACATGCACACAGTCAACTGCAATGCTCATCATCCAACATACGAGAGGAGTATGCCACTTCATATGGTTGTGTCCATGTCCATATGCATGGACATACACACAACCATATCTACCGTATGACCCACTCATGGTCAGGTGTCCCTCAGCAACATACTGTACAAGCATCCTGTGTGTTCACCATTAACCAGAACAAAGAAGCCAGCCACAATAAGCATGCTCTATCTACACCGGATGCACTTGGACTGACTGTATGAAAACACTGACACTGTTTGTGTATGGGGATACCCTCCTTCCACAAGTTGTAGCTGCCACTCATGTGGCTGTCACAAGGCTATTCTGATGGAACCAAAGAAGGTGAATAAATCGGAACCCTCACCACTGCTAGTGCAGACTTCAGCTTCTCTTCATCTCATCTCATCTCCACTAGCTGACCTCATCCTTATAGCCTTACCTTATCTTACTTGCTTCACTTTCACCTTCCTGCCCACCCCACCTCGTAATGACTCTTATTTAACTTTGGGCTGAGTGAGTGAGTAAGAGTCTTTCCTAACACTTCACTACCAAGGGTTTCATAAAGTATAAATAAAATTGTTTAGTAACAGCAAGAAGTTATTGCAGCAATGGAGATAAAGTGTATGCAACTCCACTATTACAGATTTTGTATACCCGTCCACCAGACACAGTTGTCTGAACAGTAAGAAAACAGTACCTTCTTACAGCCAGGTATTATTTGTCTTTACTAGGCGTGTGCGGTTGCGGGAGGTACCTGTAACCCATAGAAGTTCTCGCCCTCCTCGTCCCACTCTAGCCCGCGTCCAGTGGGGCCACATGTTTAGGTAACAGTGATGCAAAAAACATGTCCTCACTACACCTCTCAAAAAAATATATATATATCTTTCTGTATAGTACTGGAGGGAAAAATGAAGATCACCTCTCTCAACTGAAACAGTCAGCCGGTATTATCCATTGAAAAAAATTCACCATATGAACAGGACTAGAAAATGTATAATATTTAATTTCAGTGATCTTCATTCGAAAATGACGGTGGTGACAGCAGGAGGTGGTGACGGTACAGATGTTGAGTCATGTCTTCAATGATTAACTGAGCCTTAGCCAGATGTAGCTGAGAGTGCAGGATGGTGGTGGTGGTGTGAGAGTGCAGTGTTGGCCATGTTAGTGTTGATCATAACCTAACCTAACTTAACCCAGATGTGGTCAAGTCTACGCGTTGGTGGTGGTGGGAACTTGTGGTTTTAGGAGTGTGGATGCTGGCCATGCTGGTGTTGTTCCTAAGCTACACCAGCAACCTCATGTCCCTCCTGGCCATCAGATACAGCCCAATGCCCATACAGTCACTGGAAGATATTGTTGCCAGTCCAGTCACCGCATTCCTTCCAGCAGGCTCGTTCATCCTTGAGGCATTTGTTGTAAGTTATTTTATGCTACTGGGATATGTGCAGATAATAATAATAATAATTGTTCTCGCTAGCTTCACTCGTTCAAACACCAAGTTTAGTCACAGTTGGAACCCCAGACATATGTAACCAAGCAAAAGATTAAGCGCATCAGCAAGAAATGGGGACACGGGTAGGGAGGAAAGCTTTGTAGTACAGTAGCGAACTTTTTGGAAATCTGAGCCAATTTTGAAGATGCAAGAAAAATTGACACCAAATTAGAAATCGCATAAAAATCCTTAATTACTGTATTTTCATTTCATACACAACCCGTAATTCCCAATTGTTTTTCCGTAAATCGAGGACACAATTTTTTTAAAGGCAGATTAGCATACCAGCTGGTTGAACAAGGAGTAACGGTCCAAGGTTGCATAAGTAGGGCAGCTGTATTTTCTGAAGATTGCTGAGAGCAACCATGTTTTGCTTATTCAAAACGAATACTACCTTCTGTTTGTTTTTTGGAAAATTTTGACTGAATCCAAGTCAAACTAGTATGATACCCTGACTGACGAAACTCTGAATTTCTGATTCGAATGAGAGTGCACCAAAAAAGATGTGGTGAAAGTAATTTTTGTGAGTGAGCAAAAAGCAAAGTCATTATTAACCTGCTGAGTCCCAAGCCCTAGACATAAAATAAACCCGCTGACTGCCAGCAGACTTTGAACCCTCATGAAGCCTTGCTGCCAGCCAATTTTCAACCTTTTTTTTTCTAGATAGGTTAGAAATGATGAGGGAAACATGGAGAACAGCCATAAAAGTACTCACAGATGTCATTTAGGTCGATTTTGAGATCAATTCTCCCTGATCAGGTTGCTGAAAACTTCCGAGTAATGCCAATAGACTTTATCGGCCGCCTCCGACACTTACTGACTTGAGATAGGAGATCTTCGTTTTCTTCATCGGTAACTATGCTATTTGAGCCAAAAACACTCCCATTCGGTATATAGATGACATAGGAAGACCTAGAGAGGCACAGGCTGATTTTTTGGTGCCTAACTTGAATTTTCGAATTTTGGCAAATATATCAAATTGCCAACATACATGTATGTCAATGGCACTGTCCGCGCATATAAGGGCAGACGTACATGTACGTTGTTGGCACAGGGTAGGTTAATAGTGTGAGGGAATATTTTTGGTGTAATTGTAATCTGCTAAGTTCTTTTCAGTATTTTCAGGTCAGGAAATCAGATGAATATGATGAGCCACATGAGACAATACTCAGCACTGCCTAACCTCCTTACTAGCTCACTCGAACACTTTCCACATTTTCAGTATGGACACCTATTACATGTTAATAATAATAATAATAATAATAATAATAATAATTGTTATTTAGGTAGACCCGAGAATTTTAAGATTTAGATGTAGGAGGTGGATTAGTACCTTTATACCTGTGATGTACTACCATGAGTGTAGTAAGGGAATTAAAGCCTTGATGATCTGACACAGCCTTAACAATTTTGCATTCAGGGGCTTCTTTAGGCTGAATAAAATCGTCAGATGGCTGCAATAATAAATAAAAAAGGAACATCATCGCAGTTCACCTGTCATTCAGATCACACATTATCCTCACCTAGACAGCAGAGAACGGACCAATGAAGGAAGTGGCAGACTTGCAACACAAGGGACGCCTGGAGCTTGTCTTGGGCCGGGACTTTATGACAAAACTGGACTCCCAGGTCAGACGAGGTGACCACGTCTTGTTCGCCAGCGGCTTGACGTTACGCATATTCATGGCTCAGGACTTTTCTCTCAAAGGTAATTTACTCCTGGCTCCTATGATTCACTTAATTAAAACGGACACTATTGAATGGAATTAAACAAAGACGTTCATCTACTTTAGGGAGGATTTAATGGCAGCAGAATTATCTCCGTCAGCCTCTTATAATTCATTTTCAGGCATATACAATCGTCTAATGTCAGCTGCATTAACCCCTAAAACCGCGGGCTTGTTTACCAATGACTTGCGTGTCCCGCGGGGTTATTTGGGCTCCGACAGACTCTCAAAAAATATTTGCCAAAAATCAGTTATTAGTCCTAGAATAATAAAATTATATATGCTTATGGCACATACCTTCTCCTTTCTCCTGGAATGATTGTTGAGCCTTCGTCGGTTACCATAGGACTTGTGGAGACCTCTGAAGTAGGGTAACGAAGTCTCCACTTTACACTTCCCGACAACCCATAATATGATTACCACAGCCAGATACAAACACTATAAACACTATTCTACAATTTTCAAGTAGTTTGGGATCCATACTCAAAAAAAAAACACTGTGAAAGCAATGTAAATTACGAGTGCGTCTGATCGTCGCACTGGCACTAGTTCGCTCTTGGTACTCTGTCATTTATTATTCATAAAACCCCTCACATTTTATATTTCTATTACTATATAACACTTATATATATCTACAGTCTTTATCCATAAGTTTCCTTCAGTAGTATTAGTTTATTGTCACTGTAGGGATTCAATTTCTTTCAGTAAAATACGTAGCATTCACTTTCTCATCCTGTATACTAGCATTGAGAGTGAATGTCACTTTCATCTTCACTCTCATAACTCATAGCATTCAGACATGCTAGAGTGAAACTTTCACTTTCATTACTCCTAGGGTATATACTCGTATTCTTATAATACTACTCATTTACATTTCTATTTACGTTCTCTATTTTATTTACGTTATTTACATTTCTATTTTATTTACACTGTGTTATGCACTGTCACTTCAAGTAACTTATAAAACTATTTTCCATTGTTCACGTATATTTACATTCATTACTTTCACTTCCTGTTTACACATTATTTACACATTATTTACAATTCCACTTGCACTGTTTTACTCAATAGAAAGATCGTAGTCACTCTTTTATCAATTGTCAGCCCTTTACCTCTTTCCACACGAGATTTAGTAGGGGGTAAAGGTCACAGGGCCCTTTGCATGGGGGTGAAAAAGTCCTTGAAGTCAGCAAGAAGAAACATACGTACTCTCACTTCGGAAGATGAGAGTAAACTGATAACGGAGGGCCGGGATGGAGGCCTACTTAGGGGATATTCAGAGCTACCAATGTTAGCTCTTGAAACAGCTATGTCTAGCACTGAAATGATTGGCAGGAAATCTAGACAATACATTATAAATTAGGTAGTTCCAGGTGAATGTAAATATCACTTAGGCTTCTCCCTTCCCTCCTTACATGTATATTTATTACGAAAATAGATTATACGGCATATTTCAAGGGGAAAAAAACAGCGAAAATTAGCGAACGAGTGCACGTGTGGTGTTGTCAGGTGATAATTAGCCAATTCCAGGTGTATGGCACTCTCACTTACCTTATTTCTTTCTTGTATATATTATTTGGTATAAGAATAGGACATAGGGCTTATTTCAATGGATGAAATCAGTGAAAAATTCCAGGGAAGATTTACTTAGCGTAGCACGGCCGGGCAGGCGAGAGGATAGGGTAATGGAGGGGGGGTAGGGAGGGGAGTCAAGAACGGGGAGAAATGGCTAAATTGTCAACAATGGATGGGAGTACAGATGAGATTAGGAGTGCTGACTAGTGTTGGACATTGGCAGTACTGATAGATGATACAAGCCCCCACTTGGAAGCCCGGGTGAATTCAAAATAACACAGAATCACTAAAGCGACGCCCCGCAGTATGATCCCTTGCTCCCAAGCGTCACGAAAGTGACGCCCCGCGGTTAAGGGGTTAAAATGTTACAGACGTGACCATATGAGTGTAAAGATTAATGGTTGTATTCCATCCCTTTGAGGATAGCTAATGTTAGGCTGCCTTCACCTTTTCCAAACGTTCTTCACAGTTTTTTAAAAATATAAGAAAAGTATTCTTGATGATGATGATGATGATGATGATGATGATGATGATAGTGGAAAAAGCTTCCCAAAATTGGTTGGGACTTTTGCATGTATTTATTACTGGTAGGTGGTGGCAACCATCATCCACTTACTTGCAGTGCCGTCTACTTCGCATTTATCATTCTGTCTGTGTCTGCCCTCTTCTCTTCCTATTTCTTCTTTTCCTTCCTATCACTTTTTGTAATTCTCCCTATTATTGTGCCCTTCAACAATTCTGCAGAACCAGTCTCGCATCCAATACTGATTTTATATTTACTTTTTGATTAATTGTAGGTACCACGTTCCTCTTCTTTATATATACTGTACTCTACACTCTTTGAACCTTCTTATGATCGAAATAAATATACCCCTTTTACTCTAACGTGGCCTATAATTATTGTCTCTTCATCTTGATTACTGAGTTGTAACAGGAGATTACGCTAGAATATGATAGAAGTCATGAGGAAGATACATAGAGTGGATTTTGGAGATCCATACTTGTCCCATTTTCCATAATCTGTGTGAAATAAGCTGCAACAGGGAAAAAATCTGGATCAAGTTAATGTAACATGAGTAGTCTGCTCCAGAAAACTGCTAACGATTTCTTTTAGAATGTCATAGGAGCCTTGGGCTCGATACTGGACGTATTTACGATCGATTCTCTGTCGTAACATTAATTACTTTTCCCAGGAAGGACTAGATAAACGGGAAGACTCTGAAGGTTCTTTTTTATGTCCTTCCTGAAGAAACAGTCACTACCCACAGCATTTTTCATCTCTCGTGATTATGGTATGCTATTTTGTAGAGTACATTCGAGACTTGAATGGGTATTTTCGTCGGTTAAGGAAGGTCCAGCCCCTAAGATATGCAGTTCGATTGACCATACATGCGTGAAAGTCTGTATATGGAGCCGAGTTTTCGACTCCTAGAGAAGTAAAAAGTGTTATGCCCAAGGTTTAGAGATTGAATTTACACATGTTATGCCGCAAACCAGAGCATTTTAGACCAACTGGTTCATGAGCTCTAGCCCATCAAAGTTGAAAAAAGGGACTCCAGTTTTCAATGCGCTCCCACCCAATTCCTCCCTCATTCCTCCCCTCCCATGACCTTCCTTACCCACTCCTATCACCCCCCCCTCTCTTCCCCCTCCCCCCATACCACCCTCCCCCTACCCCCTACAGAATTTTCCGGCTCTTTTTTTTTTTTTCAAACAATAGTATGGAAAATAATTATGTTGGTGTTTCTCACTCACACCCAACACCCTTCCCCCCCAACACTTCTCCCTTCCCCACCTTCCCTCCCCCCGTCCCCTTCCCTCATAGCTGTGTAGCTGTCAAAATAAAAAAAAAATGAGCAAAAGCATGCCATATCTTTTTCTTGGTGTTACACACTCCAGCACCCACTCCTCCTCACCCCTCTCCCCTCACCCTTTGCCCCCCCTTCCCTCCCCTCAGAGCTGCCAAATCAAGTAGCTGTAAGAATTTCAGGGGGAAAAAGCTAAAGCATGCAAAATAATGATATTGGTGTAAGAGAAAGACTAACACACACATATACAATTTATTATTTAAAACAAACAAACATTACTAACATTTACAGGAAACATTATGGTATATATACGGAAATAAAAAAAAAAAACATGAAAAAACATGCATTCTATGTATCTTTTCTTGGTGTTACACACTCCAGCACCCATTCCCCTTCACCTCTCTCCCCTTACCCCTTACCCCCTCCCCTCCCCTCCCCTCAGAGCTGTCAAATCAAGTAGCTGTAAGAACTGCAAGGGAAAAAGAGCTGAAGCATGCAAAATAATAATAATGGTTTTAGAGAAGGACAAACACACAAATATACAATTTATTGTTAAAAAAAACAAACATTACTAAAATTAACAGCAAACATTACAGTATATACGCAGAGATTCATTAAAAAAAAAAAAAAAAAAAAAAAAAGCATACGTTCTGTGTTTCGTGCGTCGGTGTATACAATTACACAAACAATGATGAGGTAGGTGGGGGGGCTTACCATTCACTCACTCGATGTAGTGCTGCTCTCGGGTGTCTGCCCTTTCTTCTCTTCCATCCTTCTTTCCTTCCATCCTCTTCTGTCTTTAGTTCCTTCATTCTTTACTCGTCCTTCTGCCTACGGGTGACTTAACACTTCCTCTTCCGTCTTTCTTTCCTTCATTCTTTCCTCTTCTTTCTGCCTGTGGGTGACTGTACACTGAGTGACAAGCCAAATGGTTTCCTGCATACCAGGAAACCATTTACTATGCTGGGTGGTAACCATATAGCCAAATATTGGCACTGGTGGTTTAGTGGGTGATTGTTGCGCTCCAGTCGGATTGAGCCATTGATGGTTTATATCCAAGGGATGGTTGAGATTGATTGCTCATGTAATGCCACTCAGGGATGAGTGTGGCTGGTCACTCTCATCTTAAATGTCAGGACCAACTGCCTAGCCCCGGGCTCCTACGCTCCTCATGGGGCACCTTAGGATTGGATGATGGATGGATGGATGAATAATCTGGTATTGAATGAAAAAACACGACAGGAATAGTAACAATGACGTATACGTATAATACTCTAGGCGGGGGGAGGAGGGGGAGTTTTAAGCGGATTGTGTACTCTAGAGTTTGGGGGTGGAGGTCGGGTGGGGAGAGGCCTGGAGGGATGGTATGGGGGTGTAGAGGTGGGAGACAGACACCACAAGACAAAGAGGTCAGGTAGATAGGGAGCACAGGGGTGTGGAGGCTGGGTAGGGGGGATATAACCCTCCACATGGGGACAGGGATGGGGGGAATTGGGGGGCAACCACGGTGGAGTGATGGAGGATGGTGGAGGAGGGGGGGGAGGGAGCAGGCGGCGTTCAGGGGCGAGAGAGGGGGAGAGGGAAGTAAGCTATTGGGGTAGAGGAAGGCTGCAAGAGGGCGGTGGGGGAATCACCCCCTCATCATGGGTATGGGTCTGGGTCCTCCCCCCTCCCTACTCAGGACTTAGTTCTCATTGGTTTGCATCGATATCCGTCACAATCGGGCTGAAGCCTAGTGTCCGCAATTTTACCAAAAACCCCTTTTTCGATCACATTCGGTATCTTGCATAATCTTGAAAAAGGATAGATTGATCCTGTTAGCACTTTAGGGGTTAAGACCTCATCCTTAGTGATTTACTTTTGGATATGGCCAGTTGATATCCTTGTATCTGTTATTTTTGTGGTGATATTGGAAGGATTTATGTAGCACAGAAGAGGAGAGTAAGGTGTAACAAAAATAAATCTTTTAAGAAAAGGTAAGACGAGAATACGGGCCTTGGGGGAGGTGGTGGCTGGCGGGAAGTGGTGGCTCATTCAGTAGAGAAGTGGCCCGCAGTCCTACCAAGTGGTGGCTCATTCAGTAGAGAAGTGGCCCGCAGTCCTACCAAGTGGTGGCTCATTCAGTAGAGAAGTGGCCCGCAGTCCTACCAAGTGGTGGCTCATTCAGTAGAGAAGTGGCCCGCAGTCCTACCAAGTGGTGGCTCATTCAGTAGAGAAGTGGCCCGCAGTCCTACCAAGTGGTGGCTCATTCAGTAGAGAAGTGGCCCGCAGTCCTACCAGACCCAGGTTCAAATCCCCACTGTGGCAGGGAACAGTTTAAGGATTTGACTTTCATAATATCAGAATCTACTGATCTACCAGAAGACACACCGACATGTCGTAAAAATACCCCCACCCAATATCAATATACCAGTCCTGTATGAGACAGCCCTAGCATGCACTCAATATGGATGGTGGGTGTTAGGTCCGAAGTGGTGACATGTAGAGGTGTATGCAATATAGGATGACTACTGGGCCGTGGGAGCAGTCTGTGAAGTCTATGCCCAGAGTCGGACGCATAAAGAAAATAAAAAAAACATTCTTCGCACTTCCCTCCTTGTCCTTCTTGCAAAAACAAATCTAAACTAGAAAGCACTCAGATAGCACAGACCTCCGCCAATGTCACTGTGATTAAAAAGGATCTGGATTTGGATTCGTGAATATGTGATCCCCATCCAGATCCACCCCAAAATTTAATCAATTCTTTCTTGGTTTATGGTGCATTTTTCCACAAAATTTCATTGAAATTCATTGAAAATTTTTGAGATATTTTGCGGGATACTCCGCATCCGGATCTAGCCCAAAATTGATTTATTTGTTCACTGGCCTATGGCCCACCCTTCCACAAAATTTAATCAAAATGCTTTCATAAGTTTTTGAGCAATACTGCTAACAGGCAGACAGACAGACAAACCAACTAACGCGGGGTCAAAACATAAAATCCTAGGTGGAGGTAATTGCGACAGGGAGGCGATCGTAAGTTCGTTTGAGTATACACTCCCCGAATATCAATGTTGTAACCATTACCCTTCACATGTTTGGGATAATTCAAGTAAAATCATCCAGCTAATTCCTGACCGCTTTCTTCAGCGCAGAGTGAGTTTTAGGAGCCTGACGGTGTTAAGAAAATACTGATAGTTAATACGTGAGAGAAATATCTGAAGAATATTACCTATTTAACATGACAGCCTTAATGGCAAGGTAAAGTTTTCTAGCCGTAAAGAGACACATGAACAAATGTATTGCAGTTTTAATTAACATAAATCCTAAACTAATATTTAATATATCTTTCAATATACGAGGCAAGTGCTACTTCTACTTGGCCAAAGAAGAGTTCCTGCCTTTGACGACGGCCATAGCAGGACCCAAGGGTAGTCCTTTGATCCCTTTCCTCAGTCGTAGGTGAGAATTGTGCTCCCATAAATAATAACTTTACTACGCCAATGTCTCGCTTAGGAATGCATCATTATATCTATGTTTTCATTCATAAACCTAGCATACAAGGATTAATATTAGGATGGAATAAATCAGGAAAAAAATATGATAAAATTCAGCTTCTTTGGAATGTTGCTATCCGGACAATTAGTCATGTTCTTGATACAAGTAAATAGGGATTCTACTCTTTTAAGTTTCTACTGTTGGTTTATCAGTACAAGTTATTTACATAAATATCTCAGCTCACAATGGTGTTTGCAATACTTGCCCATCGTTTAATATTAGTTTCTTCAGTCCACTTGGCCATACCATCTATAATTGTCAAAGCAATATGGCCAGTAATGATTACAAAATTTATGTCTCAGCCACAGGGGAGAGGCTAGGTAAGATGGTTAATTTTGATCTCGACCAGAAGCAAATTTACATTACTTTGAGTTTATATTCTCCATGCACGTGCTTTTACAATGCTAACATTGTCCAGATTAAATTTAGGCTGATTATCAAGCTGTGCCTTAATATCAATAAATATTATTTTATGACTCGAAAACTTCCAGTCATCTCATGAAGATCAAACTCACGTAGGCCTACGTGGTTAAAACTTTCACCAGTGGCTACAAAATCACAGACGTACCAGGCCCCCTTACTATTGCTGTAGCCACAGGATCATATGGACATGAACCCAGTGGATTGCAGGAAGACGTTGCTCTATCCTACTGCACACCATACTTTTGGGAGAGGGGGTTCTAGAGAGTGAGCTGAAGGATGATTGTTGGCGCCATCACCTGAATGCATCCCCCCTCCAGTACTGGACGCACATGTAAAGAAACATAGATTTCGAAAGTGAAAGTTGTGCTCTGTACCTTCCTTAATTCTTTGCCTCACTGATTACAAATCCTTCGCTACGATGGTGTCTATTCCTACTGTCTAGCTTTCACCAGATCATTTTCTTCATTTTAGTAGAGGCTTAAATTAAAGGGTGTGGTATATTCTTGATTAACACTTTCACAACAAGGTCTCTTACAATTGGATAAAATGGCCTTCAGGGAGGAAGAATTATATATGTAAAACCAGACTGTCCAATAAAAGTCTATAAAACTTACTTGTACCAGTAACGTTTTTCAGGATCATGCGGATTATTGAAGCTGGCCTTTTTGATTACTGGACCAAGCTGCTCACACCAAACTTCACCTCCTGTCTCAACCCACCCACCAAAGTTGCAGTTAGGTCTTCAATTGGCATCAACAACATATGGGTGAATTTTTGGAACGTGTCATTTGTGATAACTGTGGAGTGCAGAGTTGGAATCCAGATCTATACAATAATTGTCATAATGGCTGACTCGGGAAAAACACATAAGAAAATCTGAATGGTGAAACACTGAATATAGTTGGGTTCCTACTCTGTAGCCGGTTTTCCTGAGACACTCATATGTAGGTAATATGTATAGGCTGTGTATGTTTTATAATATATGCATCATGACACAGTAGGTATATAATTGAAAGTGTGTCTACTACATTATTATTATTATTATTATTATTATTATTATTACTATTATTATATACACCAAGGAGTTTATGTTTTACCCAGCGTTGGATTGTTGTCTGTTTGTCTGTCTGTCTGTCTGTCTGTTGCCAGGATTACTCAAAAAGTTATGAATGAATTTTGATGAAATTTTGTGGAATGGTGGGCCATGGCCCAAGGAAGAAATGATTAAATTTTTGCCCGGATCCGGATCCGGAGTATCCCCTACAATATTTCCAAAAATTCTGAGTGAATTGCAACGAAGTACTGTGGAATGGTGCGCCATGGGCCAAGAAAGAATGTATTAAATTTGGGGGCGGATCCAGCTCCAGCTCTTATATCCACGGATCCGGATCCGGCTTCTATATATACGGATCAGGATCCAGGCTTACTAAAAAAGCTATGAAAGGATTTTGATGAAATTTTGTGGACGGGTGGGCCATGTGTCAAGGAAAAAGTGATTAGATTTTGGAGCGGATCCAGATCAGGATCCGGAGAATCTCGCACAATATCTCCAAAAGTTCTCAATGAATTTCAATGAAATTTTGTGGATAGGTGGGTTTTGGACCAAGAAGGAATTGATTAAAGTTTGGGGATCTTATATCTAAGGATCCAGATCCGGATCTTTTTTAATGGCAATGACACCGGAGGAGGTATGCGCTTTCTGAGAGCTTTCTAGTTATTATTATTATTATTATTAATGTTATTATTATTATTATTATTATTATTTTCTGCTTTTTCTGCTTCTGTGTCTTGTCTGCGTCCGCGTCCTCGTCTTCAGCTTTGGCTCTTCATAATTGATCAGATGACTCGTTTGATATCTAACTACAATCTTTTTCTAGTTTAACCCTCGTTGGCGACCAAAGTGTGGGCTGCTGTACCACATCTGTTTCTTAACAAAACCCAGCCAAGATACAAACTCAGACTAAAATCCAAGGCACTTGCAAGGGGTATGCAACTGCGATGACAGGTGAGAGCTGACCTTGTTTTCGGGGAGCCAATAATATTAAAAGTGAGGTGCAAAAATTTAAGTCAAAAAGGCAACAATGCAGTTGAAGTTCAGCGGTTTGATGATAAGATGAGATAGGGACATGTGTTCCAGTGTACCAGGTCATTTTCAATCAAGACTCTAAGTGTGATACCCCAACTGAATGACGAAACTCTGCAGAACTAAAGGAGAAACACCAAAGGGTGAAAACCTGCATGTACTGAAGTCAGGTTAGACGGAAATACGTACAACCAAACCCAATCATCTTTGAGAGGATAAATGGAGAAACTATTTGGTAGAAATTTTTATACACACAAAGAGGAACTGCAGCATCGGCTTCACTGCAAAAGGGTGAAGTTTCAGAATCAACAGCAACTACTCAAAGGGCTTTGCAGAGTATCTTTGTAATGCTTTAGTTGAGCTTGCACAGTTGTCTACAACATCAGCTGATGACAATAATGATGCACCCACAGCTTCCAGACTTGTTACCCTCGACAAAAAATACTAGAATGAGACCATTTGCAATTGACAAAGTACTTGGAAGAATGACTGGAAAATAAATCTTGGCATTATTAAGAAGTTGAGAGACGGAAGAGAGAGTTGTATGTTGAGAGGAAGAGAGAGGTGAAAAGATTACAACAAGGGAGTAAGAGGAGAGTGGATGAGGAATTTGGAAGGGATTTGAGTGTAAAGTGGAGGGAATGTAAGAAAATGTTCTGGAAAGTGGTAGAGTTAGACAGGGTGCCAAAGAAGTTAACTGGGGAGTGAAAGATAAAATGGTAGATTGCTAGTGGAGAAGGGAGAAAAGGTGAGTAGATGGACAGAACACTTTAATGTATTGTTGAACATAGAGAATGAAGGTAACGTGAGTATAAGTGGCTTGAGAATGGCTGGGAGACAGAGGGATGTCAGAAGAGGAAGCAATCAGTAGGATGGAAATTGTAGAAGCAATGAAGAAAGTTAAAATGGGGAAAGCCCCAGGAATTGATGAAATGTGTGGTAAAATGCTGAAGCATGGGGGAGAGATAGTAGTAGAATGGATGTAGAAGATGTGCAGATTGGCCTGGGAGGAAAGTAGAGTCCCGGAGGATTGGAAGTCACGTATAATTATTCCCCTGTACAAGGGAAAAGGGGAAAAAGAAGTATGTGGTAATCATAATGGCATTTGTCTTAGTGTAATACGAAAAGTTTTTGGTAGGCTACTTATTGACAGAGTTTGGGAAATAACAGAGGAATTAGTTGGAGAAGAACAAGGAGGTTTTAGGAAGGGAAGAGGTTGTGCAGATCAGATATTCATTCTTAGATCTTTAGTGGAAAAAAGTTTCTAGAGAAGTGAAAGAAGTTGTATGCGGCCTTCATGGATTTGAAGAAAGCATATGACAGGGTGGATAGACAAGGATTGTGGAAAGTATTAAGAATATATGGAGTAGATGGGAAGTTGCTGAATGCCGTGAGGAGTATGTATGAGGGTGTATAATGAACTGAGTGAATTTTTCTATTTGAAGGTTGGATTGAAACAGTGATGTGAACTGAGTGAATTTTTCTATTTGAAGGTTGGATTGAAACAGGGATGTGTCATGTCTCCATGGTTGTTCAATCTTTATATGGATGTGGTCATAAAAGAGATACAAGGTAGGGCAGTGGATGTTGGAGCAGCCCTAATGAGAGAGGGCAGTGTTTGGAAACTCCCTGTACTGTTGTTTGCAGATGATACTGTGTTGTTAAGTGAAGATGAAGAGGAGCTGCAAGGCTTGGTGGATGAGTTTGGGAGAGTATGTAAGAAACTGAATCAAAAGGTGAATGTAGGGAAGAGTACTGTAAAGTTATGATCTTTGAGAGAGGTGACGTTAGTGAATGTACAATGAGGTTGGATGGGGAGAAAATGGAAAATGTGAGTGTGTTTAAGTACTTGGGTAGTGTGATGAGTAAGGATGGAAGTTTACAAGGTGAAGTGCTTGAGAGGGTACAACAAGGAAGAAAGGTTCCTGATTCCTTGAGAGCAATGATAAGAAACAGGGAAGTGAGCATGGAAGTGAAAAAGTTACTACATGACAGTATTGTGATACCAACTCTAACGTATGGAAGTGAAGCTTGGACCTTGTTGGAGGGACAGAAGTCAAGAGTGAGAGCTCTGGAAATGAGGTATTTGAGAGGACCATGTGGAGTCACATGGAGAAACAGACAGACAAATGAGGAAGTGAAGGATCGTTGTGGTGTGGATGTGATAGGAAGTGTTAGGAGAAACACAATGCGGTGGTTTGGCCATGTTGAGAGGATGGAGAGCGAGAGACTAACGAGGAGAGTGTATGTGAGTGAGGTCGAGGGAGGGAGAGGGAGGGGGAGGCTAAGGATGAGATGGAGGGATGGAGTAAAGAGGTTTATAAGAGAAGGGGGTGTGAGCTGGGAGTAGGGCAGCGAAATGAGGGGGGACACGTTGACATGGAGGCGATTTGTTTGTGGCCACCCCTTACGGGATTGAGGCGTCTGGCAATACATTTATAGATTATAAAGATGATGTAAAGAAGGCCACTAATAACCTATAAATTTGTGCCAATCAAAATGCAGATGGGGAAGCAGCTGTGCTCGCAAGAAGCAAAATTTTGGAAAGAGCTGAAAATTGTGAAGCTGTACTTATTGCAAATGGCTCTAATGACTTCAACTGTATCAGCAGGGGCGATGCTTCAAAGCATCAAAATTGAATGATCTTGTTTTGCTCGGTAACTGGAGAATACATGCAATCAACCATCAGATCTGCACATAAACTGCTATGATGCCGACTAAGGAGAGTTATTTATTGTGGGGGAACAGCTTCTTGCAGTCCGGTTGCTATGCCCATGTATGCTCCGAACATGTCGGCACTGAGGAACAGGGTCAGATATGAGGACCTCATCAGGACCGGAAAGATTGAAGATACAGTATCATGAACTTGTTGAGAGAATATCAACACAAGGTAAAAAGGAGGATATCACCCAAATGCAAAGCCACCCACCCTAACAGTGACCCCGCAACATTATCATTTCACATGCAACGTCTTTGAGGGGAGTTAAGCAGCAGTACCAAATGAGGGTCAAGGACACCTGGTTCCAGCAATCAGAACTGGAGAATTTAAGGAAATAAATGTTCACAAGGAAAACAAAAGAATAAAGGAAGTTTGAAAATTAACTGCTTATGTAAAAACCAAGCATGACTCAATATACACAGCATTGGCATATGGTGTCAAACATCTGTGGGTATACTTGTTTAGAACCGTGTCCTAGCAGAGGCCATTAAAGAATTATAATCGTAGACCATGAGCGAGGGATATCATGGCCCTGCTGGAGTTTTGAATGGTTCCAATACTTCGATCCACAGTCACACAGCTCATGTCTGTTAGAACCTCATTGTGGTGATGGTCACCTCAACATTGTACACACGCTCAGAGCTCCAGCTACTACCACAATAAGGAGGACTGGGCATCAACCTTGTAAAACTCGCATACCTAACAGGAACACTAATAAATATACCAGGAACACAAATATAACCACACTTACCGAGTCCTTGTAGAATTCTGTAGTCAGGCCAAAATGAGTGCTATGCAGTAAATCAGCGGTTTCCAACCTGTGGGGCGCACCCCCCTAGGAGGGCACGAAGGGTTGCCTGGGGGGGCGCGAAGGCTTGATAAAGAGGGTAATTATACTTGAAAACTAGGAATTATGATGGAATTAAGTAATTTCTAAATATGGAGAAAATATTTCAGATATGAATAAGAAATAAACGTATCTGAATATATAAACAATTTCAAATATTAAGAATCTATGGTATTTATTGACATGTGCCAATTATGCCAGTAAAATACAGTATTTGAGGGGGCGCAGGGAACGTGTCATTCAGTGAGTGGGGGAGAGAATTAGAAAAGGTTGGAAACCACTGAGTAATTGAACAACAGGTGAGTACTATCCCATAAAACATCATGCCTGAAAGAGAAGGCTCGGGAGAAGGAGCTGGGTAGAGCGTTGCAACAGCTGCCAGAAGAACAATGTATGAAAGTGAAGGCTGCACAAGAGGTGGGACTCTAAAGCTGGTTGATTTCTCTATACTCAAGACAAAAACGTATCAGACCAAAACTACAGGAATTTATAAATGCCACTGCCTTGAGATAAGGATAGTCGCTAAAGGCTCTATCGGGCAAGTGCATCTGTTGAGCAGTTTCAAACTGACCACAATAATCTTTAACTACAAAAACGTAGGGCCTCCTGTTCATTAGGCACAATGATGTCCGAGACCTCAAAACAAAAATTTAGCAGGAAGTGCGCCACGAGGTCACTGCTGAAGCATCCTTTATTCCACTGTGTGGTAACAAAAGTTAACCTATTCTCAACACCTGTAACATCCAGTGACGCACTAGTGGACATCAGACTCTGTGGTTATTGACCATGAGGTGAAAGAGACTTTGTCAGTGTCAGGGTCATGAAACCAATAGCAGTTGGTCAGAATTTCCGTCTACCTGAACAATACACAAATTGGAAGAAGAAAACAATTTATTATGAGAATATACACCAAGTGCAGCTGACTGCCTTATTCACCAAATAGTTAAGCGAAAAAACTGTAGTTTCCAGTTCATTTGTATTGTAGTGCTTAGCTATGGAGAGTGAATAATTACTCCAAGAAATATAATTTATTGGTAATTTACTTGTTTCTTCTGCCCAGAGAGAGATGATTTTTTATTAATATCAGGAGAGTCTTCTGGTGAAATGATTTTTTTTTTTTAATGCAAGAAAGAAGGAACCAAACGCCTGGATCCCGAGAGATTGTTCCCCCCAAGAAAAGTAAAAAAAAATAAGATAAAAGACAGCCAAATTCAAGATCCGTTCGTTTCGAGATGCCTGGACAAACTGCGTTTGAAAGACTGAAGATCATAGGAAGCAGGAAATACAGAGGGAGACAGTTCCAGAGTTGACCTGTTGCATACATGACGGAGTGGGAGTAACGGTTAACTTTTGCATAAGTGAGTTGGACAGAAGAAAGATGAGAGTTTATTGCTATATGGGTGCGCAGTGTCCACCGTAGTGGTGAAGTGATGTAAGTAGACAGGTCAGAGGAGCAGTGACCATTGAAGTAGCAAAAGAAAAAAGATGCAACAGTGCAACGAAGAGGCAGAGAGTGAAGGGAGCGAGTTAGAGGAGGAGAGTTAAATAGACGAAAAGCTAGTGACTCCACCATGTTGAGAAGAGCTGAATGTAGGTAGCCTCGCCACACGTGAAAGTTGTAATCAACACGGGCGAAAACCGGAGAATAGTTTAAGTCAACAATTGTGCAGGAGTAAAGAAGACAGGACGGAGTAGGGTAGCACACGTAATCCCTTCGAAGCAGATTTTACAAGAGGTAATATGATTTTTTCGAAAAACATCCCAGAGAAATGAAATCCTAGGTAAGTTTAAAGATAATGTGTGATAGAGTTGAATATTTGTAAAAATTAGAGGATACTTCTGCAGAAGATTATGTTGAGTTGATAAGATGTAAGGACTAGGTTTTCGACACCTTACCTTACCATATATATATATATATATATATATATATATATATATATATATATATATATATATATATATATATATATATATATATATATATATATATATATATATATATATATATATATATATATATATATATATAATTTCCCAAGGTAAATGTATATCTTAATCTCTATATATCTATCTTCCTATCTATCTGCCAATTATACCGTATATATATTACAGTATTTTCCAAGGTAAATCTCTCTCTCTCTCTCTCTCTCTCTCTCTCTCTCCATATATGATATACATACAAATATACTGTATACTATTTCACAGGGTACTCTGGTGGTGCTGGCAGGAGGTAGTGTCACCAGTATTCTTGTATTCGGCCTGGAACTCCTTGACTCTCGACTGCTTCAGTGATGCGCCGCCATTCCATTGGATACATAATATATTCCTCAACCACCAAAATATGTAAAGTATGGAAATTAAGCTTACATCTTTCATGACGCCTAAGAATCAGTGTTGTTCCACCTAAGCAATTTTTTTTTTTTTTAAGACAGTAAACTTTTTTACAAGAATTGTGCCTTTCATATTCCTTTTGAATATCACACACACAGAGACGTGTGCGTATGTGTGTGTGTGTGTGTGTGTGTGTGTGTGTGTGTGTGTGTGGTACGTGTCTCCTAAATTTGGTGGGCCACACCAGACGGGGAAGATCCCTCCGACTCTGCAGGATGTGTTTCCAAACCCCCTGCCTCGTGGATTCCCCTTGGATGGGTTGAGGCAACGGGACTAAACCTCAACTAAAAATCTGTGAGTGGAGTCTTACGGAAGGTGACCTTGAGAAACAGAGTTCCAGGCAGAACACTTATCAGTAGATGGTTAATGTGAATCCTCAGGCCACAATCACAGACCGAGAAGGGCAGTTATGTGGTGGTAACGACTGCCCATCCTCACCATCCCACCAAACCCCCATTTATGAAGTCCAGTTCTATACTCACCTCTGATTTCATCATCATTTAACCAAAATAAGACCTGTGGCGACAGGACAAGGTGATAGTGACAGGTCATGGGTGAGGCTGGATGTCGCTCACTTGGGTCCTGCATATAGGCAGCAATGAATTAGTGGCTGCTGTCATGATGGCACAGGAATAAATTATGCCTTCAGCAGCATCCAATGCGACTAAGCAGCCGGAAATGGACGCCCAACTCCATACTACTGACGGGGAATGGCTCAGAAAAATTAACCTAAACATTTGCTGCTCCACACCACAGACAACCGCGTCTGTCCAGACATCCCACATTTCTGTCGAAAAACCAAAAGAATCCTGTGACTCTTTCAACCTACAATATACGAACCTTGCTTGATACTGGCCAAGACACACGCTCACGCAATAGGACTGCCTTTATTTTTCATGAAATGAAAAAAAAATGAAATTGATACTGCTGTCTTGTCTGAGACTCTCCCCTCAGAAGAGGGCAACCTAAAAGGAAATGGAGAAGAGTATACTTATTTCTGGAGGGGAGACCCAAACAATGTAAGAAGAAACCATGGTACTGGCTATGCAGTCCAATGCAACTTACTGCAAAAGATCCAAGAAGACTTGTGGGTACAATTATCAGAGTGGCTGATGTCCTGGTGCATACCACTCTTCAGTCTGAAGGCCAGTATGCAACACTCATCAGTGTCTATGCCCCAGTGCATGATTGTGAGGACACCATCAAAGATTCCTTTTATTACTCTCTGGATGCTACCATTCGTGCAGTACCACAGTAATGACGAACTCATCCTCCTTGCAGATTTTAATGCCAGAATATGAAAAGATAGTCACCTCTAGCAAGGCATTATAGGTAGCCACAGCGTTGGTTACATGAACAACCATGGCCTTAGACTGCTTTCCATATGATCAGAACACAGTCAGGATATCATTAACACCATTTTTCAACTTAAGAATAAACACAATGGTTGGTGGGATGCTCACCATCCACGCACTCGATGTAGTGTTGCTCTCGGGTGCCAGTCCTTTCCTCTCTTCCTTCTTTCCATCCTTCCTCCTCTGTCTTTCTTTCCTTCATTCTCTCCTCTTCCTTCTGCCTATGAGTGACTCTACACTGAGTGACAAGCCAAATGGTTTCCTGTACACCAGGAAACTATTTGCTATGCCGGGTGGTAACCATATGACCAAATTATGGCTCCAAGTGATTTATTGGGTAATTAAGGCACTCCAATCGGATTGAGCCTGTGTAGGTTTATATCCATGGGATGGTTGGGGTTTATTGCTCACATAATGCCACTCAGGGATGAGTGAGGCTGGTGACTCTCATCTTGACATCTCAAAGGCTTTCGATCGAGTCTGGCATAAATCTTTAATTTCCAAACTGCCCTCCTACGGTTTCTATCCTTCTATCTGTGCCTTCATCGCTAGTTTCCTTTCTGGTCGTTCTATAGCCGCTGTTGTAGACGGCCATCCTTCTTCTCCTAGATCTATCAACAGTGGTGTTCCTCAGGGCTCTGTTCTATCACCGACTCTCTTCCTTTTATTCATCAATGATCTTCTAAGCTGTTCATCTAACCCTATCCACTCATACGCTGATGATTCCACCCTTCACCTTTCCATTCGGTTCCCGCAACGCCCATCTCAACAGTTACTTCAAGAAACAAGGGATGAGGCTATGGCACACCTAATGTCTGACTTGGCTCGTATCTCTGATTGGGGTAAAAATAATATGGTTGTCTTTAATGCATCTAAGACTCAGTTCTTACACCTATCAACCCGACAAAATCTTCCACAGGTATACCCACTAGTGTTTAATAATATTTAGCTTAATCCTGTATCATCCTTGAACATGCTTGGGGTTTCATTTACTCGGGACTTATCTTGGAAAAATCATATTACATCTCTTGTAAAATCTGCTTCCAAGAGATTGGGTGTGTTAAGCCGACTCCGCTCTTTCTTTACCCCTGCACAATTGTTGACTCTATACAGGGGTTTTATCCGCCCCTGTGTGGAGTACAACTCTCATGTGTGGGGAGGCTCCCCAAATACAGCTCTTCTGAATAGGGTGGAGTCAAAGGCTTTTCGTCTCATTAACTCTCCTCCTCTTACTGACTCCCTTCAACCTCTGTCTCTTCGCCGCTCTGTTGCATCTTTATCTCTTTTCTATCGCTACTTTAATGGTCACTGCTCCTCTGAACTGTCTGCTTGCATTCCTCCACCTCTACGACGGGCGCGTAGCACCCGTCTGGCAGCAAACTCTCATCCCTTTTCTGTCCAACTCTCTAATGCAAGAGTTAACCGTTACTCCCAGTCTTTCATTTATGCAACAGGTCAGCTCTGGAACTGTCTCCCTCTGTCTGTATTTCCTGCTTCCTATGATCTCCAGTCTTTCAAACGCAGTGTGTCCAGGCATCTCAAAATGATCGGATCTTGAATTTGGCTCTCTATTGTATTTTGTTTTTCTCTTGGAGGGAACTGTTACTGCGGGCTCATGGCCTTTGGTTCCTTCTTCCTCGCATAAAAAAAAAAAAAAATCTTAAATGTCAGGACCAGCTTGCCTAGCCCCGGGCTCCCAGGCTCCTCATGGGGCGGCGTAGGACTGGATGATGGATGGACGGAAAATAAACATAAAACCACATGAATGAGCCTATGATCTAGAGATTGGCACCTAAATGACTGTCATTGTAAGGCAACGAGAACAAAAAGAGGTTCATATAACCTGAGATATGAAAGGTGCTGAGTGCTCATAGACCATAATCTAATACTCACGAAACTGCAACTAATCAGAAGGCCACAAATGAGTTGCAGACCACGAAACTAAATTGTGGTATTTTAAAGGTTATGGCAACTTGTAACACCTTCTGCAGCAGTATTACAGACAAGATCTCTCTATACCCACCACTAGATCCAAACAACAGCAATGCCACAAACCTAGATGCAGAATGGTTCAATATTGAGACATTAGACTGTTTCAAAACGCTGCAGAAGAAACCCTAGGCTTCTCCGCTCATCACCAAAAAGACTGGTTTGATGCAAATGCTGAGTGCATACATGACCTTCTTGTTATGGTGAATAGAATACAAAACAACTAGTGGCTCATTCTATCTCCTTAACCCTAAAAATTGAATTCCAGAATCTCAGAAGCATGGCTTACAGAATACTGCCTGACATGGAAAAGAAATAGTTGACTGAGCAAGCAAAGGAGCTGCAAAGACTGGCTTATATTAATGACCGGTTCTACAAGTCCATGAATATCACCTACAGTCCAACCAGACACACAACCTAACCCCTATTTGATAAGCCAAAGGAAAGCTCCTAAAAGACAAGCAAGCAATCATAGGAGGATGGGCACAACACTTCAATATATTACTGAAACGAAGAAACACGGTGGGGCACAATATCCTTGAAGATATCCCAAATGCTCCCGAAACAGCAGATCTCGATGACCCACCTATACTTGCAGAAACTGTTCATGCCATCCAATCACTGAAAAAAATATCATGTCCCTGATGGTATACCATCCAACTTAATCAAAGAGGGTGGTTAATTAATTCACCAGCACCTCTATGACCACATACTAACTTTTTTTAATGCAAGGAAGAAGGAATCAAAGGTCAAGAGCCTGCAAACAGTTTCATCCAAGGAAAAAAAAAAACAATACAAGCGAGACTCAAATTCAAGATCCGTTCACTCTGAGATGCCTGGGCACACTGCATTTGAGGGATTGGACATCATAGGAATCAGGAAATACGGACAGAGGGAGATTTTTCCAAAGTTGGCCTGTTGCATAAATGAAGGACTGGGAGTAACTGTTCACCCATTCATTAGAGAGTTTGACAAAAAAGGGATGAGAGTTTCCTGATAGATAGGTGATACGTCCCCGTCGTAGAGGTAGAGGGATGAAAGCAGACAGTTTAGAGGAGCAGTCATCACTGAAGTAGCGACAGAAAAGAGATAAAGATGCAACAGTGCGGCGAAAAGACAGAGGTTGAAGGAAGCCAGTAAGAGAAGGAGGGTTAATGGGACGAAAAGCAATTAACTCCACCCTATTAAGAAGAGCTGTATGTCGGGAGCCTCCTCACACATGAGACTTGTATTCCACACAGGGGCGAATAAAACCCGTGTAAAAACAAGTGTGTAGGGGTAACGAAAGTACGGAGCTGGCTTAGCAGATCTAATCTCTTAGAAGCAGATTTTACAAGAGATGTAATATGATCTTTCCAAGATAAGGCCCGTGCGAATGAAACCCCAAGCATATTCAAGGATGATGCAGGATTAAGTTGAATATTATTAAACATTAATGGGTACTCCTGTGGAAATATTTTGTCGGGTTGGTAAGTGTAAGAACTGAGTCTGATATATTAAAAACAACATGATTATTTTTACCCCAGTCAGAGATAAGAGCCAAGTCAGACATTAGGTGTGCCATAGCCTCATCCCGTGTTTGTTGAAGTAACTGCTGAGCTGGATGTTGCAGGAACCGAATGAAAAGATGAAGGGTAGAATCATCAGCGGATGAGTGGATAGCGTTAGATGTACAACATCTAGTGTTGCCATATCATAGTCCCATTACAAGAACTGGAATAATGAGCAAGAATGAGCCATATGGCAGGGAAATATATAGGGCGTGCTTGCGTTACCCTGAGCGCCCTGCAGGAGGTTAAAAATGAAACTCGGCAGGTTTATTATTTTCCTACCATTCAACACTTATTATCTATAGAATACAACAAATAAATTATTCTGGAGGGTATTAAGTCTATTGGCATCAATTGTATTTTTTTTTTAAATCATAGTCTAGCAGAGGTGCACGAGTTAATTTGTTTGCTTGAGATGGGTGGTTAAATGCTTCACATGGATGCTTCAGATGTCTAGAGGCTGTTTTGGAAGCAGGGGGTGGGTATACAAAATATTAAAGCAATAAGACTGAACATGTATTATTATTTTCCTTCTGTTCAACATTTATTATATGTAGAAAGCAATACATATCATTATTACACTGAAATTTACTAACTTGGCTTGTATCGGCTGAAGTACTATCATACGTCTGGCATGGGTGCACATACCTTTGCCCGTCTGCATGTGTGTTGCCGACTTCAGACCATTCGGTTATATTTTTATTTAATGAATTCGGTGCCGGATAATAAAGTGTACTGTCTCTATGCACAGAGGCCAAACGATCTAATTAGTTTTTATTACCTCTAGCACAAATTCTAATATCTGTGTCTCACATAACCGACATTGATGGGTTTGAGGTACAAACGTTCCTGTCCCGTCATTCCACAATACTTCATAGTTGTGTCTTAGTGCATAGCTCTGAAGGATAACGATAGTTTTTCTTATGACTGTACACTTAGATGGCTCTCGGCCATGGAAGCAATGATCATTCCAAGGAAAATCAAAGAAGTACTACCTGTGGGCCTCTCAATCAGCAGCTCCTAAGTGCCATAACCAACGTTTCTTTGGAGGGTCCACAGGCCGTACTCCAGAGATAGGACAGGTCAAGGTAATAGAGTTGCAATCGGAGAAGCCCAATGGAGAGAAAAGATTAACAGTGTAAGGAGAAGGATTAGTTGTAACGAAGAGGCCAAGTATGTTGGAACTCTCTAAGGCGGTCAGGGATAAGGGTAGGGTGCTGTAAAAGCTGCACTAGGTCATTACGGATAGAAAAGACGTAGGCTTGTTCACCAGGTGGATCAGTGAAAAGAGAGGAGAGCCAAAGGTGGTGATGAACATTGAAATCTCCTAGAATGGAGACTTTAGAAAGAGGAGAAGCTGATAGGATGTGTTCCACCGTAGAAATAAGATAACAGAAGAATTTTTCATGGTCAGTAGAATCAGGGGATAAGTAAACAGCACAGATATATTTAGTCAGAGAATGACAGGAAAGCCAAAGCCAGAGAATAGAGAATTCAGAAGAATCAAGTTCAGAAACACCAGAGCATGATACATCGTTGAGTACACACACACAACAGCCACCTTTGGCTTTGAAATGAGTATAGAGAAAGTTGGAGGATAAAGAAAAGGGTTTACAATCAGTTGCCTCAGACAGCTGAGTCTCAGTTAAGAAGAGAAGGTGAGGTTTAGTGGAGGAGAGGTGGTGTTCAACAGAGAGAAAATTAGAGGAAAGGCTGTGAATGTTGCAGAAATGAAGAAGTGCGTCAGACAGTGGTTCCAGGCAACACATTGAGTTGTCACCGGGAGAGGGGCAGATGGTGGGGGCATTTATGGTCCCACCCCCTGGGGACTCCAAGGCATGGTTATTAACCCTGCTGAGGTAGATGTCAGTCCGTGTTGCTTAGCCGGTAGACAGGGGTCTCTCAGACCCAAAAATATAAAAATTCAGGAAAAATTTTTATATTTTCTTTATTCCAATACTGAAACTAGGATAACATATTTAATGTTTCTGCAACAAAAACATGTAAAAAGAAAATGAACTGTTCTTTCTCTTTATATTTTTAAATTTTTTTTGAAAAAATGTAGGAAAAAGAATAAACAAAGTTTGGCTTTGAATAAGAAAGAAAAATATTTGAATCGTTGCTTGAGTGGTCCCAAAGTTTGGTATGGGACGGTGTTTCATGGTGTGAAGAGGGGCTGCCAGAAACTGGATTCAGATCTGCAGTCAGGGAGAACAAAATATCTCACACATCTCAGGTAGACATGGTCTCACATACCCAGCTTATACTCACATACCCTTATACTGCAGAAACGGAGAGAGAGCTTGAAGTAACTCCCTCACCCCTTGCATGGATACACAAAGTTAGGAAGCTACTGAGAAGAACAGGGCTCCTGGGTATTTAGAATTTAATGAACTAGAAACTGGGATGGGGGGAGGGGTCTCTCAGACCCACCTCTACCTAAGCAGGGTTAGACGCCATTTTTTTTTTAGTGTAAATTTTGAAAAGGAAGTGTAGTGTGTTATATGCATGTTGTTTGGTGATGAGAGTTAAAGAAACTTGTAAAGCATTCTGGCCAACTCTGTGTTACTGGATCACTGAAAAAAGTTCAGCAAAAAGGGATGATAAGGAACTAGTCCCAAGGGCTAATGAAACAGGAGCTCCAGCTCTCCCTATCATCAGTTTTCCATCCACCTTGGGAGTACTGCCATGGTCGACTGGTGCTACAGTCTACTTCCTGGAACCAACTATCTGGAACCAACAACGACTTCCATGTGAGTGGTTTATGTCTACAAGAAAAATGGGGACCACTCAAATTGTGACAACAATTGAGGCAGCTCCCTCCATATGAATGCCAGCAAAGTACTAGCAAGATGTTTCTAGGGGGACAAAACATCTGACATAGTCAACACGTCCTGAAACACAATGTTGATTTCGGAGGGAACGAAACACCTGTGATATGCTCTTTGTTGTCCGCCAGATAGAAGAGAAGTGCCACGACGAGAACCGTCACATATATACGAGGTGCAAAGTACTAGCAAGATGTTTCTAGGGGGACAAAACATCTGACATAGTAAACACGTCCTGAAACACAATGTTGATTTCGGAGGGAACGAAACACCTGTGATATGCTCTTTGTTGTCCGCCAGATAGAAGAGAAGTGCCACGACGAGAACCGTCACATATATACGAGGCGCATTCCAGAAGTTTTGAGACTTTTTTAGGACAGACATATATTTATTTCAAAAAAGTACAAGTACAAAACTCTAATTTCCTTTACAATAGGACCCTCCAACTTCAGTGCACTTGTTGTAGCACTCCAGCCACTTCTTGCAGGCCCCCTCATAGTCCTCCAAAGTGAATATGTCTAGGACCCTTGTCACAGCCTCCTTCATCTCCTCAATGTCTTCAAAACGACTGCCCCTGAGGTTCTCCTTCAGCTTGAGGAATAACCAGAAGTTGCACGGGACAAGGTCTGGACTGTAGGGAGGGTGAGGGACAGCCTTGACGCCCATCTCTGTCAAGTAGTTGGTCACCAGGATGGAACTGTGGACTGGTGCATTGTCCTGGTGCAGGTGCCAACGACCCGATTTGAAGAGCTCTGGCCTGTTGCGACGAAATCTCTTCCTGAACTAACTCAAAACCTCCACATAGTATTCTTTGTTGACCGTCTGGCCGGAGGGAACCCAGTGGATGTAGATGATGCCCTTGCTGTCGAAGAAGGGGATCATCATGAGCTTCCCAGTGGACTTGCTCTGCTTGGCCTTTTTGGGTCTGGGGGAAGTCAAACTGCTTCCATTGGGAACTCTGTCTCTTGGTCTCTGGATCATAACAGTAGATCCAGCTTTCGTCACAGGTCACAAGAGACCCAAGAGCACTCGGATTCGAGGTAATGAGCTCAACCATCTCCCTGCTGTCACCAACACGCCTTTCCTTGTGTTTGTCACTGAGTACCCTGGTAACAAACTTTGCACAAATTTTGCACATGTTCAGATCTTCGTGAAGAGTTCCGTGTACAGTTGCCACACAGACTCCAAACTGTGTACTTATTGTCTGAATAGATATACGACGGTCCTCGTCCAGAAAATTGCGAATTTTCTCAACCAACTCTGAAGTTCTGACGTCCCTCTCCCTCCCGCACTTCTCATCGTCTCTCACCTCCTCTCTGCCGTCCTGGAACCTCTTGTACCACCGAAAAACAGATGCTCTGCTCATACAGGTTAATCCATAAGCAGTCTGGATCATTTCATAAGTTTTTGTAGCGTTTTTGCGCAGTTCAACACAAAACTTTATTGCGTAGCGAGCTTCCAAATTGTCTTCACGTCCCGACTATATTCTGCGAACTAGTCAGCTGTGACAAGCGGTGTATAGTAGGGTGTGTTTTAAGTGATGTAACAGCCATCTTCTTCAATCAGGAAAAACAAAATTTGGCATGTTAGCTTATTAGATGTCTAGTAATGATAAATTAAAGTGACAATAATCTAGGACAGTAAGAAGTGCCTCTCCCAAAAGTCTCAAAACTTCTGGAATGCACCTCGTATATTGCACTGATTGATCCTGCAGAAGCCTCTGGCACTGTCAACAGAAAACTTTAATGGAATGCTCTTTCAAAATCTGGAGTTCCGAGCATATTTCTTCATCCTGAAGAGTGAAGAGTATGCATGACAACATGAATGCCTGTATGTTCATAGGTGGGAGCAAATCCGAACCTTTCACTGTGAACATGGGATTGAAGCAAGGATGTGTCAAGGCTCCTTTGATTTTCAACATCTGACTCACTGCTATGATTCTTTTATATCATCAACAATGAACCATGCTGGTGAAATAAAATCCAGCTCAGTCTAGACGGTAGCTTATTTAATCATAGACCTATTCAAGCAGAAAGACTTTAATGGTTCATTTCCTAGAGCTGAAATACACTGATGACTGTGCTGTCCTTGCACATACCCCAGAAGCCCTGCAACGGAGTTTAACCATCGTCTGACATCGAATAAACGTCAACAGAAGAGGAATAATATATCAGAGAAACAACCCAGAAGAGTCTGCAATATACATGCATATGTATTTAACACTACATACATAAGAACGTGTGAGATCAAGTATTTATGTACGCAAATGTAAGAAAGTACGTATATAAGTACATAAGCCCATAAATAAGTAGGAACGTGCGCATATACAGTATATAATTTTTTGCGTATGTACATAAGCACGTTCATACGTGCGTACATATGTAAAAACTTACATACGCGGGTATGTAAGTACATATATAGGAGTTTATGCAAGTACTTAAAGAGATGCCTAAGTATGTACATAGGTGAGTTCGTAAGTACGCACATAGATGCATACGAAAATACTTGCATATATGCGTACATATGTACCGTATGCAGGTGCATACGTAAATATGATTATATGTGTCGAAAGACGTAGCCGAAGGGTTAAATTAGGTGGAGAGATATACTGGAGGAGGCGGTGCCAGAATCGGCAGAGAGACGGCCTGAAGTCCGGATGGACCCATTTTCGATTCCCGACTGGGGCAGGAACAGTTTAAGGCTTTGAATTTCACGAAAAGCAGATTTTTCTGATCTACCAGATGACCCACCAACATGTCATAAAAATACCCCCGCTAATACCAGTACACCAGTCCTGTATGAGCCAGCCCTAGCATGTATTCAGTATGGATGGTGGGCGTTAGCGCCGAAGTGGTGACATGTGGGGGTGCAGGAGGACTACTGGGCCCCAAGGAGGACTACTGGGACTTGAGAATAGGCCTTGAAGCGTTTGCCCAGAGTCGGACACATAAAAAAAAAAAAGGATCGTAGATTAACGGCTCCCCCTCTAACTCTAGTGGAGTGTAACATGGGATGTTGCCAGTAATATGGTGATGCGTCAAGGAGAGTTAATAGGTTGGTCTCTATCGCATTTTCCCTCTCTGTGTATTCTTTTATCGCAAATGAGGTAAGTTACAGTCACTTCTTGGGTTACTGAGTTTTATTGTACACAGATATATCGATATGTGAATAAAAAGCGTAACGTAACGTGGTGGCAAACCTCTTAACTACCCTCTTCTACTTATATCTTCAATCGTTCTCTCGGGCACTCTGCCCTTACAGCATTCCTTGGCATTATTTACCGACCATTGCATAGGTGTGTCCATGTCTAGTGTACCTTTCCATAGCTAGTTTTCCATGAAGTCAGATAACTGGCTCAAGTTGGTTACACCGCATGTTCATGAAATATTTGTATTGTCTGGCTAACAGGGTTTTGTTACTGATGCCTATAGCTATTGTTACATAGCCAATGATTTCATCATCCTTTGTGTAATTTTAACGCACAGTATGCTGCATGTTTGATCACGAGCGTGTTCTGCCTCAGTCCCCCCCTTCTACCGTTATAGTTGAGTAAGTCGTTCTCTCTGTTATACTTTGCGGGATTTTCAGCTCTTTGTCCCCATGGCTTCATTTGCGCGTCCTTCTTACAAGTTGTATCAGGCTCTGCTGGCCCCTATATAATGAGCTCAGTCTCTGCATCATGGCCACTTAGATCTGCTCCTCATTTTGTTCACATCTCTGTCCTCCCCTGTACAGATATTATTATTGTGAGTGCTCAAGAAATCTCCAAACATCTAGCAGCTGTGTGTAATTTGAGTATAACTTATTGCATTTTTTCCTTGTACTGTATAGCATAAGGTGTTGATTTGTAGGCCTAGTGAGTTCTTTTTGTAATTTATATAAAGTTTTACTATCAGCCATTTTTCATAATAGTTTGTATCTGTAATAATTTATCTGGCATTCACTGAGTATTATCTGGTATCTCATTTTATCAGGGCTGACTTAGATAAATTTACTCTTGCTAATTTCGTGTTAATAGAGGCTATTGCAGTTAACCATATATTTAACCTGTTTATTTGCCATTACATTATCCTTATGAGTCCTGAGTGTTTTGTTGTTAGTTTGAGCATTAAACTTTAACTTGTAATTTTACCTAACTCTTTTGTTTTGAACCTGGAACTTTACGGGACAGTAGTGACTCTTCGTATTCTCACTTAAAGTGTACATTATCTTTCTCTGTTTCGTAACATGAATTTGGCGACCTCATATCAGGATATTCAGGATATTATCATAAGGATATTGCTTGATATTTTGTGACTGTTTCTTATTAATTATGTCTACTATTACTACACTTGATGAAGCCAAGGACTTTTTGTCAAATGTGCAAACAGTGTGTGATATAGAAAACAGAACAAAGAATGAACTTAAGCTTGTTGCTCAACAATTGGGAATTGTTGTTCGCTCTCATCATTCTAAAGATCAGATTGTTGACATGATTAATGAAAGCTTGTTTAATGTAACTCCTCCAAATGAGCAAACGCAGATTGAATTAGCTAAGTTACAGCTAGCCCTGCAGGAGGCTCGAGTTAATGAGGCAAATGCTCGTATTCAAGAGGCAGAGGTACAGGCTCAGGCACAAATTGAACTTGCCAGGATTCAGGCAGACCATGAGTATCGCATGAAACAAGGTGGAACTGGATCATCTAGCTCTGATGATTTTGATGTGGCTAAAAATGTTAAACTTGTCCCTCCTTTTAATGAATCTGATTTAACAAAGTATTTTCAGTTGTTTGAGAGGGTAGCTACAGGTTTTAATTGGCCTAAGGAGTATTGGCCAGTACTCCTTCAAACTGTTCTCACCGGTAAAGCTCAAGTAACTTATGCATCTTTGCCTCAGGATCAGTCTGATAATTATGATGTAGTTAAGAGCTTGATTCTTAAGGCCTATGAGCTTGTTCCTGAAGCCTATAGAGTAAAATTTAGGACAACTTACAAGCAAGATAAGCAATCCCATGTTGAGTATGCAAAAATCAAAGAAGATCTGTTAGAGCAGTGGTTAAATTCTAAGAATGTGGATTCTGATTTTGGTAAATTTAAGCAGATGATTTTGCTGGAGGACTTCAAAAGGTGTATTTATAAAGATGTAAGCCTATATCTTGATGAGAAAAGAATAGATAATTTGTCTGATGCTGCAGTTTTAGCTGATGAATATGTTCTCACTCACAAGAGATATTCTAAAGAAAAAGGGAAAGCTGAGAGTAAGTACGTTGCCTCTACTCAGAGTACAGGTAACAGGAAAGAGAATAAAGATGATGTTTCTCAGGAAGTAAATACCAGCTTCACCTCTAGATTTCAGAAAAGTAAATGTACTTATTGTAGTAAGCTTGGTCATACTACGGAGAGATGTTTCAGGAGACAGCGTGATGTGAACAAAAAGGAGTCTTTAAATATTCAGTCAATTGGTCTAGTGTCCACTCTTGAGAGTTCCCAGAATTCTTTAACTGAGTTAACTGAACCTGCTTTGAGGGGTAACTAAAATTCTCATGACGGAGCTCCTCTTTTGAGCAGTAACGTGGGTGACACTCTCAAGAGTTCATGTGCTAATTTCCTGTCTGATGGTTTTGTCAGTCCTCTGGACAGTAATGACAGGAAATCAGTTCAAATATATCGTGATACAGGTGCTTGCCAATCCCTTATGCTGACCAGTGTTCTAGGCTCTAATGTTCATTCCTCTGATGAAACTGTAATCTTACAAGGTGTCGGGAATAATTACTTCTCTGTCCCTCTGTGCAGAGTGAATTTAGAATCTGGCTTTGTTAATGGTTCCGTTATGGTTGGGTTGGTTGAGACACTCCCAATGTCAGGTGTAACTTTCTTACTTGGAAATGATATTGGTGGAAGTCAAGTGTGTCCAGCTCCTCAGTTGTCTAGTGAGCCAGTGGCTGCGTCCCAGGATTGTGATGTCCCTCATGCGTTCCCTGCATGTGCTGTCACTAGGGCTAAGTCTAAAGTTACTGGTGATTTAGAGGATAATGATGATGATGATGTTATCCTAGCTGACACTTTTCTTGCTAATTTGGACCACTCACCAGATGAGGCAGTACCCCGTAGTGTTGATAATTTGTCTCGTCAAGAGTTGGTTGAGTTGCAGGTTGCTGACCCTGAGTTGAAAGGTCTAGCTAACTCTGCTTACAGTGAAGAAGAGTCAGCCGGTGCTTCTACTTGTTATTATGTAAAGTCAGGAGTACTTATGAGGAAGTGGAGACCCCCAACAGCATCAGCCGACTGTGAATGGGAGGTTGTACATCAAGTTGTCATCCCTCGTGTTTGTAGGCAGGATATCATTAGAGTGGCTCATGATTCCAGTTTGGCAGGACACCTTGGAGTGAGGAAGACTGTGGCACGCATTTTGAAACACTTCTACTGGCCAGGTATCTTCAGGGATGTTTCCTGGTATTGTAAGTCTTGTCACACCTGTCAAGTTGTGGGGAAGTGTAATCAGACCGAAAAGGTTGCACCTCAAGTTCCCATTCCCCCTTTTGAGGCGCCTTTCACCCGTGTGTTGGTGGATATTGTGGGCCCTCTTCCTAAGACTTCTTCAGGATTTTCTTATGTGTTGACCATGATTGATATGGCTACTCGTTATCCTGAAGCCATTCCACTTAGAAACATCTCAGCAAAGAACGTGGTTAAGGAAATGCTAGGGTTCTTCACAAAGTTTGGTCTGCCCAAGGAGGTACAGTCAGACCGGGGAAGTAATTTCATGTCAAACGTTTTCAAGCAGTCTCTGAAAGAGTTGGGCATCACCCAGATCACGTCTTCAGCTTACCATCCCCAGACCCAAGGAGCGTTGGAGAGATATCATCAAACACTCAAATCGATGCTCAAGAAATACTGTTTGGAACATCAGAAAGACTGGGATAAAGGTCTTCCATTCGTTGTATTTGCCGCAAGAGAATCTCCAAATGAATCACTGGGCTTCTCACCTTTTGAACTACTGTTTGGCCATGAAGTAAGAGGACCCCTTAAGTTACTCAAGGAATGCTGGCTGTCGGAGGAAGATGACGTCGACCTGCTGGAGTGTGTGATGAAGTTTGGAGAACGGCTGTCCACTGCTTTGCAGCTGGCGAGAGAGAATTTGGGAGCTGCTCAGGAGAAGATGAAGACTTGGTATGATAAGAAGTCCAGGTTACGCCACTTTCAGCCAGGAGATCAGGTTTTGATTCTGCTACCAGTTCATGGGCAACCTCTTCAAGCCAAGTTTAGTGGCCCTTATTTCGTGGAGAAGAAACTCAGTGATGTCAACTATGTCATCGCCACACCAGATCGTAGAAAGAGCAACCAACTATGTCACATCAACATGCTAAAGTTATATCACAGGCGGGACGAAAATAATCCAGTCTGCACTGTAGCTGTTCTGCCCGAGTCTGCAAGTGAAGCTCTCCCATGCAGTATGAGCCTGAGTGATAGTTTGGGGAAGAATCCTGATATCATGAATGATCTCCAGACTAAGCTTTCTCATCTACCTCCCAAGGAAAGGCAGGAGTTTTCGGCATTGCTGCAGGAGTACCCGCAAGTGTTCCGTGCTACTCCAGGAAGAACCACTGTGTTGATGCATGATGTCGATGTTGGAGACGCAAAGCCAATTAAATTGCCTCCTTACCGTGTGAACCCAGTGAAAGTTCCTCTCATCCAGAAGGAGCTTGGCTACCTGTTGGATCACAAGATGATTGAGCCCTGTCAGAGCGAGTGGAGTTCTCCTGTCACTCTAGTCCCTAAGCCAGGTGGGTCACAGAGGCTTTGCATCGACTACAGACGTGTTAATCAGATAACAAAAACAGACACTTACCCTCTCCCTCGTGTGGAATATTGCATAGACAAGATCGGAAAGGCTAGGTACATAAGTAAGTTTGATTTGTTAAAGGGATACTGGCAAGTACCTATGACTGAGCGTGCTAGGGAGATCTCATGTTTTGTAACATTAGGAAGGACCTTTGCATGGTCTGTAATGCCATATACAGATTGTTTTAGAGTAATAAGAAATTTCCTTTGTAAATTTCTTTTTCTTTGTGGGGAGGTGTTACATAGCCTATGATTTCATCATCCTTTGTGTAATTTTAACACACAGTATGCTGCATGTTTGATCACGAGCGTGTTCTGCCTCAGTCCCCCCCTTCTACCGTTATAGTTGAGTAAGTCGTTCTCTCTGTTATACTTTGCGGGATTTTCAGCTCTTTGTCCCCATGGCTTCATTTGCGCGTCCTTCTTACAAGTTGTATCAGGCTCTGCTGGCCCCTATATAATGAGCTCAGTCTCTGCATCATGGCCACTTAGATCTGCTCCTCATTTTGTTCACATCTCTGTCCTCCCCTGTACAGATATTATTATTGTGAGTGCTCAAGAAATCTCCAAACATCTAGCAGCTGTGTGTAATTTGAGTATAACTTATTGCATTTTTTCCTTGTACTGTATAGCATAAGGTGTTGATTTGTAGGCCTAGTGAGTTCTTTTTGTAATTTATATAAAGTTTTACTATCAGCCATTTTTCATAATAGTTTGTATCTGTAATAATTTATCTGGCATTCACTGAGTATTATCTGGTATCTCATTTTATCAGGGCTGACTTAGATAAATTTACTCTTGCTAATTTCGTGTTAATAGAGGCTATTGCAGTTAACCATATATTTAACCTGTTTATTTGCCATTACATTATCTTTATGAGTCCTGAATGTTTTGTTGTTAGTTTGAGCATTAAACTTTAACTTGTAATTTTACCTAACTCTTTTGTTTTGAACCTGGAACTTTACGGGACAGTAGTGACTCTTCGTATTCTCACTTAAAGTGTACATTATCTTTCTCTGTTTCGTAACACTATAAAGTTACTTAGTTATATATTATATATTAATTAATGCCTACATATCGCTCGGTCACGCCAACTGTTGTACTACGACACTACATAAAATGCCTATTGTCTTCATATTACAATAAACTTGTCAGCTAATTAAGTGAAATTCATAACACTGTAAAAGTAACGTAAATCTGGTAAAATAGAATTGTAACATAACTGTAGTCATCTTAACTGTAGTCACTGTAATAATATGACTGTAACATAATTTTAGTGAAATTGTAGTGACATAATTATTACATAATTGTAGTGAAATTGTAGTAACATAATTGTTACATAATTGTAAAATTGCAACAAAATCGTAGCTATATTGTTGCACAGTTACATATTACATATTAATGCCTACATACGTGCATACATAAGTACTTACGTAGGTGTGTACGTAAGTTCATATATATGTACATAAGTAAGGATATATACATGTATGTACATAAGCTCATACCTAGGTGCATACATAAGTACTTGGGTGCATAAGTAGGCATATACATACGTTTGTGCGTAAATAGATGCATACATAATTAAGTACATGGATGTGAAGGTACGTACGTTAATGTGTACGTAAGTGCGTACACAGGTGCGTACATAAGTATGTACGAGTAAGTCGGCACATACATACTGCGTGTAAGTAAATGCCCTCCACGTCGCAAATAACTCACCATTGTTTTGGTTGGGGGTCGTGTAATCGGTATTATGTGCCTCTATTTCCGAGCTATGATCCTGTGGGAGGCCTGGAGGTCCCAAAATGAAAGGAACACTCCACAGTAAAAAAGATGGCGGCCGACATAGTTTGTGTATGTCGGTGTAACGCCGATAGGGAGCAGTGCGGCCGATAGGGGAGACACCAAGAGCGTGCGACCGTCAGTGAATCCGGGCCCAGAATTCTCTCAACAAACTGGGATTTGTCCTGCTGACTGTGTAGCAGCTTTTGGATCCAAGATTGGTCTGCACAGTCACACACGTTGACACCAGAGTCAATGAGAAACACACCATCCTTGTTGGTAAAGTAGGCGTCATCTTTTGTAGCAGAAGGACAGCTTTAAGTGTGTGTGTGTGTGTGTGTGTGTGTGTGTGTGTGTGTGTGTGTGTGTGTGTGTGTGTGTGTGTGTATTATGTAAGATTTATGAGAAACTTCTGGATATTACTCTAGGGTTAATTTTGAGTAATCATTTCTATATCAGCATAGGTCCAATTCTCGATCATTACACAGCTACAATTGCTGATGACCTTGTGGGCGAAACTGGTCTCACTCGTAATTCACCAACAAGGTCATCAACATTTCTAACATTATAGTGGGTGAGAACTGGACCAATTTTGATATAACACATTGTACCCAAACATTGTCCAATAATAAGGTCCTGAAGATTCTTTTTAGTACAGCAGGACACAATATTGTAGATCTGTCTATATATATCTATCTGTTTGTTTGTCTATTTACCTATAATACTAAGTGTGCTACCATTGGGTATTCACTGTTCACTACCCCAGAGGACCTGGGTTTGTATCTCCATGCAAGTAAAGATTTTTTATCTGAACTTCAAGTAGACCCTTGGCTTACCTGGTATGCTTTGAAGAGTACCTTCCCACACCTTGGTGTGTGGGTGGATGGAAGGCTGGGGAGGCTTCCTCAGTAATGCCTTCCATAATAGGCTTTGCTATGGCGCAGCATCAAGAGAGAGATTGCCGCTACAGTCATCTGGGGCTGCGGTCAGTACTCATTCCTGAGCATGTATAGAACCAACATCTTTCTCTTTCTGAGTGTTGACAAGAGCCAACAACTTTTCTGTTCCTGCGTGATGCATTGTGGCTCATGGCTTTAAACCTGTTTGAAATATTTAAAAAGCAGAAACAGATATGGTAGGATAAAGTCTTTCTCAGAACAACTGGAACCTTAGGTTATAATAGCACCAGTCGAGCAAGGCGGTGCACCTAATGAGGCTGGATACCTGATGATAGGGAGAGTTGCAGCCCGAGTTACATCAGCCTTCGGGACTATGTTCTGACCGTCCCATTTTGCTGAACTTTTTTAGTGTTTCAGTCACGCAGAGAGTAGGTCAGCATACTCTCCAATACAAGTTCTGTCAACACTAAACTACACGCACATTACACACTACATTTCCTATTCTAAATTAACAAACAAGCATCTCATCACCAAGCCTAAGAGACCCTTGGGAGGGGGGGGGGGATCAAAGCTCTCACATCTGCCTCTCTCCTGGTGACGACCAAGTGAGATGGCTGGAACCCCTAATTCACTTCCCCTTCATTTCTGCAACACTCACAGCCTTTCCCTTAACTTCCCCTCCGTTTCCTCACCTCCTTTAACCCCTTACCTGCGGGGCGTCACTTTTGTGACGCTCGGCCACAATGGATCATACCGCGGGGCGTCACTTTTGTGATTCTGTGTTATTTTGAATTATCCCGGGCTCTCAAGTGGTGGCTTGTATCATCTATCAGTACTGCCAATGTCCAACACTAGTCAGCACTCCAAATCTCATCTGTACTCCCATCCATTGTTGACAATTTAGCAATTTTACCCCCTTCGTGACTCCCCTCCCTACCTGCCCTCCATTACCCTGTCCTCTCACCTCCCACACTGCGCTGCGCTACGCAAATTTCCCCCGGATTTTTCCACAGATTTCATCCATTGAAATAAGCCCTATGCCCTATACTTATACAAAATAATATATACCAAAAAAAAAACAGGTAAGTGATAGTGTTATACACCAGAAATTGGCTAATTATCACCTGACAAAACCTCACTTGCATTCATTCGCTACATTACCATGGTAATTTCCCCCTTGATTTATGCCTTGTAATCGATGTCTGTAATAAAAATATATATCAGAAAGGAAGGGAGAATCCTAACTGACATTTACATTCACCTGGAACTACCTATTTCTTTATGTACTGCCGAGATTTTCTACCTATAAAAAATTAGCCTGTAAGTTAGCAGCAGTCAGCCTAAAGTGTCATTGTCAACCCTGCCCTTCTCAGATAAGCCGCGGCATTTAGTTCCTTGTCCTCTGCTGTAGACAAACGATGTCGCACTCGCGCCCCGCCATTCCTGCCGCTTCTGCGCCCATTGCAAAGGGCCCCGTGACCTCTGCTCCTAAGAAAAGTAGTGAGGCAAGCAGGAAAGGCCTTAGTGACTCTGCAGTGGCACGTGAACTGGCAGAATTGTCCATGATTATGATGTACAGTGACCATGACGATTCGGGTGAATCGTGTGATGAGCCGAGTGAGGTTATCGCGCCAGAAACAGCAACAACGAGTGCTACAGTAAGTGAATCAGTGTCTAGCTCCAAGGGAAAGGAGCCTTTAGTGCAGCAAGGACAGGAATTTGGGAAGGGAGTGAAAAGGCGGCGTGTTAGCCCCAGAACAATGCCCCCACGTGACCCAGCCCGCCATGAGTCACGAGTGCATTCACCTCCCCGTTCCCCAAGCCCCACTTCACTCATTTCTTCATCATCATCGGCTGAGTTATCTCCGGAGTCTTCATCATCGGAGTCACCACCAGCATCAACAGTGAAGGCAGGCCATAGAGGCAGAGGTAAATCAAGGAGAGTGAAAAGCAGTGTAGCTAGTAGGGTAAGGGCCGCTAGTGCTGTACGGCAACCTAGGGTCAGTGCGAGTGACCTTGACCAAGATAAACCTCCCTCACAGCCAACCTCCACCACCACCACCACCACCCGCCCTACACCGCCACGACAGGGAATCCTGGACGCCTTCGCGTGGATGGAAGGGTCAGATTTTGTGCCAGAAAATCTAGTTTTTGATGAGAGCTCCTCAGGAGTTCAGCCTGCCTTCACTATGGACGAAAATGCTGAGTGTGTCGACTACCTTTTGGCCTTCCTAGATGACGAAGTCATGCAGCACATATGTGATGAAACCAACAGGTATGAATCACAACGTGCTGCAAGTGGTACAGGTGCAGCCAAGATCCAACAGTGGTCCATGCTGGGAGTGCAGGAGCTGTATGTGTTCTTTGCCCTCATGCTTCTCATGCCACACTCCAAGAAGCATGAGTTGGAAGAATACTGGTCCATGGACCCCTTACTACCCTCACCCACCTTCAATAAGTACATGGCCAGAGATCGCTTCCGGAACATCATGGGAAACCTGCACTTTGCCGACAACGATGTACCTTCCCAAACCGACCCACTCTGGAAGATCCGGGAGATTCTGAGCAGAATGAAGAATAAGTTTATGTCATTCTTCCACCCTTTTCAGAAGGTTGTCATTGATGAATCCTTGGTTTTGTTCAGAGGACGTCTTCGGTTTGTTCAGTACATTCCAAGCAAAAGCCATCACTTTGGAATTAAGTTCTTTGTACTGTGCGACTGTAAGACGGGGTACATACTTGACTTCATCGTATATTCAGCCAGCACTGTCGATCTGGATAAAACACACCCCCTTGGCTTCTCAGGCTGTGTAGTGAAAGTGCTCCTAGAAAAGTATTTTGGTGGGAATCATATGCTGTATACAGACAACTACTATACAGCACCGAAACTTGCCAAATACCTTTCTGAACACGGCATTGGCTCCTGCGGCACTGTGAAAAGTAATCGTGCCCACTTCCCCAAATTCCCAGAGGCGGGAACCTCGCAGCAAGGAGACGTGCACCTACGCAAGTGTGAGAAGATGCTGGCAATACGGTGGCATGACAAGAGGGTCGTGCACATGCTCACCACCGTACATAAGGGGGAGATGAGAGACAGTGGGAAGGTCGGCCGTAGGACAGACGAACCTGTGATGAAACCTGATGCTGTGTTGGACTATAATATCAACATGCGGCTGGTGGACAAGTCCAACATGATGATTGGTGAGATCGACTGCCTCAGGAAGAATACTAGGTGGTACAGGAAAGTTTTTCTGCATCTGATAGATATGACGATGCTGAACGCCTTCATCCTGTACAAGATGAAGGTCAAGCCACCCAAGTCCTTCTCCCTGAGGTTGTTCGCCAGGACTTGTGTCCAGCAGCTGTTGGAAAGATATGATAGGGTGACAGCAGCAACTCCAAGGCGCCATCCAGTAACACTTCCCGACCGACTTGAGCAGAGGGCGTATATGGATCGGCACAGACTTGAGCTTATGCCTGCCACAGGGAAAAGGAAGGCTGCGATTCGCAGGTGTCAGGTATGTGCGCATACCACCCGCCGCACACCTGAGCATAAACGCACCTCTTGGCAGTGCTCTGAGTGCCAGGTTCCCCTCTGTGTTACCTGCTTCTTCGATTACCACAGCCAGAAGCAGTTCTAACAGTGCAAGTGTGGAAGCAGAATGATTTGGAAATAATGTGTAAATAATGTGTAAATAATGTGTAAATAGCAGGTGAAAGCAATGGATGTTCAGTTCATATGATTGAACAGTGTATTATAGTTTTATCTTACTGAAAGTGACAGTGAATAACATAGTGTAAGTAAAATAGCAGGGTAAATATTGAAAATAGAATAGAAAATGTAAATAGTAATGTAAGTAATTAGTAATATAAGAATATGAGTACAAATAATTTATGTTATAACAGTGAAAGTGAATCCGTGGCTCTCTACGTATTTTACTGAATGAAAAATTGAATGACTTCCGTGACAATAAACTAATACGACTGAAGGAAACTTATGGAGAAAGACTCCAGTTATATATAAGTGTGATATAGTGATAGAAATATAAAGTGTGAGGGGTTTTATGAATAATAAATGACAGAGTGCCTAGAGCGAACTAGCGCAAGTGCGACGATCAGACGCGCTCGTAATTTCCATTGCTTTCACAGTGTTTTTTTTTTGGAGTATAGATCCCAAACTACTTGAAAATTGTAGAATAGTGTTTATAGTGTTTGTATCTGGCTGTGGTAATCATATTACGGGTTGTCGGGAAATGTAAAGTGGAGACTTCGTTACCCTACTTCAGAGGTCTTCACAAGTCCTACGGTAACTGACGAAGGCTCAACAATCATTCCAGGAGAAAGCTGAAGGTATGTGCCATAAGTATATGTAATTTTATTATTCTAGGACTAATAACTGATTTTTGGCAAATATTTTTTGAGAGTCTGTCGGAGCCCGAATAACCCCGCGGGACACACAAGTCATTGGTAAACAAGCCCGCGGTGTAGGGGTTAAACCTCACCTCTTCCTCACCGAGACTCAGTTGTCTGAGGCGACTGATAGCAAACCTTTCTCTCTAACCTCCTACTTTCTATATACTCATATAAATGCCAAAGGTGGCTTCTGAGTATATGTACACAACAATATAATTTGCTTTCGTGTTCCTGAACTTGAATCTTCTGTATCTGACTTTGGCTGTTCTCTTATTCTCAGACTAAAAATATCTGTCCTGTTTACTTAGCCCCTAATTCTAATGACTAAGACAAATTCTTCGACTATCTTCCTTCTTATATGTTACGCATCCTATCAATTTCCCCTTTCTTTTAAATCTCCATTTTAGGTGATCTCAATGTTCACCACCACTCTTGGTTCTCCGCTCCTTTCACTGGTCCACCTGGTGAACAAACCTACATGTTTGCTGTCCTTAATGACCTAGAGCAGCATGTAGAGCACCCTACCCATATCTTTGACTGACTAGGAGAGAGTTCCAACATACTAGACCTCTTCCTTACAACTAATCCTTCTGTTTATGCTGTTCATCTTTTCTCTCCATTCGGATCCTCCAATCACAACATTATCAACGTAATCTGTCCTATCGCTCCAGTAAGGTCTGTGGCCACAGCGGCAGCTGTGGCACTTTTGAGCCACTGATTGGGAGTCCCTCAGGCAGAATATTGATTTTCCCTAGAATGATTATTGCTTCAATGGCCGAAAGCCATCTGAGTTTGCCTTGCACATTATGGAGAGTATTCTCTCGGGACCAGAAGCATACATTTCTTTCTCATATCCTTTGATTGATGCAAAAAAGCCATGGTTTAATCATGCTTGTTCTAATGCTGTCCAAAACATGGAGAAGGCCAACAAAAGGTACCAAACCCACCCTATCCCTGAATCTCATCTCTTTTCATTTTTGTCTCCAGACTTGTGCTAAGTCTGTTCTTCACTCTGCTAAAATAATTTCATTCATAGTAAATGCTGAGAACTCTCCCGCTCAAAATCCTCCCACTCCTGGCATCTTACCAAAAACTTTTCTGACAACTTTACCACAGCATCCTTCATCCTCTTTTCCACACTGATGGCTCTGTACCTATTTCTTCTACTCATAAAGTAGAACTCTTCACTCAGAATTTCTCCTCCAATTCCACCTACGATTCCAGTGCTGTTCCTCCATCACTTCCCTCTCTGACTTCCTCATGGCTAACATTACAATTTCTTCAGTTGATGTAATTTCTGCCATTACTGGCCTCATTACTAAAAACGTACCTCAGAGGTAAATGCAGTCTTGTTTTTAATTCATCAAAAACTCGCTTCTTACATCTTTCAACCCATGAAAATCTTCCTCATGAGTATCATCTAATTTTTAACAATATGCATCTCAGTCCTGCATCACCTTTAAATATATTTGAGGGTTTTATCCTCTCGGGAATTAGCTTGGAAAGATCATATTCTTTCATGTAAAATCTGCTTCCAAGAGATTATTTATGCTAAACCGCCCCCGGGCCTCCATTACCCCTGTTTAGTTGTTGATTATAACCTCGGGTTTTATTTGCCTTTTGTAGAGTGCAACTCTCACGTGTAGGGAGGCTCCCCATATACTGTACAACTCTTCTCAGTAGGGTGGAGTCAAAGGCTTTTGTCTCATTATCTCTTCTCTTCTTACTGGCTTCCGTCAGCCTCTGTCAATTTGCCACACTGTTGCATCTTATCTCTTTTCTATCGCTACTTCAATGGTCGCTGCTCCTCTAAACTGTCTGCTTGCATCCCTCCATCTGTATGGCAGGCGTGTAGCACCCATCTAGCAGCAAACTCGCATCCCTTTCCTGTCCAAGTCTCTAATACGTCAAGAGTTAACTGTTGCTTCCAGTCCTTCATGTATTCAACAGGTAAACTCTGGAACTGTCTCTCTCTGTCTGTGTTTCCTACTGCCTATGACCTGCAATCTTTCAAATACAGTGGTCCAGGCAACTCGAAATGAACGGATCTTGAATTTGGCTCTGTTATCTTGTTTTCTATTTTTCTGTGAGGGAACAGTTTGAGGGCTCCTGGCCTTTGATTCCTTGCATAATAAAAACAAAATAGAGTGTGAACAAGGACAATATATATATATATATATATATATATATATATATATATATATATATATATATATATATATATATATATATTTTTTTTTTTTGGGGGGGAGAAATATTAGGAATGCATAATCAAAACTTGTGCACTATTAGTTGTATGTTCTAATGAAGTGGAGCGAGTGATGACCATTTACAACATACAACCCCCCCCCCCTGGGGAAATGGAAACGCAACAGGAAAGATAAGGGAAATGGATGGAAATGTATCTCTGGCTGCCAGTGTGTAAGTTTCTGGCCACGTCTTTCCTCTTCCACAAATGACGGGAGATATAAAATTCCCCAAGTTGCTAAAGTTGGCTGAAATAACAGACGAGCCAAACGGTCAAAGTGGAGAAACGATTGGACAGGCTTTCCTTTTGCTGTGGGGAAAAAAAAAAAAAAAAGTTGCTATTTCGCTTCCGTTTTCACAGTAATATTGGAGTATTGTTTTGGTGGGTATATTTGGTTTTGTGTGTGTGTGTGTGTGTGTGTGTGTGTGTGTGTGTGTGTGTGTGTGTGTAAATAATATTATTTTCTTTTTTTCGAAGAGAGACAGCTATAGGGAGCACCCTTTGCTCTGAACACTTTTTTTCAAAGGCCAGGGTCACAGAGTTAGGTCAGAATTTGAACTAACAAGGTTAGTTTAAATAGTTTTAGACTGATTTAGAAGAAACATGATGAAAACGTTGAGGGTAAGGCAAAACAAAGGGGTTTGATTAAAAAAAAAAAAAATCCTCTAAAGGTCATGGTCACAGGGGAAAGTAAAAGTTTGGCCCATGTGTCTGTGTGTGAACAGAATAACGATAACATATTTATCGTATCTGGCCCAGTCTTGCTGAAAGGGTGATGGTCAGCGAAAGAGCTGTTGCTTTTGAGAATAAGTCAATGATCAAAGCAACATGGCAGGGTCAACTTGAACAATTTTTGCCTGAGCGATATCAAACTTTTGGAAGGGCTTGGAGCAATAAAGTTTTTTGTCTTTTGAAAACACCCATCCAAAGGTCAAGGTCACAGCAAAAGGCCAAGTGTCAAAGTAACAGGGCAAGTCAAGCAGCTTTGACCCATTTTGAATCAAACCTTGTTTATGAATGAATTATGTGATTGGCAAAAATGAAGTTAGTTTTGAGAACAATTCACAAAAAGTCAAAGTCTTAACGCAAAGTCATGTGTTCGGTCCTTACACCAACTGGTGAGGGTGTGTGTTAGCATTCTGAGTTCTTCATTGTCTTCTTTCAACATCACTATCAGCTTTGTTGATATTGTTGTTAATTTACATAGGTTTGTGATGAACAGAAGCAGAAGCCATAACTGCATGGAACTTCCTAAACAACCCACTCAGTATGATTTTTGTTCTTTTCTATTAATGTTATATCCAGACTAGAATACCTTACATAGTAGAGATGTCTCGTGCTGAAGGGGTTAAAGAAGGCTTCTTCTAATGCCCAAAAATCGAAAACTAAACATTAAGCAGACTAAAGGAACAGAGGAAAGCACAAATAATAGTAAAAATATGACTATTCTGAAGTGGTGAGCTATATTTCGATGTCATTCTTAATTATTAAAGCCTCAATGCAGTTTTAATCTGTTGACATTCAAGCCAATTTGTACATTGTTTTCTGATATTTTTCAGTCTTTGTATCATTATTTCCTCCCAAGCTTTTTGGGGGGCATTCAATCCTTACTATATTCACATGCAGTTTAAATCTTATATCCAACCATATACTAAACCTATTTCACTCCGGAGGCAAATGCCCACTTTGATTATCAAACCCCTTTATTATCCCCTTTTCCTTGTACACAGGAATGATTATACCTGGCTTCCAATCCTCCGGGACTCTGCCTTCCTTCCAGGCCAATCTGCACATCTATATCCATTCTCCTACTATCTCCACTCCATGCTTCATCATTTCACCACATACTCCATCAATTACTGGGGATTTCCCCATTTTGACTTTCTTCATTGGATCCTCTACTTCTGTCCTCCTGATCACTTCCTCTCTTCTCACGTCCCTCCTTCTCCAAGCCATTCCCCAGCCACTTACACTTGAATTACTGTCATTCTCCATATTTAACAGTTCCCTAAAGTGTTCTCTACATTTGCTAATATTTTCTCCCCTCTCCACTAGCAATCTGCAATCTTTCACTCCCCTACTATCTTCTATATCACCCTGTCTAACCTTCTTTTCCTCTTTCCAGAACAATTTATTTACATTGCCTAAGCTTTACATTCAAATTCCTTCCTAATTCCTCATCCATTCTCTTCTCTGTCCCACTAATTCATTCACCTCTCACTTTTTCTCTACATATAACTCTCTCTTCCATCTCACAAATTCCTCTGTGCCTCTGCTTCCCGTCCATTCTCTATGTTTTCTTCTTTTGCGCCACAGCTTGTCTAACCTTTTCGTTCCACCAAGCTGTTCCTTGCTCCCCTTTGTCTCCTCTTCACCCCACACAGCACCTCAACTGCTGCACAGATTTCTTCTGTGAATATCTTGCACAAGTCTTCCACCTCCCAAATCTGCTCCAAATCATAGCATTGAGAAGTGGAATTTGCTAGTTAGATAGTACTGGAGGGTTCCTGGTGGTTCTCACAGTTTCTGTTATGTGTCAGAGTTGCCTATTAGCCCGCTATTGTGAGCGGACTTATTTTGTAAAGTTATACATTAATTTCTATTCCCCTTTTCTGTATAATGCTTTATTTTGGTGTTTGATAGATTATGTATCTTTTTTATAGTTCCTTCTCTACATAATTTAGAGTACTACATAATGCGAGAAAACTCTGGTATGTTTTGGATGTCTCAGATTTAACAGCTGTAGGTTCTAGAGAAAACTAGAAGATTCAAGTGTAATGCAAGATTATATAAGGATGGGAGAGAGAATAGAGCAGTTTCAGTCAGTTTCGTTTCAATTTTAGTTTCAGTGCAGTTCAGTGTCATTTCAGTGTCACTGCAGCCTAGTAAAGGTTGTATAGCTCCGGGTCTCGTGAAAGGAGTGAATTGTAGTTAGCATGCATTAAGTGTATTTGGTGAATGAAGACCGTGAACTAGAGAAGCCATTTTTATTTACTATGCCTGAGCTGATCTCGTTGTTACACACCAAAAGGCTGACAGTGAGAAGAATTACTCACTGGGCAACGTCCTTCCTATATTGAACTACTGCTGTTCCAGTCTGTGGCTGTGTGGGATGGGGACGTAACAATATTCACCCAATCGCTCCTCCATTTCTCTCTTATTATTGCCCACCTTTACAAAGCGGAGTCATAAAGTTTTTGCCCACCTGTGTGTGTGTGTGTGTGTGTGTGTGTGTGTGTGTGTGTGTGTGTGTGTGTGTGTGTGTGTGTGTGTGTGTGTGTGTGTGTGTGTGTGTCTGTCTGTGCGTGCGTGCGTGTGTGTGTGTGTGTGTGTGTGTGTGTGTGTGTGTGTGTGTGTGTGTGTGTGTGTGTGTGTGTGTGTGTGTGTGTGTGTGTGTGTGTGTGTGTGTCTGTCTGTCTGTCTGTCTGTCTGTGCGTGCGTGTGTGTGTGTGTGTGTGTGTGTGTGTGTGTGTGTGTGTGTGTGTGTGTGTGTGTGTGTGTGTGTGTGTGTGACTTTCCATAGAATCTCATGAACGGACTGAGCCACCAACACGACCAATATAGCTCAAGAATGGCATGAACTACCAACATGAAACATTCAGGTATTAGGATATGGTCAAAATCATGGACTTTGACAACAGCAATATCTGCCATACAATTAGCATTCGGCTCCCACATGCATTTCTTTCATATTCTGCCTTTTTTCTACGCTCCTTCTATCGATTATTTCCTCCCACCTAATATATATATATATATATATATATATATATATATATATATATATATATATATATATATATATATATATATATTAAGAAGAAAACAGGGGCATGGAAGAAGATGAGAGACGAAAGAGAGAGTTATCTGTAGAGGAAGTGAAAGGTGAAAAGATTAGTAAGTGAGAGTAAGAAGAGAGTGGATGAGGAATTTGGAAGGAATTTGAGTGTAACGTGGAGGGAATGTACAGTAAGAAAATGTTCTGGGAAGAGGTAAAGAGAGTTAGACAGGGTGCCAAATTTAGTTGGGGAGTAAAAGATAAAAATGATACTAGTGGAGAAGGAAGAAAGAGTGAGCATCTCGAGAGAACACTTTAAGGAATTGTTGAACATAAAGAATGAAAGTAATGCGAGTATAAATGGTTTGGGAATGGCTAGGAGAAGGGATGTGAGAAGAAAGGAAGAAATCAGTTGGATGAAAGTTGTGGAAGCAATGAAGAAAGTTAAAAAGGGGAAAGACCCAGGAATTGATGGAGTGTGTGGTGAAATGATGAAGCATGGGGTAGAGATAGTAGTAAAATGGATGCGGAAGATGTGCAGATTGGCCTGGGAGGAAGGTAGAGTCCAGGAGGATTGGAAGTCAGGTATAATTTTTCCCTTGCACGAAGGAAAAGGGGAAAAAGAAGTGTGTGACACTCACTGAGGCATTTGTTTTCTGAGTGTAATAGGAAAAGTATATGGTAGGATAATATATGACAGAGTTAGGGAAATAACAGAGGAATTAGTTGGAGAAGAACAGAGAGGTTTTAGGAAGGGAAGAGTTTGTGTAGATCAGATATTCTTTCTTAGATGTTTGGTGGAATAGTTTCTTGAGAAGGGAAAGAAGTTGTAAGTGGCCTTCTTGGATATGGAGAAAGCATAGTACAGGATGGACAGACAAGGACTGTGGAAAGTTTAAAGAATATATGGAGTAGATACGATGTTGTTGAATGCCGTGAAGAGTATGTATGAGGGTGCTAAGGCGCAGTCTGTGTGGATAGCGAACTGAGTGAATTTTTCTATTTGAAGGTTGGATTCAGGCAAAGCTGTGTCATGTCTCCATGGTTATTTTATCTGTTTATGGATGAGGTTCTAAAAGAGATACAAGGCAGGGCATTGGATGTTGGAGCGGCCTCAGCGAGAGAGGGCAGTGTTTGGAGACTCCCTGTACTGCAGATGATACTGTGTATCAGGTGAAGACGAAGAGGAGCTGCAAGGCTTGGTGGATGAGTTTGGGAGTGTGTGTAAGACACGGAATCTAAAGGTGAATGTAGGGAAGAGTACAGTTATGGTCTTCCAGAGGAGTGAAGTCAGTAAATGTACAGTGAGATTGGATGAGGAGGATATGGAATATGTGAGTGCATTTAAGTACTTGAGTAGTGTGATGAGTAAGGATGGAAGTTAGGAGGATGAATTGGTTGAAAGGGGTTGCTGGTTTCTTCAAAGCAGTGATAAGAAACATGGAAGTGAGCATGGAAATGAAAAAGTTACTACGTGACAGAATTGTGATACCAACTCTAATGTATGGTAGTGAAGCTTCGACTCTGTTGGAGGGACACAAGTCAAGAGTGAGAGCTGTGGAAATGAGTTATTTGAAGGAGCATGTGGAGCCACATGGAAAGACAGACTGACAAATGAAGAAGTGAAGGAGCATTGTGGTGTGGATGTGGATGTGATAGGAAGCATTAGGAGAAACACACTGAGGTGGTTTGGCCATGTGGAGAGGATGAAGAGTGAGAGAGTGGCGAAGGGAGTGAATGAGAGTGAGGTGGAGGGGGGGAGAGGGAGGAGGAGGTCAAAGATGAGATGGAGGGATGGAGTGGAGAGGTATATGAGAGAGGGGGGTGTGAGCTGTGTTCAGGGTAGTGAAATGACGGGGGACAGCGACATGAAGGCGATTTGTTTATAGCTACCCCTTACGGGATTAAGGTGTCTGGCAATATATATATATATATATATATATATATATATATATATATATATATATATATATATATATATATATATATATATATATATATATATATATATATATATATATATATATATATATATATATATATATATATATATATATATATATATATATATATATATATATATATATATATATATATATATATATATATATATATATATATATATATATATATATATATATATATATATATATATATATATATATATATATATATATATATATATATATATATATATATATATATATATATATATATATATATATATATATATATATATATATATATATATATATATATATATATATATATATATATATATATATATATATATATATATATATATATATATATATATATATATATATATATATATATATATATATATATATATATATATAAAACTTACATTAGGGTGGTCAAAAAAAAAAAGTGGGGGGGGGGGTCTTGCTGCTGCACTAGGGTTCCTAATGACAAGACATGTTTCTGGTAAATATTTCATCAGATTTGAACAAGATGTAGAGGCTGGACAACATGAAGGTATTTTCGGGATACTCAACGGAAAGTGAACAAAACTGGAATAATTTCTAACACTGTTTAAACCAAATATGTTAATGTTTTATTAACAACTATTAACACTGCATAAAGCAAAAATGTGTACATGTGAGTTATTGCTAACATATTATAAACAACTTTGAACTCTAATATCCCCATCTCCAAAAGTATTGAAATTCTTGGTGTCTCACTTAACAGTGCCCTCAGCTGGACCTCTCATGTCAGAACACTTGCTAAAACCGCCTCAAAGAAACTTGGATTATTGTACAGAGTCCGTAACTTCTTCGCCGATGAGCAGTTAGCTATAATTTATAAGAGTCATGTGCGCTCTCAGCTTGAATATTGCTCACCCTTGTGGAATGGTTGTGGAGAGGTTGCATTAAGACAACTAGACAAAATTCAGAATAAAGCTGTTAGAATCATTAACAACCCTGCCATTACATATAAACTACCTCCCCTGCAAGTAAGAAGGAATGTTGCCTCCCTTGCATTATTTTACAGATATTTTTTTGGCAAATGCTCAGGCGAAGTTGCGTCCATGGTGCCACCTCTCCATGCCTTCCCTCGTGCTACACGGGCATCTGGTAGCGCTCATGACTGGAATGTCACTCAACCATATTGCAGAACTTCTGCCTATCACAATTCTTTCATTCCCCGAACTGCATCTCTCTGGAACTCGCTTCCCCAGAGTTGTTTTCCTCCAAATTTCAACCCACAACTGTTCAAGTCTAACTGTTACAGATATTTTATGAACAGAGGACACCAGTAATCTGGTGTATGGATTATTTTTTTTCTCCATTTGTTTTTCCTTCCTCCGTTCTGTTAAAAAAAAAAAAATAATAATAATAATAATAATAATTGATACATGATTGTGAGTATATTATAAATATTATTTAATAACGACGTAACATACTGAATATTCACTTACTAGGTATGGATATACAGCTTTTACTTATTATTCCATTAAATTTCGCAGATTTACGTAAACTGAATTTTGTAAAAGGTGTAAGTATTTTATTATGGCAAAACTACAGTCATTAGAGGATGGGCACATTTACCTATGAATTCTAGTTTGTAACAGAAGCTGCTTCAGGTTTCACTGACCTTTTTGTAATGTACGCTTCTAATGGGGAGCGGAGGAGCCCGGGGTTAGGCAAGTTGGTCCCAGCATTTAAGATGAGAGAGACCAGCCTCATCGCTGAGTGGCATTATGTGAGCAATAAACCCCAACCACCCCTTGGATATAAACGTACACAGGCCCAATCCGACTGGAGCGCCTTAATTGCCCACTAAACCACTAGGCGCAATAATTTGGTTATACGGTTACTACCAAGCATAGTAAATGGTTTCCTGGTATATATATATATATATATATATATATATATATATATATATATATACGGTTACTACCCAGCATAGTAAATGGTTTCCTGGTATATATATATATATATATATATATATATATATATATATATATATATATATATATATATATATATATACGGTTACTACCCAGCATAGTAAATGGTTTCCTGGTGTGTATATATATATATATATATATATATATATATATATATATATAATCTCATCAGCTGTTTGACTGTCCACTGCAGGACCGGCCTATCCCTACCGAAGTGGGAACGATACAGCCAATGTATCTCTACCAAGTGGCTTAGGCTGTCTAGTAGAGATTGTATGTAGTGCTTGTATGTGTAACTGTTGTGTTGGAGTGGCTTTGGATGTGTGTGTAGTCTGTGAACCAAGTGTAATCTGCCCACGCAAGCCGACTGGGTACAAGCATACTTTATAATATGCGACACTGTTTCAACCACAGCACCCTTTGTGCCCGCCAATGCAGTACGTGGCCAGAAGAAAGCTCTCAAAGTTTGTTTTTTTACCCTGGCGGGGCGGGAACCCTCGTTCTTCAGTGTACAAAAATGCACACTTTACCACTGAGGCTCCATATATATATATATATATATATATATATATATATATATATATATATATATATATATATATATATATATATATATATATATATATATATATATACTAGAGTGATGTTTTCCCTATACTTGCTGCTGTTAAGCTATGATATTCAGTTTACGGGGGGCCAGAGAAGAGAGGAGAGGAAAGAGAAATCAAAGAACCATTCCAACTACAGTCATCGCCTTATCTATTTTAAGAAAGTTGTTAATTTGCCTTAGTGATAAAATTTGGCATAAGCTTTATTTTTACTTTTAACAAACAATTTATTTCTCTTACAAATTAGCCGTGATAGTGAATATAAGAAACAAATTAGAGCTCTGACTATAGTGATAGCTATTTCTTTTTCTACTGGCAGGTGAGCAGAGGGTAGGTGGTGCTTGGGCCAGCACACGTGCACTGGAGTCTTTCTGCTTCTCTTTTTGGGTTACGGTTTGGGCTGCCTGGCCTTTCTCGTCGAGCAGTTTGTTAAAAAGATCGCGACAGAGGGCTCTGCTGGCTGATTTCTTTCCACTTTCTCAGTCATACCATACCATTTATATTTCACACATGGGTTAATTAAATGTTCACTTCAAAGGGTAATCTATTGTTCAGAATGACCACCAGGTATCAAGTAAATCGATAAAAATCGTATTTACATCAAATAGTTCTTTCAATAAACTTAAGAAACTAATCAGTGTCATTATAAATTAGGACTTGGATACACAATAACACTTACAATTAATTCCCCGTTGTAAGTCTGGTTTGGATTTGCACGACGAATCTTCCTTTACTTCGTTGTCTTGCTTCTATTTTACACACACACACACACACACATATATATATATATATTCTTACGGTAGCGCCAGCCCGGGGCTATTACAAAAAGACAACAAGGCAGCCTTAGATGATCGGCCTCCACTGCGTTGCAAAAATAACGCAGACCCCGGCACTCACGCTCCGCAAACTAGAGAAAAACTGCGCAACGGAAAAACTTAAACACAACACTCTGTACTTTGACTAACAAACGGAACAGCCTACCTATAGATCCAGCCTACTATCGTCACTACCGGAAGTAATACCGCCCGAGACAGTCACAGGAACACCTCCCACTTACTTCCGGTGGTGACGACTTTCTACTTAACCCGTGTCCAAGGGGGAACGCAGTTGACGGCTCATGATAGTTCTCACTAGCCTTGTGCAAGTAGATGGGATTGAACTGTGTAGGGGTTAGGGGTGTGTGTGTATGTACGTGTGTTGGGGAACGTTAATTAAGGCAGCGAGAGGACTACGGTGAGCCAGACTGGCCCTCCAAAGACAACAAGGTCATAAAAACAAATAAAATAACTACTTCCCTCAGTCAGCAACAAAAGAATAAAAATAAACTTAAATGAAAACGCCAGCTCGGCATAAAAATGACTGGGGAGAGAGAGAGAGTGTACAAACACCTGATACTGAAGCTGGTTGGGAAGACACTGCCCTGATCAAGGCTCGTGTGCAGTCAAGCGCGAACGCATGAATCAGATTAACAAGGAACTTAAATTCGTGCCCCTCTCTCTCTCTCTCTCTCTCTCTACAATGAATTGGTACTTCTAATGCAAGCAAAACATCATTAAATATACTGGTAGCTCACATAAGACAATCAAAATAATCAAACGCATTCTCAGCATGGTATGAAATAAAATTGCCCTCAGTGGCGGGAACGAAAGAAACAAAAGAACTTGTAACACTCGCTAATTTAAACTCCGCGAATGACACGGATACTGCATAATCCCCTAGCCCAGCTGTAACGGCTGCACCTGTGGGAGCGGAAAGGCGGACAGCGTAACACGCCCTTCCCCAAGGGAAAATTTTGAGCCCTGGATCAAAATTTTAGAATCAAAACCCTGACCCCTCTCTGGATAAACAATCAGCAATTACGTTATCAATCCCCTTAATATGCCTAACTTCTAAATTGTACTCTTGCAAAAGCAAACTCCAGCGGGTCAAACGCTGGTTCTTAAATTTAAACTTGTTCAAAAACTGCAGGGGATGATGGTCTGAATAAATCTTGATCACAGGGCCAAAAGGGGGCAGGTGGACAGCAAAGTGTTGCAGGGCCAGGATAATCACTAATAACTCCTGCTCTATGACGGAATAGTTCTTCTGAGCTCTATTAAACTTCTTTGAGAAGTATGATATGGGATGTTCAACCTGGCCCTCATCCGGCTGCATCAACACTGCTCCTACCCCTACTCGGCTAGCGTCAACTGCAAGCACAAAAGATTTGTCAAAATCTGGTGCACGCAATATAGGGTGGTGGCACAGCAGAGACTTAACAGTAGTAAAAGCTTGCTCACACTCGGCTGTCCACTGCCACTTCTTATCCTTGCGCAATAAGTCAGTAAGAGGGGCAAGCACTGCGGAGTAATTCCCAATAAATCGTCTGTAATAGCCGATCATGCCCAAAAATCGCTGGAGGGCACGGCGACACTGGGGTGCTGCAAAATTGGAAATGGCATCCACCTTAGCCCGAGGTGGAGCCACTTGCCCATGTCCTACAACAAATCCAAGGTACTGGACCTTAGCACGTACGAACTCGCACTTGTCCAAGTTGACTACTAAGCCAGCTTCCTCCAACCGCTTAATGAGCATTTCCACATGATCAAGGTGCTCCTCCCACTTGGTATCATACACAATGACATCATCGATGTAAACGACACAATTAGGTATGCCATCCACCACTTTATCCATAAGCCTCTGGAAAGTGGCTGGAGCATTCTTCAATCCATGAGGCATCACCTGGCACTGATATACTGCACCACTGACAACAAAGCTAGCCACTTGTTTAGCCCGTTCTGTCAGCGGGACCTGCCAGTATCCTTTTACTAAGTCAAGTTTGGTGATATAAGTGGCATTTCCCACCTTGTCCACGGAGTCATCGACCCGAGGCAAGGGATAAGCATCGGTCTTAGACAGTGAGTTAACCTTCCAGAAGTCCACACACAACCTAACCTTCCCATCTGGCTTCGGCTGCAAGGTAACTGGTGAACTCCACTCACTGAAACTCCTCTTGATCAATCCATGGTCCAACATATACTGGATCTCATTATCGAGAGCTTTCTGTCTGATAGGGTTGATGCGGTAGGGAGCTAATTTTACAGGCTTACTATCCCCAACGTCAATGTCATGAGTAGCCCAAGTTGTCAATTCCGGTGAATCTCCAAAAACTTTCGGATGTTTCCATAATCTGTTGCACAGCTCTTCTCGCTTTACTGGATCAAGGTGTCGCAATTTCTCCACCAGAGCTGCATAACCATTGCCCTCCCATAGGTCAGCTGGTAACATCTCACCACGACTAAGCACTTCCTCCTGCTCCTCCAACTCACTACCAACCGCCAAAACTACAGGAGCGGTCTTATCCCTGGTTCCCTCGACGTCCACTCCAAAGTCACCTTCCAGGGACTGTGGCTGTAACCCTGGTCCACTACTCACATCACCGGCACCAACAGCTCCCTCCACAGCACGTTCTTTTGATGCCACGTCCTCCCTTCCCCGTCCTTCACATCCCAGGTGAGAGACATCAGCAGTCATCCCACAATGAGAATCAACTGGGCGGTAGTATGGCTTCAACATATTAATGTGGCACAACTGAGTACTCTTCCGCCTATCTGGGGTAACAATTAGATAGTCAAGTTCCCCAACTCTCTTCTTCACAATATAAGGACCACTGAATCTAGCAGCCAGAGGTTTTCCTTGCATGGGCAGCAGTGCCAAAACTTCATCTCCTTGCTTAAACTCATGACTTCTGACCTTCTTATTGTAATGAGCCTTCATTTTCGCTTGAGCCCCGATTAGACGGTCACGGGCAAGCTCTAAAGCGCAATGCAGTCTCTCCCGAGTGCGGCAGACATAGTCAAGCATGGATTCCTGGTTGCCAGATTTGTTGTTACTCCAGGCCTCTCGCACCACATCCAATGGACCACGAACTCTGTGCCCAAACACTAACTCATTGGGTGAAAACCCTAATGACTCAGTTGGTACCTCTCTCACTGCAAACATAACAAAGGGTACCGCTAGGTCCCAATCCTTTCCACTATCATAGCAGAAGGTGCGCAGCATTGTCTTTAAGGTCTGATGATCCCTCTCCAGGGCACCTTGTGACTGCGGATGGTAGGCACTGGACAAAATGTGTTTGATGCCCAACTCTGTCATTGTCTGCTTAAACAAATTAGATGTAAAATTTACTCCACGGTCTGACTGCAACTCCTTGGGCAGGCCAAAATGAGTAAAGAACAGGATAAGTTGCTTGACTACTGACTTCGCCTGCATGCTTCTGATTGGTATAGCCTCTGGGTATCGCGTTGTAACATCCATTATGGTTAACAAATACTTGTTTCCAGCAGAAGTAGGAGGTAAAGGGCCCACGATATCAATGATTACCCGGGTAAACGGAGGTTCAACTGCAGGAATGGGAGTCAAAGGGGCCACAGGAAGAACTTGATTAGGCTTGCCCACTATCTGACACGTGTGACAGCTCTTGATGTACGCAGCAACTTGTCCCGGCATACTTGGCCACCAAAAGTTATATCTTAAGCGCTGCACTGTCTTTCTGTTTCCCAAGTGACCTGCTAAAGGTCCCTCATATGCTAACTGTATTAACGGCACCCTATACTGCACAGGCACCACCACCTGCACTAACTCACCCACTCCTCCATCCACCGTGGCGCCAGTGGGCGTCCATCGGCGATGTAAAACATTGTCTTTAATCAGGAACTCCTCCTTACCACGCTCCATACTTCTTTCTTCCCCTACTCGAGCAAACAAGGGCTTTAATGTTACATCCTCCTGTTGCTTCACCCTCAATTCTGCTGGCCCAACACCCGCCAGCTCTACTGAGGACTGAGATAAGGGACTGGTTGGGACACTGGATTGCAAAGGGCGATCAATCTCAGCGCCACCTCTAGTACACTCGACAGGGGGAGGAATGTCAGACTTCACACTGACATCATCATCACCTCTACCCTCAACAGTGACACTGTTTCTCAGGCGCGTTTGACGGTGGTCCTGCATCCCCGTAGTCGACCCCAGCATCCTGAAATTCTTCTAATTCAGTCGGTGGGCTGGGTTCAGTCTCCACACAGACACACTCAGCACCACCTCTAGTGTCCTGAGTGGGAAGTGGGGCAGCGCCCATGCACGAATTCCCACTCTCCTCACCCACCACAGCAACACTCTGCTCACTAGGTTCCTCCATTGGTGGCCCTGCCTCATCACAGTCGACCCCAAGAACCTGTGACTTCGCCAGTTCTTCCTCCCAGGCTGCAACCTGTGCCATAGATCTTGTAATTGCACAGACCGGGAACATGGCTTCCACTTCTGCATCAACTTCAATACCAATTTTTGGGGCGTCAAAACACTTCTTTGCCACAACAACTGGTGGGGGAAGAGATGGAAATACTTTCTCCCCAGCCAGGTCGTTCCCCAGCAGAAAATCAACCCCCTCTACTGGCATTACATCAGCAACAGCTACTTGAGCTGCAGCCTGAACAATGGGGCAATCGAGTTCCACATGAACATAATCATAGTATTCATCTGAGTTCATGACTCTACACAGCACATACTTCCCTGAGTTTACAGGCCCTCCAGTCACGTTTCTGCACACGGACTGTTGTGCACCGGTATCACGAACCACAGTAACTGGATAACTGATCCCATGAATTTTCACTGTGCCGTGACACATAAAAGGTTTACACCAGTCTAGGGACGATTTCTGAGGCAGTTCATCCGGAGGTGGCGTAGCATGTTGGGTAACTTTTTCAGCCTGAGCTGGCAGCGAGCACAGCCGGCTGCACTCCAGCTTTCCACAGACTTCTCCCTCACTGTTGCCACTCTCCCAACTCCTCTCGTTCACCTGACTCGAACCTACAATTAGTGCCACTGGTTTGGCATTTTGGGAGGCCTTCCACTTAGGGCAGTAAGGCTTGATGTGCCCACTCTGTTTGCAAAAGTAACAAAGTAGCTTTGAACTGGATACAGGGCTCTTTCTCCCTGAATTCTTTTTCTCCTCTGTACTTCCCTTGGACTGATTCACGGGAGATTTATCCCAGGCAGGGCCACTCACAGTCCTCTCCCTGGAATACTGAAAATTAGCATACTTGACCCCCATACTCCGCAAGGCCAACACCCTGTCATCAGCCCACGTCGCTGCTTCCTTCACGGTCTTAAATCTCTTCTCCCTAATTTTAACACCAATTTCTTTGTCAGCCATGTTGGTAAAATGTTCCATCAAAAGCAGTTCACGCACATCGTTATACGAAGTGGCGCTCTCACTCAGCAACCACTCGTCTAACCTCTCCTCCGATACCTGGCGTAGGCCATATAGGTGTCAGCAGGTCTTTTCTGAGCACCACGGAACAACAACCGATAAGCCTCCGGTCTAAGTTCATATGCCTTCAGGATGGCTGCTTTAAATTCATCATAATCATCTACATCCTCAGGGCTCAACCTATTATACACTTCCAAAGCTTTTCCCTTCAGCACATTAGATACCAAGCCCACCCAGCGCTGCCTGGGCCACTCAAACTGCCTAGCCTTCTTTTCAAACCTGACAAACCATTCTGTCACCTTCAGCTCATCAAATGCCGGCACTAATTTTAGACTCCTTGAGAGCCAACTCTCCCTATCCTCTGCACGGCCTGAGGTTTGGGTATCTGAAGTTGGTCTATTAGCAGTCACCTCCAAGCGAGTCTTCACCAGCTCAAATCGCATTTTTTCACGCTGCAACTCCATCTGCATCTCCCTCTCTTCTTTCTCTCTTGCACGCTGCATCTCCATCTCCATCTCATCTTTCTCTCTTGCACGCTGCATTTCCATCTCCAACCTTTTCAACTCCAACTGCAACTGGGCCTCCGGTGACAAGACTCCAGGGTATATGGGAGTGGAATGAACAGCTCCAGGGAAAGCACTAGACATACCTGGGGGAACTGCTCTAAACTGGCTCGGCAGCATCATAGATGGTAATAGTGGGGCAGCGAAACGAGGCAGCTGAGCACCATAGTCAAACTCAGGGCTCACACGGGGAGTACCTTTGCTATGTGCCTCTCGTTGTTCCATATTTTCCATATCCACAGGTGACTCAGCACGTACGCGATCTGGTGTAGACACGCGTGACTCCATGGCGACAAATCAATGGCAGTACTGAATAATGAAATACTAATGCTGACTGAGAAACTACACACACATCAACTTCACCTCAAAGCACAGAGAACGCCAAGGTAACGATATCCTAGCAAGAAGAAGGCACTGTTAGGATATCCTGGCGAGGTCGCCACTGTTACGGTAGTGCCAGCCCGGGGCTATTACAAAAAGACAACAAGGCAGCCTTAGATGATCGGCCTCCACTGCGTTGCAAAAATAACGCAGACCCCGGCACTCACGCTCCGCAAACTAGAGAAAAACTGCGCAACGGAAAAACTTAAACACAACACTCTGTACTTTGACTAACAAACGGAACAGCCTACCTATAGATCCAGCCTACTATTGTCACTACCGGAAGTAATACCGCCCGAGACAGTCACAGGAACACCTCCCACTTACTTCCGGTGGTGACGACTTTCTACTTAACCCGTGTCCAAGGGGGAACGCAGTTGACGGCTCACGATATTCTCACTAGCCTTGTGCAAGTAGATGGGATTGAACTGTGTAGGGGTTAGGGGTGTGTGTGTATGTACGTGTGTTGGGGAACGTTAATTAAGGCAGCGAGAGGACTACGGTGAGCCAGACTGGCCCTCCAAAGACAACAAGATCATAAAAACAAATAAAATAACTACTTCCCTCAGTCAGCAACAAAAGAATAAAAATAAACTTAAATGAAAACGCCAGCTCGGCATAAAAATGACTGGGGAGAGAGAGAGAGTGTACAAACACCCGATACTGAAGCTGGTTGGGAAGACACTGCCCTGATCAAGGCTTGTGTGCAGTCAAGCGCGAACGCATGAATCAGATTAACAAGGAACTTAAATTCGTGCCCCTCTCTCTCTCTCTCTCTCTCTACAATGAATTGGTACTTCTAATGCAAGCAAAACATCATTAAATATACTGGTAGCTCACATAAGACAATCAAAATAATCAAACGCATTCTCAGCATGGTATGAAATAAAATTGCCCTCTGTGGCGGGAACGAAAGAAACAAAAGAACTTGTAACACTCGCTAATTTAAACTCCGCGAATGACACGGATACTCCATAATCCCCTAGCCCAGCTGTAAAAGCTGCACCCGTGGGAACGGAAAGGCGGACAACGTAACAATATATATATATATATATATATATATATATATATATATATATTTTTTTGAGGTAGGTGGAGGAGCTCACCATCCACTCACTCGATGTAGTGCTGCTCTCGGGTGTCTGCCCTTTCCTCTCCTCCATCCCTTTTTCCTTCCCTCCTCTTCTGTCTTCCTTTCGTTGATTCTTTCCTTGTCCTTCTGCCTATGGGCAACTTTACACTCCCTCTTCTGTCTTTCTTTCCTTAATTCTATTCTCTTCCTTCTGCCTGTGCGTGACTCTACACTGAGTGACAAGCCAAATGGTTTCCTGTACACCAGGAAACCATTTACTACGCTGGGTGGTAACCGTATAACCAAGTTTTGGCGCCTGGTGGTTTAGTGGGTAATTATTGCGCTCCAATCGGATTGAGCCGGTGAAGGTGTACATCCAAGGGATGGTTGGGGTTGATTGCTCGTGTAATGCCACTCAGGGATGAGTGAGGCTGGTCACTCTCATCTTAAATGTCGGGACCAACTGTCTAGCCCCGGGCACCTACGCTCCACATGGAGCAATGTAGGATTGGATGATATATATATATATATATATATATGCGGGTAAGGGGATGGATATGTTATGATGTGGCAGGGGTAAACCAGCTCTGCTGTCGGGCCCTGCTGCGGATGTCACTGATTGCATTGCGCTGTTGACCCTTGTGCGATGTGGTGCGGTGAGGATCTGTCCGTTCTCCCCTTTATGACTAAGATGCGAATGAATGTGTTTGAATGGATGAGTAAATGGGGAGTGTGTCGTCCTGTCTCGGCTACCTCCCTTTCCTTGGGGGAAGCAGCCTAGGTATACTGTATATATATATATATATATATATATATATATATATATATATATATATATATATATATATATATATATATATATATTTATTTATTTATTTATATACGTAGAGAGAGAGAGAGAGAGAGAGAGAGAGAGAGATACCTCTCTCTCTCTCTCTCTCTCTCTCTCTCTCTCTCTCTCTCTCTCTATATATATATATATATATATATATATATATATATATATACATACAGTCTATATATATGTGCTCGTATATAGTCCGACTCAACACAAAATGTTTACGAGCAAAACAGTTTGAAAAGCGTAAAATTTTTTCACGAAGTACATCTGCATCAGTTATGTGTCAGATGCTTGAAAGTTTAGGGCAAGGCAAGAGATGGATCAGAATGATAAAACATTCCTTTCTGTGGAATGATATGGTTTGGGTGACTAATACAGTATGAATCTGATTCTTTAAGGGGGATGTTTGCACTGTTGTGAAATCTGCTGCTCTGCTCTACGACTGGAGATTACAGAACTGACTGAATCAACTCGGTATCAGAATAATCGGAATCGCCATATGCAATGTTAAACAAGATGCGGTGCCAAGGTACAGTAAACTCGTCCACGCAGTCATTTTAGTGCTAACTTATAAACACAAGATATCTAGTCAAAGATGTCACATATCGAAATCTGAGTAAATAATGGTCACAAATGACGATTTTATGTCCATTTGAAATTTTAGGTCTGACCCATCTAATACTGACCTCCATACAGCTAACTGGGGATGACCCCCCTGATGTAATGGGGCAAGTTAGAGGTTGCAGATTTGAAAGGTGCACCTTTAGGTTTTTGTTTCATGTCAATATGACGAATTTGAAAATTTATGACGGAAAAAAATGGATTTTTTAGATAATTTTTTTGGGCCTACAGCCTATGCCTTGGCCCAATTTACCCCAAATACATTCAATTGATCAGAGGGTCATAGCCCACCATGCCCTTAATTTTAGTCAAAATCGCACCAGTAGTTTTCACATAAAGTTGTTAACAGACAGAAAGGCTGACAGACAAAAGAAGCAAACAAACAAACCCAGTGATAACAATAGCCACCCCGAGCCACTCTAGATCAGGGACTGGTAATTAAAGGTTCCTGCGGTACATGCGCGTCCGTGGTTTAGCAAAATACATAAATACGGACGTCCCTGAGTGTCAACGTTACTGGACGCCTGACCCTGCGCGCCTGACTTCCTCACCCGCCACTGTCTGACCATCGCCTCGCCGCTGGTGAGATATGAGAGGGAGGCGCCGTGCCGCGTGGCTGACGGTGTTAGTGTGGTGGTTGTGTGGCTGACGGTGTTAGTGTAGTGATGGTGTGGCTGACGGTGTCAGTGTGGTGCTGGTGTGGGTGACGGTGTTAGTGTGGTGAAGGTGTGGCTGACGGTTTTAGTGTGGTGGTGGTGTGGCTGACGGTGTTAGTGTGGTGGTGGTGTGGCTGACGGTGTCAGTGTGGTGCTGGTGTGGGTGACGGTGATAGTGTGGTGCAGGTGTGGCTGACGGTGTTAGTGTGGTGGTGGTGTGGCTGACGGTGTTAGTGTGGTGCAGGTGTGGCTGACGGTGTTAGTGTGGTGCAGGTGTGGCTGACGGTGGTAATGTGGTGGTTGTTTGGCTGACGGTAGTAGTGTGGCGCTGGTGTGGCTGACGGTGTTAGTGTGGTGTTGGTACGGCCTTGATTTCTTGTAAAGTTTGCTTATATAACAACATTGATACGGGATTGTTTGGTTATGACGTGACGATTGAGATAACTCAGGAAGATGACCAAAATTTATTACACATATTAGAAGTTCAGGCACGTCGACTATACATATGCATATAAGGTTACCGGTTATAGAAGGCTGTCATCAAATCCTCTCGGTCTGAAAAGTAAATGAAACACTGTATTAGTATCATGATCCATTGACTTTGAGCTGGACGTGGTTGAGCTGGACAGATTAAAGGTGACCTGTTTTTTATATAGGGAATTGATGATACCTATTACTTATTGCAGGAAATCTGTGTGTGTGTGTGTGTGTGTGTGTGTGTGTGTGTGTGTGTGTGTGTGTGTGTGTGTGTGTGTGTGTGTGTGTGTGTGTGAATTTACGGGTGCTCATTTCGTTTCGTAACTACTGTTGGATGATATCTCTTAGCTAGTATTGATTAACGTCTAAGGAAAGACAAGTAATGTCACTATGCGGCAAAGGAGAGGATTTGAGAGGAATGGGTATGATGAACGAAATCCCTTTAACGCCACTGACCTTGAAATTTCTGTCTATGATTAAATAAACGAAACATGTCTGTGATTCAGACAGGTGATGAATGTTCTTGTTAAAAGTCAGGCACTGATGAAGATCATGCGAAGTCAGGAGTGACCCGGGCACATCCAACCTCTGTGATTTTTATCATTAAAGATATGCCTATTCTCAGATGTATAGCGATTAGATGATACAGCAACATTACTGAGAGATAAAGGAGTTTAAAGGATATAACCGTCTCTTTGTTTAAGGTATAATCGTGATGATATGCAAATTTATGGCGAATATTTGATGAAAATTCATGGGGAGGTAATTAGGGAAGATTTGATCTCTTCAGCTATTGAAAAAAGGAGGAAATGTTCCATTGTAAATGAATATTAATATACGGTAAAAAAAAAAAAAAAAAACACGTTTCAGCATCCTCCTATGATAAGAAGTATGAAGAGTAGTGAAATTCAATAAACACAAAGACATAAGTAAAACACTAGTACTGTTCAAGCCAGTAGACTTCCGTGAATAACTAATAAAAATCTAAGTGAAATTGCATCATTTTGAAGTGAGAGCTCCAAGTGAAAAAAAAAAAAAATGCTTAGAAAATTAAGTACACTGAATACTTTCCGAGGTGACAGACTACTTTCTGCTGACTCTCATATTCATCATGGCTAAGGATTTGGGTAGTTTTTGACGCAGGTTTACATTGTGAAGAGAAGGTGTGATGTCTGGTAAATGTACAGCCGGCATCAAAATTATTGTCATCTCCAGCATTTGACTGTATGGAAAACAATTATAAATAATGAGAAATAGGCGACATTGATACCCTTTTTTACAAGTATGGATCATTGTCATAAGTGTCGTTTGCTGTGGACTCACAAGGCTAATTTTTAAAGTTCTTAGTGAAAAATACAGGACAAGCGACAGGACTTTTCAGGGCGACTGTACATCTCAGAAAACAGGCACAGAGATATTATTCCAAAGCAACAGCGAAACTACAGTATCTAATAGTGAGACAAGAGACGGTAAAAATAATTTAGTGCTTCAGAATAAATAGTTTCAACAAATGTATGAAACATGAGATAGCACTAACAAAAGCATAAAGAGAATGAAACAAACTCATTCGAGGACCGAATGCTAATCACCAGCCAAAACATGTCGTTGGATAAAGCACAAATTACCTACAAAATAAATCAGAAGAAAATTCGGAATATTCTCTGGAAATCTTTCACCGCGCTTCGGAAAAGCCAGTCCATTTTGGGAAACATATGGCGGCTGGCATTCGGCCGTCATTAATCAAATCCATGTCAAAAGTAATAGGCTTCTGCACATCCACATAGTTGCTATTTCCCGAAGGTTTGGTGAAAATTCGTCCACAACTTTTCGAGATATGTTGAGAAAAGACACACACACACACACACACACACACACACACACACACACACACACACACACACACACACACACACACACACACAGGTTGGAAAAAACATTGTTTCGCCTTGCTAAAGGCGGGTGGTAAGAATGAACTGGGAACACGTGAAGTACGGATCACGAAACTCCTAAATAATACCAGTGAAATTCCAGTGTGTATGAAGGAGCAACGAAAAAAAGACAGTGCATGCGGCTGTTAGGGCAAACGGTGAATACATAAGAGCGAAGAAATTAAAAGAATATCGACAAGAGAAAAATTACGATTCAAAGTTAAACTTGAAGACAAGGATAAGACACAGTCTTTAGCATAACTTACAGGAAAACCATTTTTTTTTTTTTTCATAATGAAAAGCTCTAGCCTTTCAGTAATATCAGAAAAGGAAGCGTCTTAGTCTGATTTCATGACAAAGAACTCAAAGGATGGGATTGCTTGTTTAGTAACAGTGTAACATCATAAAAGATATAAACTTTCAAATTTACTTAACGAAAATTTTATGTTCCCCTGTCGATCCTCAGTATTATGGATCAGTAGCCTGGATTCAACCAACTTCCATTGACCATAAACCCCTATTGACCTAATCGATAAAGATTGGAAAAGATAATGTTAGAAATCATATGTAGTTGTAAAAGGAGAGAGGTTTGTGGATCGGTGAGCAACAAAATTGGACGATCTAATAACCATAGTTTCACAAACATAGATGGTCATGTGAACTGGAGAGTGTGTATTTGTTAAATAAACAATAAATTGTTACCCTCAACGTAAATAGTCCCATGAGATGAACAGGCACAGTTGCAACCAGAAGAGCTGGTAAAACTCAACGATAAATATAACATATACATTGAGCACCGAATTAAAGTGACTTGCGAAACTCAGAACTACGATTTTCTCATTACGACAACTACTTCCCAAAATTAAAATAAATCATAAATGCCTGGCTGATAATGTGAGGTATTATTAGTGTCTGCAAGTGTACCTACGGCAGGAAACTGATGTAGACACGAAATCCATAAATGTTGTTGTCTGAGATGAAACCAAAGGCACTGAGGAAATTGCTGTGATAAATCTTTGAGCTGCAGTTTGCCTCTGGGGACGTCAATAATAATCTCGACTACTCTATCCCTCATGCCGCCAAACAATTTTACTTAGCCTAGGAGCGGCGTCTCAGGCACGTATTCTCGTCGGGGAAGGAGGTTCCCCGGCACCACTTCTTTAACGATTCATTTTCCAGACTTCACATCAGTATCCTCTTTTATATTTCTTATGATTTTCAAAATATTGACAAAGACTTCTTGAATAACACACAAGAATATAGAAACGAAGCAGAATCAGAAATATGCCGGTAAGGAAGAGGTGACAGGAAGCTTCCTGACTGCACAAAAATAACGCTTTCATGTTTAGGTCCGCGGCCACACCAAAAACTTGCTGACGAGGGCGGATATGAGTGGGAGTTCTGCGTCACATTAACCTATTCAAGTTCATGCACACACCCACCTGCGTCCAGTGGGGCCACTTGTATGGGTTACAATGATATAAAACTCCCACTCGCACCTGTCCACGCCATCAAGCAGTAGGTGTGGACACGACCCAAGGGTTAACGGAAGTAATGTTGATGAAAGTGGGATATCAGAAGGACGCCTGGATGAACCACTCAGAGCACTTCCCCTGAATATTGGTTTACCGACTTTATGGTGAGGATGTTAATTATCCATTATTCTTATTCCTAGCGGACGATCATATTCAGCTTAGGAGAATATCCAAGTGCTCTTAGTATATTCTGTACCTAACCCCTTTCCCCATTCAAAAATCTATTTTGTGTGTCTTGATTTCAAAGTGCCTTTAACCGTGCAAATGGAGAAATTTATACTTCGATAACAAAAACTTGTTATTTCAAGGATCCAACTGCTCCGAGCCCACATACATCATTAATATCATTAAATATGGATGAAGAGGGTCTGGCTGAAATTTTCATATCCCCACAGTAAAGACACTTCAGTAAGGAACTATAATTTCTTCCATACAAATATTTAAATTACATCATTTCACTTGTATTCAACTACGGTGAATGGATCTTTTATGCTGTGCTAGAGAGGGACGTCTACACATGGTGGCACCGATATAAACAAGCAGGACTGTTGTTTGGCTATAAAAACGTCCCTCAACTCTCTCCCTATCCCTCGAAAGAAAAAAAGTGACTTGCTCCAGAGGGGCAACTTCAGCCTGCAGTCCCCTGGATTAACATACAGATGAACTGGTTAATACAACAGCATCTGCAACTACTGCTACTATACTATTACTACTGCTATTATACCACTACTGCTTGCTGTACTACTGCTACTACTACTGCTGTGCTACTACTACTACTGAAGAGAGAAACCTGTACCTTACATAGGAAAAATCAAGCATTATATTACCATTATGCAGAGAAACGAACCTGGGACTTTCAGGTGAGAGCCAGGCAGCATAACACTACACCACGACCAGATAAAAGTTATTTCACATTGTCACAATCTTGTGACCAATGTCCCTCCGCCCCCACTGTGGGCATGGAGAGGATGAGATAACCCCCTGGCACTCGGGCAAGTAGATGCTTATAATCTATCCCAAGCACTTACGGCAAGTCAGAATGAAGAGAAAAACCTGTACTTTACACAGAAAAAATCATCCAATATATTACCTCTATGACGGGAATCGAACCCGGGACTCTCAGGTGAGAGCCAGGCAGCATACCATTATCCCAAGCACTTGCTGTAAGTGTAGCACTTGCCGTAAGTGCTTGGGATAGATTAAAAGCATCTTCTTGCTCGAGTGCCAGGGGGTTATCTGATCCTCTTCAGGCCCACAGTGGGGGCGGAGGGACATTGGTCACAAGATTGTGACGATGTAAGATAACTTTCACCTGGTCGTGGTGTAGTGGTACGCTGCCTGACTCTCTCCTGAGAGTCCCATGTTCGATTCCCGGCATAGTTGTAATATATTGGACGGATACTACTACTACTATTGTACTACTGCTTCTACTACTGCTACTTCTACATACCTCTACTACTGTACTACTACTATTACGTCTGCTACTGCTTTGACTATGCTGTTTGAAAGTCGTATCATAACAGCGAGAATTTGCTAAACTACCTAGTAATGAACAACTAGAACAAAGAGTTAGAATTTCCCTTGGTGCTTCCGGATCCTCAAACGTACAAACTCCCTCACTACATTTATGTCTTTTAATTCTTTGGCCAGCGAACAGACGGCCTGATTAAATCTTCAGGAAACTCAGGCAAAGAAGCGGCTTCAGTCACTACTACTCAATAATAGATAATAATAATAATAATCATCATCATCATCATCATCATCATCATAATCCGGACCTCCTTTCCCACTCTAGGGCACGGTGAGGAGTAGCAACGTCCAGACAGCCCAAGTCTGCCCACTGCAATGGGCCATGCTTACATTCACTCATCATTCAAGTCCCCGGAATCCTGGCTCTATCTGATACGCCAAAAACTTTCACCACAGTCTGTAGCTTAACATAAACGTATCCAATAATAATAATAATAATAATAATAATAATAAAAATAATATTATTATCATTATTATTATTATTATTATTATTATTATTATTATTATTAAATAGCAATATCAGTAGTAGTAGTAGTAGTAGTAGTAGTAGTAGTAGTAGTAGTAGTAGTAGTCATATTAGTAGTAGTAGTAGTAGTTGTTGTAGTATAAAAAAGTAGTATAGTTGCAGTAGTAGTAGTAGTAGTAGTAGTAGTAGTGGTGGTAGTAAATGTCTCTTTTCCTCATAATAATAACGTGCCTCTTTTCCTGGTAAAAATGTTGTGTGGAGATCGTGAGAAAAAGCAAAATGAAGTACGTCACTGTAATTATCACTTAAGACCTTGGTGAACTAATCAGTAAAAATCAGTGAGACAGACAGATAACATCCATTCTTTACTTGCCAATCCGAAAAGCGTAAAAGTAACTGACCAAAGGTGTGCTTACTATTGGCTGTATTTCTTTTAATTCTTCATTAGGTAGAAACTCTAGACGTTTTACACGCTGAGGCTGAACTGAATTATAACCCTTGCATTCTTGATACTATGAATCAATAGGAACCAAAAACGTTTTACAGACCGAAGCTCTACTGAACATGAATTGTGCTTTTGTAACTGCCTACGATTCTTCACTTCGGCCCCTAAACGTTTAACCGGCCAAATCTGTACTTAATTTTATCTGATGTATTCTTGATGCTGTCTTCGATTCTTCTTTAGTTCGAAACCCTAAACGTTTTACAGACAAAAATGTATTTAATTTTAACAACTGGAATCTTAATGCTTTCCACGAACATCATTAGATCGGATCCTCAACGTTAACTTTTGCCAACTGAAACTCTACCTAATTTTAACTTATGTATTTTTCCTGATGGCAAAGATATTTCATTCATCTGGAATCCTGAATGTTTTACTGCCCGAAAAAGTTTTTGTATATAAATGTAGTGTTCTTCATTACGATTTTACATAGTTTCAGACACTATACGTTTATCTGATGGAAATATATTAAATTTTAACTATAGAATTCTTGATGCTGCATACGATTAATCATAAGATCAGACCCTAAACTTTTCACATACCGACACTCTACTTACTTGCAACTGTATTGTTCCTGATGCCTATAATTCTTCACTAGTTCGTAGCCCTACACGTTTAACTTAACAGAAATTCACTTCTAAACAGATTATTGGTATGGATTCAGGGCGGACATATAGGAACACCAAGCTGTCTGAACGAATGAGGTTCGTACAGCTATGGTACAAGGGTCTGTCGTACCAGGCCATAGCGGATCTCACGGGCAAAAGCGCAACCACAGTGAGGCGGTGGGTGAAGAGATGGCAGGCCTGTGAACAATACGGCGTTCAAGGACTCAGTATTTCCTCCAATCCTACAGTGCCCGTGGTACAATCATCAGCTCGTTACATTTACCTTGTTGGAGACTATTTTCACAGCAAATAAATCGTTTGCCATAAAAAAGTGCTCTCCAGAGTTTCCTTCTTTTCTAGCTAAATTATTCAGACTATGCATAAGTACTTCTTCATTCCCAATTTCTTGGCGATAAGTAAAAATCCATCCAATTCTGAAGAAAAGAAGTTCCTCTGACCCCTCTGATTACAGACCAATAGCTATCACATCTTCCCTTCGTAAAGTATTTGATGTCATAACCAATAAGCACACACTTAAACATCTTGAATCCAACAACTTAATTAGTGATTGACAATACGGTTTTCGACCCGAAAGAACCACTGTTGTCCAAGTGGCACCGTTCCCTAGTGGCCACACTCCCTTGCTATGGACTAACGTCTTTTTTTCCTCTGATATCCTCATATCTCAGTGACAGAAAGATAAGAGTAAAAGTAGATGACGCATATTCCAATTTCCACTCAACGCCGACTAGCCACAAGGATCAGTTTTGGCTTTAGCCCTATTCCTAATTCATATTAATGATTCATCTGTCACCCACAGTCCCATCCATTCATATTCAGATGACTCTCAACACTTCACAGTTCATTCACACTAAACACCCATTCACTTAGTTTTTTATCCCGAATTCACAACTCAGTACTGCTATCACCATGAATCAAGAGTTTTCTAGGATCACTGAATGGGGACAAAATAACCTTGTATCATTTAATGCTAGTAAAACCAAATATATACAATTTCCTAACGGACAGATATTGCCAGATTCCTTTATTACCATCAATGCTACTAACATTCTTATCCTCCCAAATAATAACATTCTCAGTGTTTGACTAACAATGACCTCAGTTGCATCACTCATATCAGATTACTTGCTAAAACCGCCTCAAAGAAACTTGGATTATTGTATCGAGTTCTTCACTGATGTTGGCTATTGTTTATAAGAATCATGTGTGCCATCAGCTAGAATGTTGTTCACCCTCATGGAATGGATGTGAAGAGGTTATACTAAAATAACTAGACAAAATTTAGAACAAAGCTCTTAGAATTTTTTGTAATAGTGCCATTACAAATAAACTGCCTCCATTAGAGGTAAAAAGCAATACTGTCTCCCATGCTTTATTATCTATCTATCTATCTATCTATCTATAGCCCGACGCCCTAATCCCGCAAAGGGTGGCCGCAGACAAAACGCCTCCAAGTCGCTCTGTCACCCACCATCCGACTACCCTCCCCCCAACTCACCCCCCCTTCCCTCATATACCTCTCAACTCCAACCCTCCACCTCATCCTCGGTCTACCTCTCTCTCTCCCTCCCCCCACCTCACCCACATACACCCTCTTAGTCAGTCTTTCATTCTCCATTCTCTCCACATGTCCAAACCACCTCAGTGTATTTCTCCTAATCTTCTCAACCACATCCACATCCACCCCACAGCGTTCCTTAACTTCTTCATTCGTCAACCTGTCCCTCCACGTCACTCCACATGCTCCTCTCAAGTAACTCATTTCCACTGCTCTCACTCTTGACTTGTTGCCCTCTTGTAAGGTCCATGCCTCGCTTCCATACGTCAGGGTAGGGATCACAATACTATCATGCAGTGACTTCTTAACTTCCATACTCACCTCCCTATTTCTCATCACTGCTCTCAGTGTACCAACAACCTTCCTGCCCTGCTGTACCCTTTCACGTACTTCATCCCCCAAAGTTCCATCCTTACTCATCACACTACCCAAGTACTTGAATGCACTCACATTCTCCATATCCTCACCATCCAACCTCACTGCACACTCTGTGACTTCATTCCTCTCAAACACCATAACTTTACTTTTGTTTACATTAACTTTCAGATTCCTCCTCCTACACACTGTCCCAAATTCATTCACCAAACCTTGCAACTCCCATTCATCTTCACTCAACAGCACTGTATCATTAGCAAACAGCAACACCGGAAGCTTCCAAATCTCACCCTTATTCATTAGAGCCACCCCCACATCCACTGCCCTACCCTGCACGTCCTTTACAACCCCATCCATGTATATATTAAACAGCCATGGAGACATCACACAACCCTGTTTCAGTCCCACATTGAGATCAAAGAACTCACTCAGCTCACCATCCATTCGCACCGTAGCCCTAGCTCCCTCGTACATACTCTTCACAGCACTCAGCAATTTCCCATCCACTCCATATATTCTTAATACCTTCCACATACCTTGCCTATCTATTCTGTCATAAGCTTTCTCCAAGTCCATGAAGGCAGCATACACTTTCCTTCCCTTCTCTAGATACTTCTCCACTAAACATCTTAGGACAAATATCTGATCTACACACCCTTTTCCCTTCCTAAATCCCCCTTGTTCTTCTCCAACTAGCTCCTCTGTCATATGCCTAACCCTATCAATGAGTATTCTACCATATATTTTACCAGTCAGATGCTTTTATGGCAAATGCTCCGACGAAGTGGCATTCATTGCGGCACCTCACCATGCCTTCCCCCTTGCTACACGGGCACCTGGTAACGCTCATGACTGGAATGTCACACTGGCATATTGCAGAAATTCCGCCTAACAGAAATTTTGTATTCCCCGAACTGCATCTCCTTTGAACACGCTTCCCCAGAGTTGTTTCTCCCTAAACTTCAACCTACAGCTGATCAAGTCCAACTGTTACAGATTTTTGATGGATGGAGGACACCAGTAAATTGGTGTACGGAATATTTTTTATTATCCATTTGTTTTTCCTTCCTTTGTTCTGTTATTTAAAGAAAAATTGAGTGGTTGTAGCAAGAGAACAAAGAAGTTGGATACCTGGATAAGATGCCCGGTACATTATGTGGAGAGAGAGAGAGAGAGAGAGAGAGAGAGACAGACAGACAGAGACAGACAGACAGACAGAGACAGACAGACAGACAGAGACAGACATAGACAGACAGACAGATAGGTTGTAATATAAATATAAATATAAATACACTATATATATATATATATATATATATATATATATATATATATATATATATATATATATATATATATATATATATATATACAGAGAGAGAGAGAGAGAGTCCGACTCAACACAAGATGTTTACGAGCAAAATAGTTTGAAAAGCGTAAAATTTTTTCACGAAGTACATCTGCATCAGTTATGTGTCAGATGCTAGAAAGTTTAGGGCAAGGGAAGAGATGGATCAGAATGATAAAACATTCCTTTCTGTGGAATGATATGGTTTGGGTGACTAATACAGTATGAATCTGGTTCTTTAAGAGGATGTTTGCACTGTTGTGAAATCGGTTGCTCTGCCTTACAACTGCAGATGTTACAGAATTAACTGAATCAACTGCGTATCGGAATAATCGGAATCGTCAGATGCAATATCAAACAAAAAGCGGTATCATGGCACAGCAAACCCGTCCACGGCAGTCATTTTAGTGCTGACGTATAAGCACAACAAGACATCTAGACGAAGATGGCACGTATCAAAATTGCAGTAAATCGGGTGAAAAATGATTTTATGCTCATTTGAAATTTTAGGCCCGACCCACCTGATATTGACCCCCCCGACCGCTAACTGGGTGGGTGAACCCCATGACATAATGAGGCAAGTTAGAGGATGCAGATTTGAAAGATGCACCTTTAGGTTTTGGTTTCATGTCGATATGACGAATTTGAAAAGTTTGGACAAAAGAAGATTTGCTTTTACATTTTTTGGACCTACAGCCTGAGCCTAACCGCAATTTGGGCCAAAATTTAATCAGTTGATCCGAGGGTCATAGGCCACCATGCCCGTATTTTTAGCCAAAATCGCGCAAGAAGTTTTCAGGTAAAGTTATTAACAGACAGAAAGGCTGACAGACCTACAAAGAAAGAAACAGACAAACCCAGTGAAAACAACACCCGCCCCCGAGCCCCTCTAGGGGGAGGACTAGTAAATATGAGTTTCTGCGGTACATGCGCATCCTTGTTGTAGGACAATTGATAAATACAGGACGTCCCTGAATGTCCACGTCACTAGCCGCCTGACCCTGAGCGACCGACTGCCTCACCTGCCGCTGCCTGACTATCGCCTCGCCACTGGCGACTCTTGAGAGTGTGGGGCCGTGCCAGTGTGGCTGACGGTGTTAGTGTGGTGGTGGTGTGGGTGACGGTGTTAGTGTGGTGGTGGTGTGGGTGACGGTGTTAGTGTGGTGGTGGTGTGGGTGACGGTGTTAGTGTGGTGGTGGTGTGGCTGACGGTGTTAGTGTGGTGGTGGTGTGGCTGGCGGTGTTAGTGTGGTGGTGGTGTGGCTGATGGTGGTAGTGTGGTGGTGGTGTGGCTGGCGGTGGTAGTGTGGTGGTGGTGTGGCTGACTGTGTAAGTATGGTACTGGTGTGGCTGACGGTGTTAGTGTGGTGCTGATGTGGCTGACGGTGTTAGTGTGGTGCTGATGTGGCTGACGGTGTTAGTGTGGTGGTGGTGTGGCTGACGGTGTAAGTATGGTACTGGTGTGGCTGACGGTGTTAGTGTGGTGGTGGTGTGGCTGACGGTGTTAGTGTGGTGGTGGTGTGGCTGACGGTGTTAGTGTGGTGGTGGTGTGGCTGACGGTGTTAGTGTGGTGGTGGTGTGGCTGACGGTGTTAGTGTGGTGGTGGTGTGGCTGGCGGTGGTAGTGTGGTGGTGGTGTGGCTGGCGGTGGTAGTGTGGTGTTGGTGTGGCCTTGATTTTTTGTTAAGATTGCTTAGATAAGAACGTGGATGTGGGTTTGTTTGGTTATGGCGCGACGACCGAGATAACGCAGGAAGATGACTGAAATTTATCACATATATAAGTTCAGGCACGCCGACTATAGATATGCATATAATGTTTCTGGTTATAGAAGGCTGTCATCAAAACCTCTTTGTCTGATAAGTAAATGAAACACTATATCAGTATCATGATCCATTGACTTTGAGCTGGACGTGTTTAACATTATACTGAGACAGATTAAAGGCGACCTGCTTTATATAAGGGGTATTGATGACACCTATTACTTATTGCAGGAACTATCTGTGAAATCTCTCTCTCTCTCTCTCTCTCTCTCTCTCTCTCTCTCTCTCTGTTTGCTTGTGTGTGTGTGTGTGTGTGTGTGTGTGTGTGTGTGTGTATTAACGGGTGCTCATTTCCTTTCGTAACAAGGATATCACTTAGCAATTATAGATTAATGCCTAAGGATACACTAGTAATTTCACTATGCGGTAAAGGAAAAGATTTGAGAGGAATGGCTATGATGAACGAAATCCGTTTAACAACACCAAACTTGAAATTTCTGTGTATAATGAAGTAACGAAATATGTCTGTGATTCAGACAGGTGATGAATGTTCCTGCTAAAAGTCAGGCACTGAGCAAGATTATGCGAAGTTAGGTGTGACCTGGGCACATCCAACTTCTGACATTTTTTTCCTTAAAGATGTGGCTTTTCCCAGATGTACAGTGATTAGATGACAGAGGAACAGAACTGAGAGATGAAAGAGATTAAAGGATATAACCGTCTTTTTGTTTAAGTTATACTCGTGACGATATGCAAATTAATGGCGATTATTTGATGGAAATTCATGGGTAGGATGTTTAGTGGGGAGGATTTGATCTCTTCAACCATTAATAATAGGAGCATATGTTCCATTGTAAATGAATATTAATAAATGGAAACAAAAAAACAAAAAAATCGGTACAGGTTTTAGCATCGTCCCATGATATAGGCATATGAAGAGTAGTGCAATTTAATAAACACAGCGACATAAGTAAAATACTAGTACTGTTAAAGCCAGTATACTTCCATAAGTAACAAAAATCTATGTGGAACTGCATCATTTTGAACCAAGCGGTCTAAGTGAAAAAAAAAAAAAAAAAAAAAAAAAAAAAAAAAAAAAAAAACGCTTAGTTTGTTAAATACACTGACTGAATACTTTCCGAGGTGACAGACTACTTTCTGCTGACTCTCATATTCATCATGGCTCAGGGTTTCGGTAGTTTTTGGCGGAAGTTTACGTTGTGAAGGAAAGGTGTGATGTCTGATAAATGTACAGTCGGCATCAAAATTATTGTCATCTCCAGCATTTGCCTGTATGGAATATAATTATAAACTATAAGAAACAGGCGACATTGTTTCTTTTTCTTTTTTTTTTTTTTAGTATTGATCATTGTCATAAGTCTCGTTTGCTGTGGACTCACAAGACTAATTTTTAAAGTTCTTAGTGAAAAAATGCAGGACAAACCACAGGACTTTTGAGGTTGACTATACATCTCAAAACAGGCACAAAAACATTATTCCAAAACAATAGCAAAACTACAGTATCTAATAGTGAGACAAGTGTTACGGAACAGAGAAAACTCCAGCAAAGTTCCAGGTTCAAAACAAAAGAGTTAGGTAAAATTACAAGTTAAAGTTTAATGCTCAAACTAACAACTAAACATTCAGGACTCATAAGGATAATGTAATGGCAAAAAACAGGTTAAATATATGGTTAACTGCAATAGCCTCTATTAACACGAAATTAGCAAGTGTAAATTTATCTAAGTCAGCCCTGATAAAATAAGAAAACCAGATAATGCTCAGTTAATGCAAGATATATTATTACAGATCCAAAATATTATCAAAAATGACTGACATAAAAACACATGAATCACAAAAACCTTACTAGGCCTATGAATTAACACCTTATGCTATACAGTACAAGAAAAAATGTAATAACACTTATACTCAAATTACACAGCTGCTAGATGGTTGGAGACTTCCTGAGCACTCACAATAATAACAACTGTACAGGGGAGGACAGAGATGTGAGCAAAATGAGGAGTAGATCTAAGTGGCAATTAATGTAGAGACTGAGCTCATTATATAGGGGCCGGCAGAGCTTGATACAACTTGTAAGAAGGACGCGCAAATGAAGCCATAGGGGACAAAGAGTTGACCATCCTGCTCTGAACAACAGAAAGAACGACTTACTCTACTATAAGGGTTAGAAGGGGGGAGTGAGGTAGAACACGCTCGTGATCAAACATGCAGCATACTGTACGTTAGAATTACACAAAGGATGATGAAATCATAGGCTATGTAACACAAGAGACGGCAAAAATAATTAAGTGCATCAGAATAAATAGTTTCAACAAAAGTATGAAGCATGAGACGGCACTAACAAAAACATAAGAGAATGAAACAAAATCATTCAGGAGCCGAATGCTAATCACCAGCAAAAACATGTCTTTGGATAAGGTACAAATTACTTACAAAATCAATTTGCAGAAAATTCGCATAGTTCTGTGGAAATCAGTCACCGCACTTCGCAAAAGCCAGTCCATTTTGGGAAACATATGGCGGCTGGCATTCGGCCGTCATTAATCAAATCCATGTCAAAAGTAATAGGCTTCTGCACATCCACATAGTTGATATTTCCCGAAGGTTTGGTGAAAACTCGTCCACAACTTTTCGAGATATGTTGGAAAGAAAAACACACACACACACACACACACACACACACACACACACACACACACACACACACACAGACGCTGGCAAAAACATTATCGTTCTGCCTTGCTACAGGGAGTTGGTAACAATCGAAACTCCCATAATAGCAGTGAAATTCCAGTGTTTGTGAAGGAGCAACGAAAACAAGACGGTGCATGTGGCTGTTAGGGCAAACAGTGAATACATAGGAGTGAAGAAATCAAAGTGTCGACAGGCGAAAAAATACGGTTCACGGTTATACTTGAAGACAAGGATATTACATAGTCCTAAGCATAACTTACAGGGAAACCATTTTTTTTTTTAAATTTTGAAACGTATAGCCTTTTAGTAAAATCAGAAAATGAAGCGTCTTAGTCTGATTTCATGACAAAGAACTGAAAGTATGGGATTATGTGTTTAGTAACAGAGTTAAACCTTCAATTTTCTTAGCGAAAATAGTATGTTTCCTTGTCGATCCTCTATATTATGGATCAGTAACCTGGATTCAAGAAACGTTCATTGACCATAAACACCTAGAGACCTAATCGATAAAGAATGGAAAAGATAATGTTAGATCATACATTTAGTTGTAAAAAGAGAGGTTTATGGATCGGTGACCAACAGAATTAGATGCTTTAATCACCATAGTTCATAAACATAGCTGGTTATGTGAACTTTAGAGCGCGTATTTGTTATATAAATAATAAAAGGTTAACCTCAACTTAAATAGTGCCATGAGAAGAATAGGCACAAGTGCAACCAGAAGAATTGGTGAAATTCAACGATGAATAAAAAACATTAAGCACTGACCTAAAGTGACTTGCGAAACTCAGAATAACGATTTCCACATTACGACAAATACAACCTATAATTAAACTGCCTGGCTGATAATGTGAGTTATTCTTAGTGTCTGCAAGTGTACCTAAGGCAGGAAACTAATGTAGAGACGAAATCCATAAATCATGGTGCCTGAGATGAAACCAAACGCATTGAGGAAATTGCTGTGATAAATCTTTGAGCTGCAGTTTGCGTCTGGGACCGTCAATAATCTCGACAACTCTACCCTTGATACCGCCAGTTTTACTCAGCCTAGGAGCGGCGTCTCAGGCACGTATTCTAGACGGGTAAGGTGGCTCCCCAGCTTCTCTCCTTTAATGATTTATTTTCCAAACGATCCATCAGTATCCTCCTTTTTACTTCTTATGTTCTTTAAAATGTCGACACAGTCTTCTTGAATAACGCACAAGAATATAGTAACGAAGAAGAATCAGAAATAAACCATTAAGGAAGAGGTGTCAGTAAGCTTCCTAACCGCACCAGAATACCGCCCTCATGGCTAGGGCCGAGGCCACACCAAAGACTTGCTGACGAGGGCAGATGTGAGTGGAAGTTCTGCATCACATTAACCTGTTGAAATTAACGCACACACCCGGCTGCGTCCAGTGGGGCTATTTGTATGGGTTAAAATGATACAAAACTTCCACCCGTACCCGTCCACCCCAGGAAGCAATTGGTGTGGACACGACCCAGGGGTTAACAGAAGGTAATATTGATGACAGTGGGATATCAGAAGGAAGCCTACATGCATCACTCAGAGTTCGTCCTCTGAATACTGGTTTACGGTCTTTGTGGTGAAGATGTTAATTTTCCATTATTCTTACTCCTAGTGGATGATCATATTCAGCTTAGGAGATAATCCAGGTGCTCTAAATAAATTCTATACCTTACCCCTCCCCCACTTCCCTCTGTTCAAAAATCTATTCTGAGTGTTTCGATTTCAAATTGCCTTTAATTGTTCATATGGTGTACTCTGCTAACAAAAACTTGTAATTACTCGTACAAGGATCCAACTGCTTCGAGACAACATTCATCATTATCATCACTAAAAATCCCTGAATAGGGTCTGGCTTAAATTATCATATCCCCACAGTAAAGACACTTCAGAAAGTAACAATAATTTATCCCATACAACTATATAGATTACATTATTCCGCTTGTCGGGTTGAACTGCGGTGAATGAATCTTTTATGTTGTGCTGAAGAGGGACGCCTTCACGTGGTGGCACCGATATAAACAAGCAGGACTGTTGTTTGGTTATAAAAACGTCCCTCAACTCTCTCCCAGTCCCTCGAAAGGACAAATGTACCTCCTGTAGAGGAGGTTCACATGCAGATGAACCTGTATATACAACAACAGCATCTACAACTACTGCTACTTTACTATTACTATTGCTATTATACCAATACTGCTGCTGTAATGCTATACTACTACTACTACTACTACTAGTACTCCTCCTCCTCCTCCTCCTGCTACTACTACTACTACTTCTGCTACTTTGACAACGCTGTTTGAAAACCGTATCATAACTTTATGGCGAGATTTTCCTAGAGTCACCAGTAATATACAACTACAATAAAGAGAATTGCCCTTGAATTTTTTGGAGCCCCAAACGTACAAACTCTTTCACTACATTCATGTTTTTTTTTTTAATTCTTTGGCCAGCGAAGAGACGGCCTGATCAAATTTTCAGCAAACTCAGGCAAAGAAGTGGTTTCAGTCACTGCTGGTCAATAATAAATAATAATAGAAATAATAATAATAATAATAATAATGATGATAATAATAATAATAATAATTTTAATAACACCAATAAGAACTACAACAAAAAACAACAATAATAATAATCTATCTATCTATTCCCAGACTAAAAATAATAATAATAATTATAAGAATAATAATAATACGAACAAGAAGAAGAAGAAGAAGAAGAACAACAACAACAACAACAACGAACAACAACAAACAGTAGTGACAGTTGTAGTATTAGTAATAGTAAGTTTCTCTTTTCCACATGATAATAACGTGCCTCTCATCCTGGTAATAATATCGTGTGGTGCTCGTGAGAACACAAAATGAAGTACGTCATTGTATCACTGAAGACCTTGGTGAAACAATCACTAAGAATCAATGGAATGGACAGATAACATCCATTCTTTACTTGCCAGTCCCAAAAGTGTAAAGGTAATACTGACCAGAGGTATACTTAATAATGACTGTATTTTTTAAACATTCTTCATTACGTATAAACTCTAAACGTTTTACAGAACGAAGCTGTACTGCATTTGAATTTTGCTTTTGATAATGCCAACAACTCCTCAGTTCGGCCCCTAAGCGTTTTACAGACCACAATTTTACTTGATTTTAACTGTTGTATTCTTCATGGTCTCTTCCATACTTCTTTAGTTCGAAACCCTAAACGTTTTACAGACAAAAATGTATTTAATTTTAAAGACTGGAATCTTGATGCTTTCCACGAACATCATTAGATCGGATCCTCAACGTTAACTTTTGCCAACTGAAACTCTACCTAATTTTAACTTATGTATTTTTCCTGATGGCAAAGATATTTCATTCGTCTGGAATCCTGAATGTTTTACTACCCGAAAAAGTTTTTGAATATAAATGTAGTGTTTTTCATTGCGATTTTACATAGTTTCAGACACTATACGTTTATCTGATGGAAATATATTTAATTTTAACTATAAAATTCTTGATGCTGCATACGATTAATCATTAGATCAGATCCTACACTTTTCACATACCGAAATTCTTCTTACTTGCAATTGTATTATTCCTGATGCCTATAAATCTCCATTACTTCGTAGCCCTACACGTTTAACTAAACACAAATTCACTTCTAAACAGGTTATTGGTATGGATTCAGGGTGGACATATAGGAACACCAAGCTGTCTGAACGAGTGAGGTTCGTACAGCTGTGGTACAAGGGTCTGTCGTACCAGGCCATAGCGGATCTCACGGGCAAAAGCGCAACCACAGTGAGGCGGTGGGTGAAGAGATGGCAGGCCTGTGAACAATACAACTTTCAAGGACTCAATATTTCCTCCAATCCTACAGTGCCCGTGGTACAATCACCAGCTCGTTACATTTACCTTATTGGAGACTATTTTCACAACAAATAAATCGTTCACCATGAAAAAGTGCTCTCCAGAGTTTCCTTCTTTTCTAGCTAAATTATTCAGACTATGCATAAGTACTTCTTCATTCCCAATTTCTTGGCGATAAGTAAAAATCCATCCAATTCTGAAGAAAAGAAGTTCCTCTGACCCCTCTGATTACAGACCAATAGCTATCACATCTTCCCTTGGTCAAGTATTTGAAGTCATAACCAATATGCACACAGTTAAACATCTTGAATCCAACAACTTAATTAGTGATTGACAGTACGGTTTTCGACCCGAAAGAACCACTGTTGTCCAAGTGGCACCGTTCCCTAGTGGCCACACTCCCTTGCTATGGACTAACGTCTTTTTTTCCTCTGATATCCTCATATCTCAGTGACAGAAAGATAAGAGCAAAAGTAGGTGACGCATATTCCAATTTCCACTCAATGCCGACTAGCCACAAGGATCAGTTTTGGCTTTAGCCCTATTCCTAATTCATATTAATGATTCATCTGTCACCCACAGTCCCATACATTCATATTCAGATGACTCTCAACACTTCACAGTTCATTCACACTAAACACCCATTCACTTAGTTTAATATCCCGAATTCACAACACAGTACTGCTATCACCATGAATCAAGAGTTTTCTAGGACCACTGAATGAGGACAAAATAACCTTGTATCATTTAATGCTAGTAAAACCAAATATATACAATTTCCTAACAGACAGATATTGCCAGATTCCTTTATTACCATCAATGCTACTAACATTCTTATCCCCCCAAATAATAACATTCTCAGTGTTTGACTAACAATGACCTCAGTTGCATCACTCATATCAGATTACTTGCTAAAACCGCCTCAAAGAAACTTGGATTATTGTATCGAGTTCTTCACTGATGTTGGCTATTGTTTATAAGAATCATGTGTGCCATCAGCTAGAATGTTGTTCACCCATATGGAGTGGATGTGGAGAGGTTATACTAAAATAACTAGAGAAAATTTAGAACAAAGCTCTTAGAATTTTTTATAATAGTGCCATTACAAATAAACTGCCTCCATTAGAAGTAAAAAGCAATAATGTCTCCCATGCGTTATTATACAGATGCTTTTATGGCAAATGCTCAGACGAAGTGGCATCCATTGCAGTACCTCACCATGCCTTTCCGCTTGCTACACGGGCATCTGGTAACGTTCATGACTGGAATGTCACACTGCCATATTGCAGAAATTCCGCCTAACAGAAATTTTGTATTCCCCGAACTGCATCTCCATTGAACACGCTTCCCCAGAGTTGTTTCTCCCTAAACTTCAACCTACAGCTGATCAAGTCCAACTGTTACAGATTTTTGATGGATGGAGGACACCAGTAAATTGGTGTACGAAATATTTTTTTTTTCCATTTGTTTTTCCTTCCTTTGTTCTGTTATTTAAAGAAAAATTGAGTGCTTGTAGCAAGAGAACAAAGAAGTTGGATACCTGGATAAGATGCCCGGTATAATATATATATATATATATATATATATATATATATATATATATATATATATATATATATATATATATATATATATATATATATATATAGATAGATAGATAGATAGATAGATAGATAGATAGACAGACAGATAGATAGATAGACAGATAGATATAGTCCGACTCAACACAAGATATTTACGAGCAAAACAGTTTGGAAAGCGTAATTTTTTTTTTCACGAAGTACATCTGCATCAGTTATGTGTCAGATGCTTGAAAGTTTAGGGCAAGGCAAGAGATGGATCAGAATGATAAAATATTCCTTTCTGTGGAATGATATGGTTTGGGTGACTAATACAGTATGAATCTGGTTCTTTAAGGGGATGTTTGCACTGTTGTGAAATCGGTTGCTCTGTCTTACAACTGCAGATGTTACAGAATTAACTGAATCAACTGCGTATCGGAATAATCGGAATCGTCAGATGCAATATCAAACAAAAAGCGGTATCATGGCACAGCAAACCCGTCCACGGCAGTCATTTTAGTGCTGAAAGCACAACAAGACATCTAGACGAAGATGGCACGTATCAAAATTGCAGTAAATCGGGTGAAAAATGACTTTATGCTCATTTGAAATTTTAGGCCCGACCCACCTGATATTGACCCCCCCGACCGCTAACTGGGTGGGTGACCCCCATGACGTAATGAAGCATGTTAGAGGATGCAGATTTGAAAGATGCACCTTTAGGTTTTGGTTTCATGTCGATATGACGAATTTGAAAAGTTTGGACGAAAGAAGATTTGCTTTTACATTTTTTGGACCTACAGCCTGAGCCTAGGCGCAATTTGGGCCAAAATTTAATCAGTTCATCCGAGGGTCATAGGCCACCATGCCCGTATTTTTAGCCAAAATCGCGCAAGAAGTTTTCACGTAAAGTTATTAACAGACAGAAAGGCTGACAGACCTACAAACAAAGAAACAGACAAACCCAGTGAAAACAACACTCGCCTCCGAGCCCTCTAGGGCGAGGACTAGTAAATATGAGTTTCTGCGGTACATGCGCATCCTTGTTGTAGGACAACTGATAAATACAGGACGTCCCTGAATGTCCACGTCACTAGCCGCCTGACCCTGCGCGACCGACTGCCTCACCCGCCGCTGCCTGACTAGCGCCTCGCCACTGGCGAGTCTTGAGAGTGTGGGGCCGTGCCAGTGTGGGTGACGGTGTTAGTGTGGTGGTGGTGTGGCCGACGGCGTTAGTGTGGTGGTGGTGTGGCAGACGGTGTAAGTATGGTACTGGTGTGGGTGACGGTGTTAGTGTGGTGGTGGTGTGGCTGACGGTGTTAGTGTGGTGGTGGTGTGGCTGACGGTGTTAGTGTGGTGGTGGTGTGGCTGGCGGTGTTAGTGTGGTGGTGGTGTGGCTGACGGTGTTAGTGTGGTGGTGGTGTGGCTGGCGGTGGTAGTGTGGTGGTGGTGTGGCTGACTGTGTTCGTATGGTACTGGTGTGGCTGACGGTGTTAGTGTGGTGCTGATGTGGCTGACGGTGTTAGTGTGGTGGTGGTGTGGCTGACGGTGTTAGTGTGGTGGTCGTGTGGCTGCTGGTGGTAGTGTGGTGTTGGTGTGGCCTTGATTTTTTGTTAAGATTGCTTAGATAACAACGTGGATGTGGGTTTGTTTGGTCTTAGATAACAACGTGGATGTGGGTTTGTTTGGTCTTAGATAACAACGTGGATGTGGGTTTGTTTGGTCTTAGATAACAACGTGGATGTGGGTTTGTTTGGTCTTAGATAACAACGTGGATGTGGGTTTGTTTGGTCTTAGATAACAACGTGGATGTGGGTTTGTTTGGTTATCGCGTGACGACCGAGATAACGCAGGAAGATGACTGAAATTTATCACAAATATAAGTTCAGGCACGCCGACTATAGATATGCATATAATGTTTCTGGTTATAGAAGGCTGTCATCAAAACCTCTTTGTCTGAAAAGCAAATGAAACACTATATCAGTATCATGATCCATTGACTTTGACCTGGACGTGTTTAACATTATACTGAGACAGATTAAAGGCGACCTGCTTTATATAAGGGGTATTGATGACACCTATTACTTATTGAAGGAACTATCTGGACATTCTCTCTCTCTCTCTCTCTCTCTGTTTGCTTGTGTGTGTGTGTGTGTGTGTGTGTGTGTGTGTGTGTATTTACGGGTGCTCATTTCCTTTCGTAACAAGGATATCACATAGCAATTATAGATTAACGCCTAAGGAAACACTAGTAATGTCACTCTGCGGCTAAGGAAACGATTTGAGAGGAATGGCAATGGTGAACGAAATCCGTTGAACGCCACCGAACTCGAAATTTCTGTGTATAATGAAATAACGAAATATGTCTGTGATTCAGACAAGTGATGAATGTTCCTGCTAAAAGTCAGGCACTGAGCAAGATTATGCGAAGTTAGGTGTGACCTGGGCACATCCAACCTCTGAGGTTTTTTTCCTTAAAGATGTGGCTTTTCCCAGATGTACAGTGATTAGATGACAGAGGAACAGAACTGAGAGATGAAAGAGATTAAAGGATATAACCGTCTTTTTGTTTAAGTTATAATCGTGATGATATGCAAATTAATGGCGATTATTTGATGGAAATTCATGGGAAGGATGTTTAGTGGGGAGGATTTGATCTCTTCAGCCATTAAAAACAGGAGCAAATGTTCCATTGTAAATGAATATTAATATACAGTAAATATATATATATATATATATATATATATATATATATATATATATATATATATATATATATATATTAAAATCGGTACAGGTTTTAGCATCGTCCCATGATAAAGGAGTATGAAGTGTATTGCAATTCAATGAACAACGACATAAGTAAAATACTAGTACTGTTGAAACCAGCATACTTCTCTGAATAAGTAATAAAAATCTATGTGGAACTGCATCATTTTGAACCAAGCGGTCTAAGTGGAAAAAAAAAAAAAAAAAAAAAAAAAAAAAAAAAACCGTTTTGATTATTAAATACACTGACTGAATACTTTCCGAGGTGACAGACTACTTTCTGCTGACTCTCATATTCATCATGGCTCAGGGTTTGGTAGTTTTTGACGCAGGTTTACATTGTGAAGAGAAGGTGTGATGTCTGATAAATGTACAGTCGGCATCAAAATTATTGTCATCTCCAGCATTTGCCTGTATGGAATATAATTATAAACTATAAGAAACAGGCGACATTGTTTCTTTTTCTTTTTTTTTTTTTTAGTATTGATCATTGTCATAAGTCTCGTTTGCTGTGGACTCACAAGACTAATTTTTAAAGTTCTTAGTGAAAAAATGCAGGACAAGCCACAGGACTTTTGAGGTTGACTATACATCTCAAAACAGGCACAAAAACATTATTCCAAAACAATAGCAAAACTACAGTATCTAATAGTGAGACAAGTGTTACGGAACAGAGAAAACTCCAACAAAGTTCCAGGTTCAAAACAAAAGAGTTAGGTAAAATTACAAGTTAAAGTTTAATGCTCAAACTAACAACTAAACATTCAGGACTCATAAGGATAATGTAATGGCAAAAAACAGGTTAAATATATGGTTAACTGCAATAGCCTCTATTAACACGAAATTAGCAAGTGTAAATTTATCTAAGTCAGCCCTGATAAAATAAGAAAACCAGATAATGCTCAGTTAATGCAAGATATATTATTACAGATCCAAAATATTATCAAAAATGACTGACATAAAAACACATGAATCACAAAAACCTTACTAGGCCTATGAATTAACACCTTATGCTATACAGTACAAGAAAAAATGTAATAACACTTATACTCAAATTACACAGCTGCTAGATGGTTGGAGACTTCCTGAGCACTCACAATAATAACAACTGTACAGGGGAGGACAGAGATGTGAGCAAAATGAGGAGTAGATCTAAGTGGCAATTAATGTAGAGACTGAGCTCATTATATAGGGGCCGGCAGAGCTTGATACAACTTGTAAGAAGGACGCGCAAATGAAGCCATAGGGGACAAAGAGTTGACCATCCTGCTCTGAACAACAGAAAGAACGACTTACTCTACTATAAGGGTTAGAAGGGGGAGTGAGGTAGAACACGCTCGTGATCAAACATGCAGCATACTGTACGTTAGAATTACACAAAGGATGATGAAATCATAGGCTATGTAACACAAGAGACGGCAAAAATAATTAAGTGCATCAGAATAAATAGTTTCAACAAAAGTATGAAGCATGAGACGGCACTAACAAAAACATAAGAGAATGAAACAAAATCATTCAGGAGCCGAATGCTAATCACCAGCAAAAACATGTCTTTGGATAAGGTACAAATTACTTACAAAATAAATTTGCAGAAAATTCGCATAGTTCTGTGGAAATCAGTCACCGCACTTCGCAAAAGCCAGTCCATTTTGGGAAACATATGGCGGCTGGCATTCGGCCGTCATTAATCAAATCCATGTCAAAAGTAATAGGCTTCTGCACATCCACATAGTTGCTATTTCCCGAAGGTTTAGTGAAAATTCGTCCACAACTTTTCGAGATATGTTGGGAACAGACAGACAGACAGACAGACACACACACACACACACACACACACACACACACACACACACACACACACACACACAGACGCTGGCAAAAACATTATCGTTCCGCCTTGCTAACGGCGGGTGGTAACAATAAAAAGGGAACATGTGAATACGGATCACGAAACTCCCATAATAGCAGTGAAATTCCGGTGTTTGTGAAGGAGCAACAAAAACGAGACGGTGCATACGGCTGTTAGGGTAGTGAATACATAGGAGTGAAGAAATCAATTAAAGTGTCGACAAGTGAAAAAATACGGTTCACGTGAAGACAAGGATATTACACAGTCCTAAGCATAACTTACAGAGAAACTATTTTTTTTTTTTATATTATGAAACGTTTTAGCCTTTAGTAAAATCAGAAAATGAAGCGTCTTAGTCTGATTTCATGACAAAGAACTGAAAGTATGGGATTATGTGTTTAGTAACAGAGTTAAACCTTCAATTTTCTTAGCGAAAATAGTATGTTTCCTTGTCGATCCTCTATATTATGGATCAGTAACCTGGATTCAAGAAACGTTCATTGACCATAAACACCTAGAGACCTAATCGATAAAGAATGGAAAAGATAATGTTAGATCATACATTTAGTTGTAAAAAGAGAGGTTTATGGATCGGTGACCAACAGAATTAGATGCTTTAATCACCATAGTTCATAAACATAGCTGGTTATGTGAACTTTAGAGCGCGTATTTGTTATATAAATAATAAAAGGTTAACCTCAACTTAAATAGTGCCATGAGAAGAATAGGCACAAGTGCAACCAGAAGAATTGGTGAAATTCAACGATGAATAAAAAACATTAAGCACTGACCTAAAGTGACTTGCGAAACTCAGAATAACGATTTCCACATTACGACAAATACAACCTATAATTAAACTGCCTGGCTGATAATGTGAGTTATTCTTAGTGTCTGCAAGTGTACCTAAGGCAGGAAACTAATGTAGAGACGAAATCCATAAATCATGGTGCCTGAGATGAAACCAAACGCATTGAGGAAATTGCTGTGATAAATCTTTGAGCTGCAGTTTGCGTCTGGGACCGTCAATAATCTCGACAACTCTACCCTTGATACCGCCAGTTTTACTCAGCCTAGGAGCGGCGTCTCAGGCACGTATTCTAGACGGGTAAGGTGGCTCCCCAGCTTCTCTCCTTTAATGATTTATTTTCCAAACGATCCATCAGTATCCTCCTTTTTACTTCTTATGTTCTTTAAAATGTCGACACAGTCTTCTTGAATAACGCACAAGAATATAGTAACGAAGAAGAATCAGAAATAAACCATTAAGGAAGAGGTGTCAGTAAGCTTCCTAACCGCACCAGAATACCGCCCTCATGGCTAGGGCCGAGGCCACACCAAAGACTTGCTGACGAGGGCAGATGTGAGTGGAAGTTCTGCATCACATTAACCTGTTGAAATTAACGCACACACCCGGCTGCGTCCAGTGGGGCTATTTGTATGGGTTAAAATGATACAAAACTTCCACCCGTACCCGTCCACCCCAGGAAGCAATTGGTGTGGACACGACCCAGGGGTTAACAGAAGGTAATATTGATGACAGTGGGATATCAGAAGGAAGCCTACATGCATCACTCAGAGTTCGTCCTCTGAATACTGGTTTACGGTCTTTGTGGTGAGGATGTTAATTTTCCATTATTCTTACTCCTAGTGGATGATCATATTCAGCTTAGGAGATAATCCAGGTGCTCTAAATAAATTCTATACCTTACCCCTCCCCCACTTCCCTCTGTTCAAAAATCTATTCTGAGTGTTTCGATTTCAAATTGCCTTTAATTGTTCATATGGTGTACTCTGCTAACAAAAACTTGTAATTACTCGTACAAGGATCCAACTGCTTCGAGACAACATTCATCATTATCATCACTAAAAATCCCTGAATAGGGTCTGGCTTAAATTATCATATCCCCACAGTAAAGACACTTCAGAAAGTAACAATAATTTATCCCATACAACTATATAGATTACATTATTCCGCTTGTCGGGTTGAACTGCGGTGAATGAATCTTTTATGTTGTGCTGAAGAGGGACGCCTTCACGTGGTGGCACCGATATAAACAAGCAGGACTGTTGTTTGGTTATAAAAACGTCCCTCAACTCTCTCCCAGTCCCTCGAAAGGACAAATGTACCTCCTGTAGAGGAGGTTCACATGCAGATGAACCTGTATATACAACAACAGCATCTACAACTACTGCTACTTTACTATTACTATTGCTATTATACCAATACTGCTGCTGTAATGCTATACTACTACTACTACTACTACTAGTACTCCTCCTCCTCCTCCTCCTGCTACTACTACTACTACTTCTGCTACTTTGACAACGCTGTTTGAAAACCGTATCATAACTTTATGGCGAGATTTTCCTAGAGTCACCAGTAATATACAACTACAATAAAGAGAATTGCCCTTGAATTTTTTGGAGCCCCAAACGTACAAACTCTTTCACTACATTCATGTTTTTTTTTTTAATTCTTTGGCCAGCGAAGAGACGGCCTGATCAAATTTTCAGCAAACTCAGGCAAAGAAGTGGTTTCAGTCACTGCTGCTCAATAAATAATAATAATAATAATAATAATAATAATAATAACAATAATAATAATAATAATAATAATAATAATAATGATAATATTAATAATAATAATAAAAAAGTTAGCAACAACAACAAAAGCAAGAACAGCGACAACAACAATAATAATAATCTATCTATCTATTCCCAGACTAAAAATAATAATAATAATTATAAGAATAATAATAATACGAACAAGAAGAAGAAGAAGAAGAAGAACAACAACAACAACAACAACGAACAACAACAAACAGTAGTGACAGTTGTAGTATTAGTAATAGTAAGTTTCTCTTTTCCACATGATAATAACGTGCCTCTCATCCTGGTAATAATATCGTGTGGTGCTCGTGAGAACACAAAATGAATTACGTCAATGTAATAATCACTGAAGACCTTGGTGAAACAATCACTAAGAATCAATGGAATGGACAGATAACATCCATTCTTTACTTGCCAGTCCCAAAAGTGTAAAGGTAATACTGACCAGAGGTATACTTAATAATGACTGTATTTTTTAAACATTCTTCATTACGTATAAACTCTAAACGTTTTACAGAACGAAGCTGTACTGCATTTGAATTTTGCTTTTGATAATGCCAACAACTCCTCAGTTCGGCCCCTAAGCGTTTTACAGACCACAATTTTACTTGATTTTAACTGTTGTATTCTTCATGGTCTCTTCCATACTTCTTTAGTTCGAAACCCTAAACGTTTTACAGACAAAAATGTATTTAATTTTAAAGACTGGAATCTTGATGCTTTCCACGAACATCATTAGATCGGATCCTCAACGTTAACTTTTGCCAACTGAAACTCTACCTAATTTTAACTTATGTATTTTTCCTGATGGCAAAGATATTTCATTCGTCTGGAATCCTGAATGTTTTACTACCCGAAAAAGTTTTTGAATATAAATGTAGTGTTTTTCATTGCGATTTTACATAGTTTCAGACACTATACGTTTATCTGATGGAAATATATTTAATTTTAACTATAAAATTCTTGATGCTGCATACGATTAATCATTAGATCAGATCCTACACTTTTCACATACCGAAATTCTTCTTACTTGCAATTGTATTATTCCTGATGCCTATAAATCTCCATTACTTCGTAGCCCTACACGTTTAACTAAACACAAATTCACTTCTAAACAGGTTATTGGTATGGATTCAGGGTGGACATATAGGAACACCAAGCTGTCTGAACGAGTGAGGTTCGTACAGCTGTGGTACAAGGGTCTGTCGTACCAGGCCATAGCGGATCTCACGGGCAAAAGCGCAACCACAGTGAGGCGGTGGGTGAAGAGATGGCAGGCCTGTGAACAATACAACTTTCAAGGACTCAATATTTCCTCCAATCCTACAGTGCCCGTGGTACAATCACCAGCTCGTTACATTTACCTTATTGGAGACTATTTTCACAACAAATAAATCGTTCACCATGAAAAAGTGCTCTCCAGAGTTTCCTTCTTTTCTAGCTAAATTATTCAGACTATGCATAAGTACTTCTTCATTCCCAATTTCTTGGCGATAAGTAAAAATCCATCCAATTCTGAAGAAAAGAAGTTCCTCTGACCCCTCTGATTACAGACCAATTAGCTATCACATCTTCCCTTGGTCAAGTATTTGAAGTCATAACCAATATGCACACAGTTAAACATCTTGAATCCAACAACTTAATTAGTGATTGACAGTACGGTTTTCGACCCGAAAGAACCACTGTTGTCCAACTGTGGCACCGTTCCCTAGTGGCCACACTCCCTTGCTATGGACTAACGTCTTTTGTTCCTCTGATATCCTCATATCTCAGTGACAGAAAGATAAGAGCAAAAGTAGGTGACGCATATTCCAATTTCCATTCATTTAACGCCGGCGTGCCACAAGGATCAGTTTTGGCTTTAGCCCTATTCCTAATTCATATTAATGATTTTTTATCTGTCACCCACAGTCCCATACATTCATATTCAGATGACTCTCAACACTTCACAGTTCATTCACACTTAAACACCCATTCACTTAGTTTAATATCCCGAATTCACAACACAGTACTGCTATCACCATGAATCAAGAGTTTTCTAGGACCACTGAATGAGGACAAAATAACCTTGTATCATTTAATGCTAGTAAAACCAAATATATACAATTTCCTAACAGACAGATATTGCCAGATTCCTTTATTACCATCAATGCTACTAACATTCTTATCCCCCAAAGTAATAACATTCTCAGTGTTTGACTAACAATGACCTCAGTTGCATCACTCATATCAGATTACTTGCTAAAACCGCCTCAAAGAAACTTGGATTATTGTATCGAGTTTGTAACTTCTTCACTGATGAGGAGTTGGCTATTGTTTATAAGAATCATGTGTGCCATCAGCTAGAATGTTGTTCACCCATATGGAGTGGATGTGGAGAGGTTATACTAAAATAACTAGAGAAAATTTAGAACAAAGCTCTTAGAATTTTTTATAATAGTGCCATTACAAATAAACTGCCTCCATTAGAAGTAAAAAGCAATAATGTCTCCCATGCGTTATTATACAGATGCTTTTATGGCAAATGCTCAGACGAAGTGGCATCCATTGCAGTACCTCACCATGCCTTTCCGCTTGCTACACGGGCATCTGGTAACGTTCATGACTGGAATGTCACACTGCCATATTGCAGAAATTCCGCCTAACAGAAATTTTGTATTCCCCGAACTGCATCTCCATTGAACACGCTTCCCCAGAGTTGTTTCTCCCTAAACTTCAACCTACAGCTGATCAAGTCCAACTGTTACAGATTTTTGATGGATGGAGGACACCAGTAAATTGGTGTACGAAATATTTTTTTTTTCCATTTGTTTTTCCTTCCTTTGTTCTGTTATTTAAAGAAAAATTGAGTGCTTGTAGCAAGAGAACAAAGAAGTTGGATACCTGGATAAGATGCCCGGTACATTATATATATATATATATATATATATATATATATATGTATATATATATATATATATATATATATATATATATATATATATATATAGATAGATAGATAGATAGATAGACAGACAGATAGATAGATAGACAGATAGATATAGTCCGACTCAACACAAGATATTTACGAGCAAAACAGTTTGGAAAGCGTTATTTTTTTTTTCACGAAGTACATCTGCATCAGTTATGTGTCAGATGCTTGAAAGTTTAGGGCAAGGCAAGAGATGGATCAGAATGATAAAATATTCCTTTCTGTGGAATGATATGGTTTGGGTGACTAATACAGTATGAATCTGGTTCTTTAAGGGGATGTTTGCACTGTTGTGAAATCGGTTGCTCTGTCTTACAACTGCAGATGTTACAGAATTAACTGAATCAACTGCGTATCGGAATAATCGGAATCGTCAGATGCAATATCAAACAAAAAGCGGTATCATGGCACAGCAAACCCGTCCACGGCAGTCATTTTAGTGCTGAAAGCACAACAAGACATCTAGACGAAGATGGCACGTATCAAAATTGCAGTAAATCGGGTGAAAAATGACTTTATGCTCATTTGAAATTTTAGGCCCGACCCACCTGATATTGACCCCCCCGACCGCTAACTGGGTGGGTGACCCCCATGACGTAATGAAGCATGTTAGAGGATGCAGATTTGAAAGATGCACCTTTAGGTTTTGGTTTCATGTCGATATGACGAATTTGAAAAGTTTGGACGAAAGAAGATTTGCTTTTACATTTTTTGGACCTACAGCCTGAGCCTAGGCGCAATTTGGGCCAAAATTTAATCAGTTCATCCGAGGGTCATAGGCCACCATGCCCGTATTTTTAGCCAAAATCGCGCAAGAAGTTTTCACGTAAAGTTATTAACAGACAGAAAGGCTGACAGACCTACAAACAAAGAAACAGACAAACCCAGTGAAAACAACACTCGCCTCCGAGCCCCTCTAGGGCGAGGACTAGTAAATATGAGTTTCTGCGGTACATGCGCATCCTTGTTGTAGGACAACTGATAAATACAGGACGTCCCTGAATGTCCACGTCACTAGCCGCCTGACCCTGCGCGACCGACTGCCTCACCCGCCGCTGCCTGACTAGCGCCTCGCCACTGGCGAGTCTTGAGAGTGTGGGGCCGTGCCAGTGTGGGTGACGGTGTTAGTGTGGTGGTGGTGTGGCCGACGGCGTTAGTGTGGTGGTGGTGTGGCAGACGGTGTAAGTATGGTACTGGTGTGGGTGACGGTGTTAGTGTGGTGGTGGTGTGGCTGACGGTGTTAGTGTGGTGGTGGTGTGGCTGACGGTGTTAGTGTGGTGGTGGTGTGGCTGGCGGTGTTAGTGTGGTGGTGGTGTGGCTGACGGTGTTAGTGTGGTGGTGGTGTGGCTGGCGGTGGTAGTGTGGTGGTGGTGTGGCTGACTGTGTTCGTATGGTATTGGTGTGGCTGACGGTGTTAGTGTGGTGCTGATGTGGCTGACGGTGTTAGTGTGGTGGTGGTGTGGCTGACGGTGTTAGTGTGGTGGTCGTGTGGCTGCTGGTGGTAGTGTGGTGTTGGTGTGGCCTTGATTTTTTGTTAAGATTGCTTAGATAACAACGTGGATGTGGGTTTGTTTGGTCTTAGATAACAACGTGGATGTGGGTTTGTTTGGTCTTAGATAACAACGTGGATGTGGGTTTGTTTGGTCTTAGATAACAACGTGGATGTGGGTTTGTTTGGTCTTAGATAACAACGTGGATGTGGGTTTGTTTGGTCTTAGATAACAACGTGGATGTGGGTTTGTTTGGTCTTAGATAACAACGTGGATGTGGGTTTGTTTGGTTATCGCGTGACGACCGAGATAACGCAGGAAGATGACTGAAATTTATCACAAATATAAGTTCAGGCACGCCGACTATAGATATGCATATAATGTTTCTGGTTATAGAAGGCTGTCATCAAAACCTCTTTGTCTGAAAAGCAAATGAAACACTATATCAGTATCATGATCCATTGACTTTGACCTGGACGTGTTTAACATTATACTGAGACAGATTAAAGGCGACCTGCTTTATATAAGGGGTATTGATGACACCTATTACTTATTGAAGGAACTATCTGGACATTCTCTCTCTCTCTCTCTCTCTCTGTTTGCTTGTGTGTGTGTGTGTGTGTGTGTGTGTGTGTGTATTTACGGGTGCTCATTTCCTTTCGTAACAAGGATATCACATAGCAATTATAGATTAACGCCTAAGGAAACACTAGTAATGTCACTCTGCGGCTAAGGAAACGATTTGAGAGGAATGGCAATGGTGAACGAAATCCGTTGAACGCCACCGAACTCGAAATTTCTGTGTATAATGAAATAACGAAATATGTCTGTGATTCAGACAAGTGATGAATGTTCCTGCTAAAAGTCAGGCACTGAGCAAGATTATGCGAAGTTAGGTGTGACCTGGGCACATCCAACCTCTGAGGTTTTTTTCCTTAAAGATGTGGCTTTTCCCAGATGTACAGTGATTAGATGACAGAGGAACAGAACTGAGAGATGAAAGAGATTAAAGGATATAACCGTCTTTTTGTTTAAGTTATAATCGTGATGATATGCAAATTAATGGCGATTATTTGATGGAAATTCATGGGAAGGATGTTTAGTGGGGAGGATTTGATCTCTTCAGCCATTAAAAACAGGAGCAAATGTTCCATTGTAAATGAATATTAATATACAGTAAATATATATATATATATATATATATATATATATATATATATATATATATATATATATATATATATATTAAAATCGGTACAGGTTTTAGCATCGTCCCATGATATAGGCATATGAAGAGTAGCGCAATTTAATAAACACAGCGACATAAGTAAAATACTAGTACTGTTAAAGCCAGTATACTTCCATAAGTAACAAAAATCTAAGTGAAACTGCATCATTTTGAACCAAGCGGTCTAAGTGGAAAAAAAAAAAAAAAAAAAAAAAAAACGCTTAGTTTGTTAAATACACTGACTGAATACTTTCCGAGGTGACAGACTACTTTCTGCTGACTCTCATATTCATCATGGCTCAGGGTTTGGTAGTTTTTGACGCAGGTTTACATTGTGAAGAGAAGGTGTGATGTCTGATAAATGTACAGTCGGCATCAAAATTATTGTCATCTCCAGCATTTGTCTGTATGGAAAACAATTATAAACTATGTGAAACAGGCGACATTGATACCCTTTTTTTTTTTTTTTTTTTTAGTATTGATCATTGTCATGAGTCTCGTTTGCTGTGGACTCACAAGATTAATTTTTAAAGTTCTTAGTGAAAAAATGCAGGACAAGCCACAGGACTTTTGAGGTCGACTGTACATCTCAAAACAGGCACAAAACCATAATTCCAAAACAACAGCAAAACTACAATATCTAATAGTGAGACAAGAGACGGCAAAAATAATTAAGTGCATCAGAATAAATAGTTTCAACAAATGTATGAAGCATGAGACGGCACTAACAAAAACATAAGAGAATGAAACAAAATCATTCAGGAGCCGAATGCTAATCACCAGCAAAAACATGTCGTTGGATAAGGTACAAATTACGTACAAAATAAATTTGCAGAAAATTCGCATAGTTCTGTGGAAATCTTTCACCGCACTTCGCAAAAGCCAGTCCATTTTGGGAAACATATGGCGGCTGGCATTCGGCCGTCATTAATCAACTCCATGTCAAAAGTAATAGGCTTCTGCACATCCACATAGTTGCTATTTCCCGAAGGTTTGGTGAAAATTCGTCCACAACTTTTCGAGATATGTTGGGAACAGACAGACAGACAGACACACACACACACACACACACACACACACACACACACACACAGACGCTGGCAAAAACATTATCGTTCCGCCTTGCTAACGGCGGGTGGTAACAATAAAAAGGGAACATGTGAATACGGATCACGAAACTCCCATAATAGCAGTGAAATTCCAGTGTTTGTGAAGGAGCAACAAAAACAAGACGGTGCATACGGCTGTTAGGGCAAACAGTGAATACATAGGAGTGAAGAAATCAATTAAAGTGTCGACAAGTGAAAAAATACGGTTCATGGTTACACATGAAGACAAAAATATTACATAGTCTTAAGCATAACTTACAGGGAAACCAATTTTTTTATTTTTTTTTATTATGAAGCGTTCTAGCCTTTAGTAAAATCAGAAAATGAAGCGTCTTAGTCTGATTTCATGACAAATAACTGAAAGGATGGGATTCTGTGTTTTGTAACAGAGTTAAACCTTAAAATTTTCTTAACGAAAATAGTATGTTTCCTTGTCTATCCTCTATATTATGGATCAATAGCCTGGATTCAACCAACGTCCACTGACCATAAACACCTATAGACCTAATCGATAAAGAATGGAAAAGATAATGTTAGATCATACATTTAGTTATAAAAAGAGAGGTTTATGGATCGGTGAGCAACAGAATTAGATGCTTTAATCACCATAGTTCATAAACATAGCTGGTCATGTGAACTTTAGAGTGCGTATTTGTTATATAAATAATAAAAGGTTAACCTCAACTTAAGTAGTGCCATGAGAAGAATAGGTACAAGTGCAACCAGAAGAATTGGTGAAATTCAACGATGAATAAAAAACATTAAGCACTGACCTAAAGTGACTTGCGAAACTCAGAAAAACGATTTCCACATTACAACAAATACAACCTATAATTAAACTGCCTGGCTGATAATGTGAGTTATTTTAAGTGTCTGCAAGTGTACCTAAGGCAGGAAACTAATGTCGAGATGAAATCCATAAATCATGGTGCCTGAGATGAAACCAAACGCATTGAGGAAATTGCTGTGATAAATCTTTGAGCTGCAGTTTGCCTCTGGGACCGTCAATAATCTCGACAACTCTACCCTTGATACCGCCAGTTTTACTCAGCCTAGGAGCGGCGTCTCAGGCACGTATTCTAGACGGGTAAGGTGGCTCCCCAGCTCCTCTCCTTTAATGATTTATTTTCCAAACGATCCATCAGTATCCTCCTTTTTACTTCTTATGTTCTTTAAAATGTCGACACAGTCTTCTTGAATAACGCAGAAGAATATAGTAACGAAGAAGAATCAGAAATAAACCATTAAAGGAAGAGGTGTCAGTAAGCTTCCTAACCGCACCAGAATACCGCCCTCATGGCTGGGGCCGAGGCCACACCAAAGACTTGCTGACGAGGGCAGATGTGAGTGGAAGTTCTGCATCACATTAACCTGTTGAAATTAACGCACACACCCGCCTGCGTCCAGTGGGGCCACTTGTATGGGTTAAAATGATACAAAACTTCCACCCGTACCCGTCCACGCCAGGAAGCAATTGGTGTGGACACGACCCAGGGGTTAACAGAAGGTAATGTTGATGACAGAGGGATATCAGGAGGAAGCCTAGATGCATCACTCAGAGTTCGTCCTCTGAATACTGGTTTATGGTCTTTGTGGTGAGGATGTTAATTTTCCATTATTCTTACTCCTAGTGGATGATCATATTCAGCTTAGGAGATAATCCAGGTGCTCTAAATAAATTCTCTACCTTACCCCTCCCCCCCTTCCCTCTGTTCAAAAATCTATTCTGAGTGTTTCGATTTCAAATTGCCTTTAATTGTTCAAATGGTGTACTCTGCTAACAAAAACTTGTAATTACTCGTACAAGGATCCAACTGCTTCGAGACAACATTCATCATTATCATCACTAAAAATCCCTGAATAGGGTCTGGCTTAAATTATCATATCCCCACAGTAAAGACACTTCAGAAAGTAACAATAATTTATCCCATACAACTATATAGATTACATTATTCCGCTTCTCGGGTTGAACTGCGGTGAATGAATCTTTTATGTTGTGCTGAAGAGGGACGCCTTCACGTGGTGGCACCGATATAAACAAGCAGGACTGTTGTTTGGTTATAAAAACGTCCCTCAACTCTCTCCCAGTCCCTCGAAAGGAAAAATGTACCTCCTGTAGAGGAGGTTCACATACAGATGAACCTGTATATACAACAGGATCTGCAACTACTGCTACTTTACTATTACTATTGCTATTATACCAATACTGCTACTGTAATGCTATACTACTACTACTACTACTACTACTACTACTACTACTAGTACTCCTCCTCCTCCTCCTCCTGCTACTACTACTACTACTTCTGCTAATTTGACAACGCTGTTTGAAAACCGTATCATAACTTTATGGCGAGATTTTCCTAGAGTCACCAGTAATATACAACTACAATAAAGAGAATTGCCCTTGAATTTTTTGGAGCCCCAAACGTACAAATTCTTTCACTACATTCATGTTTTTTTTTAATTCTTTGGCCAGCGAAGAGACAGCCTGATCAAATTTTCAGCAAACTCAGGCAAAGAAGTGGTTTCAGTCACTGCTGCTCAATAAATAATAATAATTATAATAATAATAATAATAACAATAATAATAATAATAATAACAATAATAATAATAACAATAATAATAATAATAATAATAATAATAATGATAATATTAATAATAATAATAAAAAAGTTAGCAACAACAACAAAAACAAGAACAGCGACAACAATAATAATAATAATAATAAGAAGAAGAAGAAGAAAAGAAGAAGAAAAGAAGAAGAGTAATAATAATAATAATAATAATAATAATAATAATAGTAAGAATGAGAATAAGAATAAGAAGAGTAATAATAATAATAATAATAATAATAATTATAATAATGATAATAATAATAATAATAATAATAAGAAGAAGAAGAAGAAGAAGAAGAAGAAGAAGAACAATAATCATAATTATTAATGGTAGCAGTAGTAGTAGTAAATGACTCTTTTCCTCATGATAATAACATGCCTCTCATCCTGATAATATCATCGTGTGCTGATCGTGAGCACACAAAATGAAGCACGTCAATGTAATAATCACTGAACACTTTGGTGAACTACTCAGTAAATTTTAACTACTGGAATCTTGATGCTTTCCACGAACATCATTAGATCGGATTCTCAACGTTAACTTTTGCCAACTGAAACTCTACCTAATTTTAACTTATGTATTTTTCCTGATAGTCAAGATTGTTCACTCGTCTGGAATTCTGAATGTTTTACTGTCCGAAAAAGTTTTTGTATATAAATGTAATGTTCTTCATTACGATTTTTCAGTTTCGGACGCTAAACGTTTAACTGATCGAAATATATTTAATTTTAGCTACAGAAATCTAGATGTTGCCTACAATTCATCATTAGATAGATCCTAAACTTTTTACAGGTTGAAACTCTACTTATTTGCAATTGTATTGTTCCTGACGCCTATAATTCTTCACTAGTTGGTAGCCCTACACATTTAACTAAACAGAAATTCACTTCTAAACAAGTCATTGGTATTGATTCAGGGCGGACATATAGGAACACCAAGCTGTCTGAACGAGTGAGGTTCGTACAGCTGTGGTACAAGGGTCTGTCGTACCAGGCCATAGCGGATCTCACGGGCAAAAGCGCAACCACAGTGAGGTGGTGGGTGAAGAGATGGCAGGCCTGTGAACAATACAACTTTCAAGGACTCAGTATTTCCTCCAATCCTACAGTGTCCGTGGTACAATCACCAGCTGGTTACATTAACCCTGTTAGAGACTATTTTCACAGCATATAAATTGTTCACCGTAAAAAGGTGCTCCTCAGAACTTGCCTCCGTTCTAGCAAAATTATTCAGACTATGTATACGTACTTCTTCATTCCCTATTTCTTGGCAAGAAATTAACATCCACTCAATTTCGAAGAAGAGAAATTCCTCTGACCCCTCTGATTACAGATCAATAGCTATCACATCTTCTCTTGGTAAAGTATTTGAAGTCATACTGAATAAGCACATAGTTAAACATATTGAATCCAGCAACTTAATTAGTGACAGACAGTACGGTTATCGCCACGAAAGATCAACCATTAATATACTTGATCTCCTGACTCACACCATCCATCAATCGGTTGACCAACATGGAGAAACTCATGCAATAGCCCTTGATATTTCTAAAGCTTTTGTCAGACTGTGGCACCGTTCCCTACTGTCCAGACTCCCTTGCTGTTGATTAACGTCTTGTTCCCCTGATTTCCTCATATCTCAGCGACAGAAAGATAAGGGTAAACGTAAATGATGTATATTCCAATTTCCATTCATTTAACGCCGGCGTGCCACAAGGATCAGTTTTGGCTCCAACCCTTTTCCTAATTCATAATAATGATTTTTTATCTGTCACCCATAATCCCATCCATTCATATGCAGATGATTCAACACTTCACAGTTCATTCACACTTAAACACCCATTCACATGGTTTAATATCCCTAGTTTACAACTCAATACAAACCATCTCGAAAAAAATAAGAGGTTTATAAGATCACTGAAAGGGGACAAAATAACCTTGTCTCATATAATGCTAGTAAAACCATATATATACAAGTTACTACGAGACAGATATTGCCAGATTCCATTATTACCATCAATGCTACTAATATTCGTATCTCCAAAAGTATTAAAATTCTCAATGTTTCACTAACAATGATCTCAGCTGGACCTCTCATGTCTGATTATTTGCTAGAACTGCATCAAAGAAACTTGGATTAATGTATCGAGTTTGTAACTTCTTCACTGATGAGGAGTTGGCCATTGTTTATAAAAGTCATGTGTGCACTCATCTAGAATAATGTTCACCCTTGTGGAGTGGATGTGGAGAGGTTACACTAAAACAACTAGAGAAAATTCAGAACAAAGCTGTTAGAAAAATTAATAATCCTGCCATTACAAATAAAGTGCCTCCCCTACAGGTAAGAAGGAATATTGCCTCCCTTGCATTATTTTACGAATACTTTTATGGCAAATGCTCAGACGAAGTTGCATCCATTGTGGCACTTCTCCATGCCTTCCCCTGTGCAACACGGGCATCTGGTAATGTTGATGACTGGAATGTCACACTGCCATATTGCAGAACTTCCGCCTATCAGAAATTTTTTATTCCCCGAACTGCATCTCCTTGGAACTCGCTTCCCAGGAGTTGCATCGTCCTCAGCTTCAGCCTACAACTGTTCAAGTCCAACTTTCACAGATTTTTTATGAATGGAGGACACTAGTAATCTGGTGTAGGCTATGGTTTATTTTTTTTTATTCATTTGTTTTTCCTTCCTCTCTTGTTAAAAAAAAAAAAAAAAATTGAGTGGCGGTAGCATGAGGGCAAAGAAGTTGGATCCCTGGATAAGATGCCCGGCAAATTTAGCTTTCAGCTCTCTCAACACCAGCATCATTAAGTGGAGTTAGTAAGGTCAGTATTAAACACTAACAAAGACTACTGATGGCAGGTGAAAAATCACTGCCATTTATTGCATTTTTTTTTTATGCGTGTTCAACTTTGGTCATAGGCGTAAAAGTCCGTTCCCTGATGCTAAGCAGTCCTCCTACGTACCGTACACTCTCACATGTCACCACATTGGTGCTTACATCCACCATCGCTATTTAATACATGCTAAGGTTGTTTTATAGAGATGGTCTATTGGTATTAGAGGGGGGTGTTTTTACATGTCGGCGGGTCTTATGGTGAGATTGATAATGTGTGCTTTAACGACATTCAAATCCTTAAACTGTTCCCTGCCCCTGTCGGTATTCGATCCTGCAGACCACTTCTCTACCGACTCGGCCATCTCCTCCTTACACCAGATGACTGTTTTCAGTTTACTTTCCCTCTTCTAATATGTACACAATAGAAAGCTCTGCAGAAAGTGCAAGAAACGTCAATTAGCTTTAAACTCATTCACCACATATATAAATTAGTTGCCACTGTTGTATTAAAAATTATAACACACGGTACACTAAATATTACTTTATTCTCCTTTAGTATTCTCTTCTTGAACTCATATTTGCAGAGACGCTGGTATATATATATATATATATATATATATATATATATATATATATATATATATATATATATATATATATATAATCATCATCAGCCGTTTGAGTGTCCACTGCAGGACAGGCCTATCCCTACCGAAGTCGGGACGATACAGCCAATGCATCTCTACCAAGTGGCTTAGGCTGTGTGGTAGAGATTGTCTGTAGGGTGAGAAGTGCTTGTATGTGTAACTGTAGTGTTAGAGTGGCTTTGGATGCGTGTGTAGTCTGTGAACCAAGTGTAATCGGCGCAAGCCGACTGGGTGCAAGCATACTTTATAGTAAGTGACACTGGTTCAACCACAGCACCCCTTGTGTCAGCCAATGTAGTACGTGGCCGGATGAACACTCCCAAAGTTTTTTACCCTGGTGGGGCGCGAACCCTGGTTCACCAGTGTACAAAACGCACACTCTACCACTGAGGCTCCATATATATATATATATATATATATATATATATATAATGTTTAAACTCCAACAGTAGGTATGTACATTAAATAACAATAGTAAGAATGAAATTATGGGACCAGAATTATCACAGTATATCAGAGGTAAGAGACTGATCAGACAGAGGAAACAGTTGGAGACATGGAGGAAAGAAGTGAAGTGTGAGCAGACGAACTGGAGGGGACGGCAGGAACTCCAGAGGGCCGAGAAACAATGTATACCTAAGAGACGTGGCAAGAGATTCATAGATGCTTGGAGTAAGTCAGATATGGAAAAACCACGATGGCGAACCTCGTGGCGGAATTCACGCAAGGAAAGGCCCTGCTGAGCTTGCAGTTTAGCAACCTTGGACTCAAAACGTAAGGCTAGGCACCCCCTATACAAAGTCGAGTGCAGTTCATGGTAGTTAGGACAACACCGGATAGTAGTACAGCAAGCATCCCTGGAGTGGCCGACACGACAAGGAAGAGGGCAGATGAGGGCGGTCTAAAAGAACTTCGCCGGGTGACCAAAATGCCAACATGACCGACATTGGCGTGGAGAAAATATATGGTCCATTACATGAGTGGGGAGAGTATAACTGGCAAAAACTACACGGGCTATATTCACTGACTGTTTGCATCGGATAGCCACAGGGAATGTGAAGCAGGACACAAGAGATGATACAATGGCTTGGAAGTCCAAAGTTTTTCGGATATCAGTAGCACACCCAGAGAAAGGACGGTCACCAAACTTGATTTCAGGAGAGACCAGTATAGAGCCACAAGTAGAATTTAACTGGCCATCCCTTTTGACAGAGATAGAAACTCTCAAAGAATCTGTTAAACTAGACATACAAGATGCCTGACATTCATTATGGACGGTGACAAGTCGGGAGCCATTAAATCAGGTGTGGAAGGACACGTCTTGGCTCACATGGGATAATAGCAGAACATGAAATTTTAGGTCATCATCTGCTAGAGGGGCAGAGGCAGGGACATGGAAAAATTTAGTCAGGGTAGGTGGATAAAAAGATCTTGAAAAGGAACATTAAAGGGACAGGGGAGGGAAGAGGAACGTACGGAGATGGTTGAGGAAGCAGATGTACAGGTAATGGTAGTGAGGCAGGATGCAGTATGAGGACGAAACGAGGAAACAGAAGAAACAGGACAGATAGGAGGAGGAGGCGGAGGCAGGTAAGGTTGAAAAGTGACTATAGATGTTGAGCAGGAAGATGGAATTGTATATGGAAGGGACTGTGAGGCAGGAGATACTGTAGTTGAGTAGGATGAAACAGGCATGAAAACATTGGCGGAAGTCAGAGAAATACCAGGAAGAGAAGCTGGGGTCCCCATCGGAGTCAAAAAATTATCAGAACTGAGGGAGGGGGAACTAGAACCAATGTCCATAATTTTTGCTGGGAAGGAGAAGCTAATCATGACTGTTGGAAAAAAAATATTATTTGCATGAGACCTGAGTCCAGAGACCCGGCCAATGACCCAAGTAGGGATCAAGTTCCAAGCATGCACTCCCTACCCTACCCTAGAAGGGTAGGGAGTGCAACACTGTGGGAGAGCAAAGTCTCCCATCACAATGATGAGTCACCGGCTATTAGCCATGATTTTGACCACTAATCAACAGCACCTCCGGATCCAAAAGTTGCAGCTCAGCTTGATTTCTGCCCCTGAAGAGGTGTATTCTGCAGAGGTTCATATACTGCGATGGTGCCAAACCACCATGATCCCTACAACTGGCCAGACTACTAGCCCACGAGCACACCGTAATCCTTCCTGTTACAACTTACTCAAGGTCATTGAGATTTTTGATAAGCGTGAAAATTTCACACTATTTAACCCGCCCCATCCCAACGTTTTCCGGGCAGTGGTATGCCCCAGTCCCGACATTTTTGGACCTTTTTCTTTTTGGCTCAAACATCCGCTTTTGGTGAGAAACATCGAAAATTCATAGAGAAATCACTCACCTGAGGTTTAAAATACTCGATCTAGGTACGAGTACCTCCTTACCTGACTGGGTTTCTAACAGGCTGGCACCAAAGGAAACGAATTCTATGGGAGGGTAACTATTTTATCCACTCATAAACTGTATTTATTTATTTACTTGGTACGAATTTATATGTAGTACCAGAGTATATTGGTTTTCAAACAGTAATATAGGCATTATAAGTATTGTTTCACTCACTAACTCATCACCATTCATGACCTTTTTTCCCACATTACCTGATCATCATTTCTGACTGTTTCTTCCTCTAATGTTATGTAAACTTTGTCCTCCACATTGTCATCGATTGGGGAATCACTCTGGCCCTGAATGTCTTTATTGGTCGGGTCACTGGTAACAGGTGAATTGCCGAGACAATGGCGTGCGGGGAAGGGGAGAGGTTATGTGGTGTAAGGCATTGTCCCTGCTTGGCATCTTGTAGAAGAATAGAGGAATGTGTCCCGTGTATACGTGCCAAAAATCACTCGCGAAATCACTTGCGAAAATTGAAAATTGTGCAAATTAGGGACCTTGCAATGTTGCCGCGTTAATTCACGTCTCCGGGATATGAGTGCACATCATGTGAGGATGTGAATTCACGTCTCCGGGACGCGGCAGGTTAATGCAAAAGATGGAATAGAGAGCAGTGGGGGAAAGGAAGGAAGAAGTAACAGTAGAAGAAAAGAGTCTTGCAAATTTATTTGAGGCAGTGACAGGGACCAAAGGAGAGGGCAGAACAGAGTGGAGACACAAGTGAAACATCCACCTAGCAGCCAGACTTCAACTTACCTTGGAGTTCAATAACCCCCCCCATCCCGACATTTTCTGGGCAGCGGTACGCCCCAATCCCGACAATTTTAGACCTTTTTTTTTTTTTGGCTCAAACATCCGCTTTTGGTGAGAAACTAAGGAAAATCACAAAGAAAGTGGTCACCGGGGTCGATAAATGGCCCTAGCGGACGCAGGTGAGTTCCACATGTACTCCCATTCTCTCACGGTAGTCTGGTCCTCTCACGTTTTCTATGGTTGCTTTGGCTATGTGAAATGATACTGTTTATGTACATTTTCATTTATTACAATGTTGAAAACATGTATAACAGAAGTATATTGGGTTTTATACAGAGAAACATGAGAAATAAGGAATGTACCACTGTGTGAACCTAGCGAAATCGTTTGATTATGTCACCAGTGGATAACAAACATCGTTATTTCATCAGCTATTGTATTTTTTCAAGTTCCATATTACTTCCACAATAACATCATACCATTTTCTACTTTACATAATTGTTTGTACAGATTTTGAGGCATTATGATAATAATTAGCGTTGAAATAGCGTTTATTTACCAAAAGAAATCATGTTCTGTCATTATTTCCTCAACTCAGAATCTAATTATTCACCTTTTATATTACTTCTAACATAACATAGTACCCACTTACATGTTATACAATTGGTTTTATAGATGTACATGCTTTACAAAAAAAATTAGCATAGAAATTGTGCTTATTTACCAAGTCACTTCATGTTCCCTCATGATTTCTTCAACTCAGAATCTATTATTTCACCTTTTATATTACTTGTAACATAACATAATACCCATTTACATGTTAGACAAATGCTTTCACTTTCTGCTGCCCTAACCATCCCCACACCACTAGTTCCTGCCTCTCTCCCCTTTCCTTTTCCCTTTCCCTTCATTTCCTTCCTTTCCCCACATCTGGGGCTGTGGGGAGGAAGTAAGGGAATATTGGGGGTCGAATGAAGTGCTAGGGAGTGGCTGCTCCTCCCCTCCACGCCGCACACAAACACCACATGCACGTGTTGCCTCCCACACACCACTTTCGCTTTCACGCATCTCTCTCCACTCTCCCGCCCCACCACTTTCACTTTCTGCTGCCCTAACCATCCCCACACCACTACTTCCTGCCACAGAACACATAGGAGGACCATACCTGTGGAACAGTCGCGATGTTACCTCTGTCCCACGTGGCGATATCTTCTCCTTCCCCAGCCATGAAGATACGCCAGGTCCTGCTTCATTGTCGATGTCCTCGTCCTCATCCGATTCTCTGTGTTGTGGTTGGCTAGGTGTCAGGGATGCAGCACGTGGTGCAGGCTGGCCATCCCTTGCCTTCCGGTACGTGATGTATTTCACTTTCCTTGGGGAAGGGACCTCCTCATCACTGCTGCTGGTAACCTCATCAGGCTGCACGTAATCCTTCTCAAGGGTGTCGTCGTCCAGTGGGGAATCACTGTCGCCTGTAAAGGCATCCAGGGTGGCTTGTATCTCCTCCTCTGACAGACCACGATGCGCCATGTCTGACCTTGGTGACTGCTGAGAGGTGAGTGGACGAGACAAGGGGCAGGCGGGGTCACGCTGGGTCTAGGAGCTCGCTCACCTGGCGGCGAGTAGGTGAGGCTTGCGTAGGCGGGCGAACCAAAAATCTGGCTCGAAATTTGAAAATTGTGAAAATTATGCACCTAGGAATGTTGCCGCGTTAATTTACGTCTCCGGGATATGAGTGCACATCATGTGAGGACGTGAATTCCTGTCTATGGGACAGGACAAGTTAAGATACCCTGCTATAGCTCCCCTACACACCAAGACCAAATTGACATCTCTCAAGTCCCCCCCACGACCGACAACAATGAGCAAGGGAATGGGGGTGGGTGGGTGGACAAGAACAGTAGTTGTAGTAGCATTTTATAGTCAATATTGTTGCAGTACCTTGATATTGCACAATATTTTTCTTATTATTATTATTATTATTATTATTATTATTATTATTATCATCATCATCATCATCATCATCATTATCATCACACCATCATCATCATCATCATCATCATCATCATCATTACCATCATCATCATCTGGAAATCCTTTCCCACCTTAGGGCAGGATGACAGCCCAAATTTGCCCAATCCAATGGGCCACGCTTCCATTCACATACCATTCAAGCCCCTGGAATCATGGCTGTATCTGATACGCCCAAAACATTCACCATGTACTGTGGCTTCACAAAAACGTATCCAATAGAGTCTATCCAGACGCTGTCAAGTTAAAAAGGGGTGCCAAATCCCTGATCATGCGCTTCTCCTCACAATATTCATCCAGCCAGCTCGATCTCTTGTCAGCCTGCTAGCCTCACCGACTTCCAAACTTCTCTTCCTCACACACTCATCCACCCTATCCTTCCACCTTCTACATGGCCTACTTCGCCTCCTCATTCCTTCAAATTCGCTCAGATATACCTTTTTTACCACTCTGTTCTTATCCGTTCTCTCCACATGACCATACCATTTCTTTACACTCTCTTCAGTTCACACTTTACAGACTTCCTCACTCCAAATCTTTCATGAATCACAATTTTTCGTATCCTATCCACTCTCTGTACTCCACACACATTCCTCAGTAGTCCCATCTTCAGTGCTCCCACTCTTGACTTTCATTTTCATGCCACATCATAGTCTCACACCTATATGTCAAAGATGGCACTAACACTCCTTGATGCAAGCCTCGTGCAGCTGCAACACTCAAGCCTCTGTTTCTTATCAAGGCCTTCATTGCACCAGCTACTCTCCTTCCTTGTGTCATCCTACTTTCTACTTCTTTTGCACATTTTCCTCTTTTTTCTCTCAGTGTACCAAGGTATTTGAACTCACCAATTCCAGTCTCGCTCCATTCACGGTAAAATCACACTGGGAGTCACCTTCTCTGTCCATAACCATCATTTTACTATTTTCTACATTTTTACACTCAAGGCACAATGCTCACAGACATCAACAAAACTCTGCACGAGTCTACCAAGTTCTTGTTCGGTATCTGCAAGTAGTGCTGCATCATCAACATACAATAAATTTTACATATTACATCCATCACCATTCATTACCAATGCGATTCCCTTTTCCATGTTTTTACTTCTCTCATCACCCCATCCATATATATATATACTGAACAACCATGGGGACATCACACAACTTTGATGCATGCCCACACCAATCATGAACCATTTACTTAAATGCCTATTATTAATACCCTTACACATGCTTCACTACCATAATAAAAACTCTTGACGGCACCTAGGAGCTTACCATCTACACCTTACACATGCTTCACTGCCATCATAAAACCATTAACGGCACCAAGGATCTTAACATCCACACCGTTCATGTCCAAAACTTTCCACAATCCTTCTCTGTCTACTTTATCGTATACTTTTTCCAGACCCGTGAATGTCATAAACACCTGACAGTCCTTCTCACAAGCCTTCTCCAGTTATCACACAGCAAATATTTGATCCACACATTCTCTGCAACTCCTAAAGCCACCCTGTTCATCACTCACTAGGACTTCTGATATCTCTCTTACTTTCTCTATAATAATTCTTCCATATACCTTCCCTACCACACTCCATAAACCTATGCCGCGATAATTCTTGCACTCACTTCGTTCACCTTTATTTTCGTACAGGGGTCCAATCTTCTCTCACAATAACCACTCTGCTGGCACAGTTTCATTCATCCATGCCTTCTTACATATCTCCAACAAGCACTTCATTCCGCTCAATCGACTACACTTAATCAACTCTGCATACACTTCATCAACTCCAGCTGCTTTCCCATTTATCAGCCGCTTCACGGCATTCTTCTCCTAAGTGAGGGTCATGTTTCCTGGCACTTCATTACTACTACTACAACTACTATTATTATTATTATTATTATTATTATTATTATTATTATTACTGTTACAATTATTATTATTATTATTATTATTATTATTATTATTAGCTAAATCCAGTTAAATTCCAACGAGTTAACTTTATTTCTTTATATATATATATATATATATATATATACTGTATATATATATATATATATATATATATATATATATATATATATATATATATATATACAGTATATATATATATATATATATATATATATATATATATATATATATATATATATATATATATATATATATATTCGAAATTAGTCATTATATGTACAAAGCAGCAATCAGCTAATTAAAATGCATTACAAACACTGTTACAAAGTACATATTAAAATTAAGAAAATTATATATATATATATATATATATATATATATATATATATATATATATATATATATATATATATATATATATATAGATAGATAGATAGATAGATAGATAGATATACTGCAGGACATGGTACAGATCGCGACGTGGAATGTAAGGGGTGCGAATAATGAGGTGAAAGAGAGATTGTCCAGGTGCTTGAGGGTGCGAAAGTGGAAGTATGTGGAGTAACTGAAACTAAATGGCGAGGTAAGAGTGTGAGAGAATGGGAGTGTGGAGGGGGTATATGTGCAGGAGTAGGTGAGAATGAGAGGGCAAAAGAAGGAGTGTGTATTGTTGTGAGTAAAAGATGGAAGAAGAATATAAGAGAGTATGGATCCCTTTCCTTGGGGGAAGCAGCCTAGGTATATAGATAGATAGATGGATCAGTTGGCCTAAAGATTGTGTGGGGAAAACTGAAAGTTGGAATACAAATGTGGGTGATTGTGTACGTGTATGCGCCAATGCAAGATCGTGCAAGCAGAGTGAGAGATGAGTTCTGGACAAATGTGGAAGTGTGCATGGAAAAGTTTGCAAGGAATGAGAAAGTGTTTTTGACTGGTGATATGAACGGTAAAGTAGAGAATGTGAAGGTGGTTGGAATAGTTGATGAGCGGGGTGTGCCTGCTGAGATAGATGAGAATGGCAGTGCGTTAGTGGACATTTGTGCCGGGAGAGGGTTGGTGATAGCCAATACCCTCTTCAGGCACAAGATGATCCACAGGTATACATGGTGAGTGATGAGAAGGGTGTGTGGTGAACTGAATGAAAGGAAGGCAATGATTGATTATGTGTGTGTGGATGAAAGGATGCGAAGATGTGTAGTGGATGCAAGAGCTTATAGAGGTTGGGGGAGTGGACTTTCTGACCACTACTTGGTGGTGGCCAGAATCAAGATCCAAATAAGATGGAAAAATTGAAGAAGGGAAGGATGGGAGGAAGGAGTATTTGCAAGGAGAGTGGAAAAGTTACAAGAGGATGAGAAAAAGGCAGAATATAAGAGAGAAGTGGAGGAACAATTAGATAAATATGAATTGGAGCAGATAGGGGACGTGGAACGTGTGTGCAAGACATTCACAGAAGAAATATATGCATCATGTGATGTGGTGTGTGGGGTGAAGAGAAGGCGGAAGGGGGTGCAAGGAACAGCATTGTGGAATGAAGAGGTGAGACAGCCTATGGCACAAAAGAAGAAAGCATACAATGAAAGGATGAGAAATAGGGGCGTGGAAGAAGTTGTGAGGCAGAAGAGAGACTTATATATAGAAAGGAAGAGAGAGGTGAAAAGATTAGTAAGGGAGAGTAAGAACAGAGTGGATGAGGACTTTGGAAGGAATTTGAGTGTAAAGTGGAGAGACAGTAAGAAAATGTTCTGGGAAGAGGTGAAGACAGTAAGATGGGGTGGCAGTGAAGTTAGTAGGGGAGTGAAAGATAAAAATGGTTGATTACTAGTGGAGAAGGGAGAAAAAGTGAGCAGATGGAAAGAACACCTTAAGGAATTGTTGAACAAAGAGAATGGAAGTAATGCGAGTGTAAGAGGCTGGGGAATGGATGAGAGGAGGGAGATGAGAAGACAGGAAGAAATCAGTAGGATATAAGTTGTGGAAGCAATGAAGAAAGTTAAAAAGGGGAAAGCCCCACGAATTGATGGAGTATGTCGTGAAATGATGAAGCATGGGGGAGAGATAGTAGTAGAATGGATGTGGAAGATGTGCAGATTGGCCTGGGAGGAAGGTAGAGTCCCGGAGGATTGGAAGTCAGGTATAATTATTCCCTTGTACAAAGGAAAAGGGGAAAAAGAAGTATGTGGTAATCATAGGGGCATTTGTCTGCTTAGTGTAATAGGAAAAGTGTATGGTAGGATACTTAATGACAGAGTTAGGGAAATAACAGAGGAATTAGTTGGAGACGAACAGGGAGGCTTTAGGAAGGGAAGAGGTTGTGTAGATCAGATATTCATTCTTAGATCCTTAGTGGAAAAGTTTCTTGAGAAGGAAAAAAAGTTGTATGTGACCTTCATGGATTTGGAGAAAGCATATGGTAGTGTGGATAGACAAGGATTGTGGAAAGTATTAAGAATACATGGAGTGGATGGGAAGTTGCTGAATGCTGTGAAGTATATGTATGATGGTGCTAAGGCTGCAGGGCGTGTGGATGGTGAACTGAGTGAATTTTTCTCTTTGAAGGTTGGGTTGAAACAGGGATGTGTCATGGCTCCATGGTTGTTCAATCTGTACATAGATGTGTTAATAAAAGAGATATATACAAGGTAGGGCAGTGGATGTTGGAGTGGTCCTAGTGAGAGAGCGTAGTGTTTGGAAACTCCCTGTACTGTTGTATGCAGATGATACTGAGTTGTTAAGTGAAGACGAAGGGGAGCTGTAAGGCTTGGTGGATGAGTTTGGAAGAGTGTGTAAGAAACGGAATCTAAAGGTGAATGTAGGGAAGTAAATTGATGGTCTTTGTGAGAGGTGATGTCAGTGAATGTTCTGTGAGGTTGGATGGTGAGGAAATGGAAAATGTGAGTACGTTTAAGTACTTGGGGAGTGTTATGAGTAAGGATGGAAGTTTGGAGGGTGAAGTGCTTGAAAGAGTGCAACAAGGAAGAAAGATTGGTGGTTCCTTGAAAGCAGTGATAAGAAACAGAGAAGTTAGCATGGAAGTGAAAAAGTTGCTGCATGACAGTATTGTGATACAAACTCTGACCTCTGTAAATGAAGCTTGGACGATGTTGGAAGGACACAATTCAAGAGTGAGAGCAGTGGAAATGAGCTACTTAAGAGGAGCCTGTGGAGTCACCTGGAGAGGCAGGCTGATAAATGAGGATATGAAGGAGCATTGTGGTGTGGATGTGGATGTAATAGGAAGCGTTAGGAGGAACACAAGGAGGTGGTTTGGCCATGTGGAGAGGATGGAGGGTGAGAGACTGACGAGGAGAGTGTATGTGAGTGAGGTGGAGGGGGTTGAGAGGGAGGGGGAGGCCGAGGATGAGATGGAGGGATGGATTGGAGAGGTATATGAGAGAGGTGGGTGTGAGTTGGGAGCAGGGCAGTGAAATGGAGAGGGACAGGGCGACGTGGAGGCGATTTGTTTGTGGCCACCCCGTGCGGATTGAGGCGTCTGGTAACAGATAAATGGATAGATAGGTAGATACTGTATATTCACTTATACATATTTAAATTTTGCATAAAAAATTACCATCAAGAATTTTCTATTTTCTTACAGAAACTAAAATTAAAATATATGGTAAATTTTTACTTTTACTCCCGCACGCCATTTTTGCATGGAATTTTCATTTTCCTAGTATTTTCAGTGTAATTCATTTTAATTTGACCTTCATTTCTGTCGGAAATCACTCGTTTTTGAGTTACACCCCCCCCCCAATGTTTCATTGTTGAACAGGAGGTTCTGGCAGGTTGGATTACGCAAAAACGAGTGATTTCCGACAGAAATGAAGGTCAAATTCAAATGAATTACACTGAAAATACTGGGAAAATGAAAATTCCATGCAAAAGCCTAACCTTGTTGAAATAAACCTAACCTAACCATACTTAAACCGGTAAATTTTTACAAGTGGACAATACACCCCCTAGGTAGTGCAATATATTTTTCTGGCAGTTTTTGATGCGATATCGAATGTTTCTGACCTTCATTTTCGTTGGAAATGCCTCATTTCCCCTCTTTTCCAATCATGAACTTTGGACAAGTAGGTGAAATCAAGCATTTTCCCAAAAAAGTGAAGTAAAAAACAACTCAAATCGCATCAAAAACCACAGAAAAATATAATTTTAAGCTTCTTATCGAACTTGTTTCCTAACTGGGGGACTCCGCCCCCCAGACCCCCCAGCCTGGCCGTGTTTCCTAACTGGGGGGCTCCGTCCCCCAGACCCCCCAGCCTGGCCGTTTCCTAACTGGGGGCTCCGCCCCCCAGACCCCCCTGACATTAACCTAACCTAACCTAACCTATCCTAGGGGAGTGCTTACCTTGAGATACGATGGTCCAGGACGAGAGTCGTCCGTTTCTTGCGTCTTTTCTTGGTCTTATTCAAATAAAAAGTATGCCTGCACCGCCAGATCTTGTCTTTTTCTGTATTATGTTCTGGGCACTTTGGAACTGTAGATCTAATTACTCCATGGTCTTTCAAGAACGATATGGCACTATCTTCGTTTTCATAAAACGTAGCGAAAGCTTTCATGTAATTTATCTCGCACCAATTACAGACCGCCAGAGCGCAATGACTTAGTTCAGGGGACTGACGAAGTTTCAAAATTTGAAATTCGAGGGGAAATGAAAAGGATGCACTTGATTGGCTATTGTGTATTGAATGTGATTGGTTGAAGCCGACTTACATGCGCAGTTCCACCCACGCAGCGGTAACGCACGTACTGACACACACCCTACCCTTGCTAACGCACGCACGAACACACATAATATCCTAGCCTCCACTCCGTCAACATGTCCGCCCGCCTCTGTCAGGTACATTAGTTAGTGGTTAATTAAACTAGTAAAATGAAATTTGCGACGGGTAGGACACACTCTGCGTTGCTAAGTATCATATTCAAAGTTAGATAATGGAAGAAAATGTGTCCGGTGCCGTACGGGAGTAATTATACAATAATACCAAATATATATATATATATATATATATATATATATATATATATATATATATTGCTCAGAAGCTAGATTTGCTAGTTAGGTAGTGCCGGAGTATTCCCAATGAGTCTTGTAGTTTGGTTATGCATCAGAGTTGCCAGGTAGTCTGCTGTTTGTGAGCAGAGATAATATGTAAGTTCTGCATTTAATTTTTATGCTCTTTTTCTCTATAATGTTTTTTTTTTTACGTGATCGTTGAATTATGTAATTTTATTTCAGTTCGTATGCTAAATAATTTAGAGTGTTATGCAATGTAAGAAAAGTCTGTCATGGTTTGGTTGTCTCTTATTTGGTAAGTATAGGTGCTAGAGTAAACCAGAAACTTTGGGAATAATGCAAGGCTATTTAAGGAGGTGGAAGTGCTTGGGCAGTCAGTGTCGTTTTAGTTTTTAGTTCAGTGCAGTTCAATGTCAGTTCAGATTGTATAGCTCCTGTACTTGTGATGAAAACAGTGAAGTTGGTAAGCATTAAGTGTAACTATTTGGAAAATAAAGACAGTGAACTTAAGAAACCAGGGTTTAATTACCACGTCTGAGCCAATCTTGTTGTTGTACACCGAAAGGCTGACCATAAGAAGAACAACTCACTGGGCAATGTGTTTTAAATACTGTACTAGTGCTGTTGGAGCCTATGGCAGTGTAGGACGGGGACATAACAATATCATCTAGATCGTCAACTACCATAAAGTTCTATGGGGTATGTACAACTCTTCACTTTTCATGATTTTGTACTTACCATAATTTTCATTATAATACCATACATCTATATCACCGTCATATAAGTGATTTCTTTAAATGTTTTTAAATAAGTTGCCTAGCTGTGTTGAATAACAGGCAGAGGTTATCATAGTAAAAACTTGACTGAATATAATGTTATTTTTCTTATTAAAGCTTTTTAAATATATTGCTTGAATATGTAAAGGGTGATGTTTTAAAAGTAGCTGAACTGACAGACTACAACATTATGACTCACAAAACGAGGAACATCATACATTTTTTTTATGAGTCTGAATATGCAATCTCAAATGTTTGAAACGTCTGAGAACTAAAGATTTATTTAATACCTGAGACAAATAATCCATAATCCGATACACAATATGCCCCTAACAAACTCAGTAACGTTCTGTTGTTAATCTTCTAAAATGTTATAAAATAGTTTAATTTTGCGTAGAAGAATTTGATATAAATTCAGTGTTCATTATATATGACAAATTAGAATTAACCCCTAAACTGCGGGCTTGTTTTGCTTTGACTTGCGTGTCTCGAGGGGCATATTCGCGCTCCAACAGACTCTCTAAAAATATCTGCCAAAAATCAGTTAGTAGCCCTAGATTATTAAAATTTTATATGCATATGGCACATACCTTCAGCTTTCTCCTGGGATGTTTGTTGAGCCTTCGTCGAGTACCGTAGGATTTGTGGAGACCTCTGAAGTTGGGTAACGAAGTCACCAGTTTACACTTCCCAACAACCCGTAATATGAATACCACAGCCTGATATTATCACTAGAAACACTATTCTATGATTCTCAAATAGTTTGGAATCCATACTCAAAAAAAAAAAAAAAAAAAACACTGTGAAAGCAATGAAAATTACGAGCGCGAATGACTTTCCCACTTGTGATCGTTTGCCGCTGGTGTTCTGTCATTTATTTTTCATAAAACCCCTCACACTTTATATTTCTATTACTATATAACACTTATATCTACAGTCTTTATCCATAAGTTTCCTTCAGTAATAGTAGTTTATTGTCACTGCAGGCATTCAATTTCTCTTTCAGTAAAATACGTAGCATTCACTTTCTCGTTCTGTATATTAGCGTTGAGAGTGAATGTCACTTTCACCTTCACTTTCATAACTCATAGTATTCATACATGCTAGAGTGAAACTTTCACTTTCATTACTCCTAGTATATATACTCGTATTCTTATATTACTACTCATTTACATTTCTATTTACATTCTCTATTTTATTTACATTATTTACATTTCTGTTTTATTTACACTGTGTTAGGCACTGTCACTTGCAGTACGGTAACTAATAAAAGTATTTTCCACTGTTCACTTATATTTACATTCATTGCTTTCACTTGTTGTTTACACATTATTTACATTTCCACTTGCACTGTTTTACTCACCAAAAAAGATTGTAGTCACCCTCTGTCATTTGTCAGCCCTTTACCTTTTTCCACACGAGGTTTAGTAGGGGGTAGAGGTCACAGGGCCCTTTGCATGGGCTAAAAAGCAGCGGAATTTGACAGGCGCGAATCCGACGTGCTTTCACCTTGAAAGACGACAGTAAACTGATACTGGTAGCCTACCTAGGGGGAGAGCAATACTGCCAACATCAGCCTTGTGACAGCTGCTAATATATAGCTATGAAATGATTGGCAGGAAATCTAGACAATACATAATAAATTAGGTAGTTCCAGGTGAATGTAAATATCACTTAGGCTTCTCCCTTCCCTCCTTTTATATATTTTTATTACGAGAATAGATTATACGGCATATTTCAAGGGGAAATAAACAGCGAAAATTAGCGAACGAGTGCACGTGAGGTGTTATCAGGTGATAATTAGCCAATTCCAGGTGTATGGCACTATCACTTACCTTATTTTTTTTTTGTATATATTATTTGGTATAAGAACAGGGCATAGGGCTTATTTCAATGGATGAAATCAGTGGAAAATTCCAGGGAAGATTTACTTAGCTTAGAATACAGTGTGGTGGCCTGCAATAATTAGGTAGTTCCAGGTGAATGTAAATATCACTTAGGCTTCTCCCTTCCTTTCTAATATATTGGAATGCAACAGTGACTAAAACAACATTTAAAACATCTATAAAGTAATCATCATTGTTATGTTTTAAGAGAAGTAAATGAAGAACATCATATCCCACTCCATTACTTAAGCTTTTTATTATTTTTTTTTACTATAATCAAAGACAATACCGTATTATGTGACTCTTCCTTTGCACTGGATATACAACTTTAAATCTACCAAACAATTCCCTTTCTTCCTCATGTATTACCAAAGCATCAGTGCCCAAAAATTTCAGTTACTTCCTCTGCTCTTTCTTTCTCATCAATATCTCTGGAAGATTGGATTTTATTGTTTTGCTTCATGACCTTCCAGAAACTAATCCTATTTTGTTACAAAAATTTTCTTGAATGATGTAGACCTTTCAATAATCTCAGTTCTCTTACATGTAACTAAAGCAAATTTAAAAATTTCTCTACTCTCCTGCATTTTTTAACTCGCCCCGTCCTGACCAATTTTCGACCACTGCCCCCCCCCCCCTCGAATTCCGGCCAATTTTGGAAAAAAATATTTTTTGGCTCAAACCTCCGCTATTGGTGAGAAACATCGAAAATTCATAGAGAAATCGGTCACCAGAGGTTTAAAAAACTGGATACAGGTAGCAGCACCTCTTACCTTACTATGTTTCCTATCAGGCTGGCTCCAAAGAAAACGAGTTCTATGGAAGGGTAACTATTCCACACCACTCATAAACGGTATTAAATTATTTATTTGGTACAAATTTATATGTAGTACGACAGGATATTGGTTTTCACACAGTAATATACTGTATGCAATATAAGCATTGTTTGACTCACCAAACACATAAACATAATCGACCTTTTTTGGTGACATTACCTGATCATCATTTCTGACTGTTTCTTCCTCTAATGCTACGTAAACTTTGTCCTCCACATTGTCATCGACTGGGGAATCACTCTGACCTTGAATTTCGTACCATGGCACGACATGTCTTTAATGGCCAGGTCACTGGTAAAAGGTGAATCGCCAAGACAATGGCGTGCAGGGGGGAGGTCATGTGGGGTAAGGCATTGTCCCTGTTTGGCATCTTGTAGAGGAAGGTGTCCCGTGTATATGTACCAAAAATCACACATGAAATTTGGAAATGTGCAAATGATGGACCTTGCAATTGCAACGCGTTTCTATACGTCAACAGGAGTCACAGTGACAAAACGTGTGGACTTTAATATATGTCAACGGGAGACGGCGGTTTAAAGTCTTCAGTTTCTCTATGTTTACCTTTTCTTGCCACACCCCCAAAATGTTATTCTTTCTGGATGAAGTATAAAAATTGTTAACATGACAGTCCCATCCAGGAATAAATCTATAAGTAATTGTCTTTACTTGTCTATCATATCAAAATGAAGACATATATACAGCCTCTGTAATCATTTTATAAGCCATATCTATATCACAGATATCGTTTCTGTTATGGCATCCAAGCATATTGCATTTATATGCATTCAAACTACATATATTTCCAATAGCTCTATCTGTTCCAGTCAGTATTGATTTTATTTCATCAGTCTTCATGTTATAGCATGTTACTGAAAATTCTAGTCTATAATCTGTGGTAAATAAGTGGAAGAATTAGGATTATCATAGCATTTTGTGTTACAACAGGTAAATGATCTAAAACAATCATGGCGTACAGTTCCTAAATTTGTGCAGGTTTAGAGGAATTATTATTACTGCCAATTATATTTGCAAGCCACTTAGTATTAGCATCATTACACACAGTAAAAGTGCAGGAATTACTGTTCATGATGTGAACATCAGAACAAGTTAAATGTTATTATTATCCACCATAAAATTCTTAAGGTTTCTCCATGCCCTAACACTAAAAAATCAGCATTGAAATAACCTAAAAATTAAATATTGTCATTTCTAAAATCGGTTGTAATATACTGAAAGTTGCTATGATTTTCTAAGTATAACTTTAATGTTTTATTCTCACGTATATCACTTTATATATAGACATTAATTAGAAGAATACAAATATCTCCAAGTACAGCTCTAAGACAAAAATACTGGCTTCAGATGAAATAACATTAACTTCGGAAGGGACGTAATTCTTCCATAAACAAACAAGATCACCTTCACATTTGCCACTACAAGATATACCTGATTTATCGGAGGATAATGCAGCATAATCCAATGCATTCATATTTCTCATCAATGATCAGTCCGTCATTAAGCTGGTACTTGTTACTGCTGTACTGGTTACACTAGCAGTTGTAGTAGTAGCAGTAGTTCTAGTAGTAGCAGTAGTAGTTGTGGCAGCTGTAATGGTAATGGTGGTAGAAGTTGTAGTAGTAGCAGTACTAATAATACCAGCAGAAGCGGTAAATTGCTACGTAAACTTTGTCCTCCACATTGTCATCGATTGGGGAATCACTCTGACCTTGAATTTCGTACCATGGCACGACATGTCTTTAATGGCCAGGTCACTGGTAAAAGGTGAATCGCCAAGACAATGGCGTGCAGGGGGGAGGTCATGTGGGGTAAGGCATTGTCCCTGTTTGGCATCTTGTAGAGGAAGGTGTCCCGTGTATATGTACCAAAAATCACACATGAAATTTGGAAATGTGCAAATGATGGACCTTGCAATTGCAACGCGTTTCTATACGTCAATGGGAGTCACAGTGACAAAACGTGTGGACTTTAATATATGTCAACGGGAGACGGCGGGTTAAAGTCTTCAGTTTCTCTATGTTTACCTTTTCTTGCCACACCCCCAAAATGTTATTCTTTCTGGATGAAGTATAAAAATTGTTAACATGACAGTCCCATCCGGGAATAAATCTATAAGTAATTGTCTTTACTTGTCTATCATTTCAAAATGAAGACATATATACAGCCTCTGTAATCATTTTATAAGCCATATCTATATCACAGATATCGTTTCTGTTATGGCATCCAAGCATATTGCATTTATATGCATTCAAACTACATATATTTCCAATAGCTCTATCTGTTCCAGTCAGTATTGATTTTATTTCATCAGTCTTCATGTTATAGCATGTTACTGAAAATTCTAGTCTATAATCTGTGGTAAATAAGTGGAAGAATTAGGAGTATCATAGCATTTTGTGTTACAACAGGTAAATGATCTAAAACAATCATGGCGTACAGTTCCTAAATTTTTGCAGTTTTAGAGGAATTATTATTACTGCCAATTATATGGGCAAGCCACTTAGTATTAGCATCATTTCACACAGTAAAAGTGCAGGAATTACTGTTCATGATGTGAACATCAGAACAAGTTAAATGTTATTATTATCCACCATAAAATTCTTAAGGTTTCTCCATGCCCTAACACTAAAAAATCAGCATTGAAATAACCTAAAAATTATATATTGTCATTTCTAAAATCGGTTGTAATATACTGAAAGTTGCTATGATTTTCTAAGTATAACTTTAATGTTCTATTCTCACGTATATCACTTTATATATAGACATTAATTAGAAGAATAAGAATATCTCCAAGTACAGCTCTAAGACAAAAATACTGGCTTCAGATGAAATAACATTAACTTCGGAAGGGAGGTAATTCTTCCATAAACAAACAAGATCACCTTCACATTTGCCACTACAAGATATACCTGATTTATCAGAGGATAATGCAGCATAATCCAATGCATTCATATTTCTCATCAATGATCAGTCCGTCATTAAGCTGGTACTTGTTACTGCTGTACTGGTTACACTAGCAGTTGTAGCAGTAGCAGTAGTTCTAGTAGTAGCAGTAGTAGTTGTGGCAGCTGTAATGGTAATGGTGGTAGAAGTTGTAGTAGTAGCAGTACTAGTAATACCAGCAGAAGCGGTGAAGTGTAGACTGTAGCACCAGTCGAGCAGGGCAGTACTCCCAAGGATGATGGAAACTGATGACAGGGAGAGCTGGAACTCCCATTTCATCAGCCCTCGGGACTAGTTCCTGACCATACCCCTTTGCTGAACTTTTTCAGTGTCTCATTAACACAGAGAGTATGCCAGCATGCTCTCCAATACAAGTTTCTCTAACTATAAACACCAAACTACATGCACAGAACATGACACACTTCCTTTTCAAAATTTAAAGTAAAATGGCATCAGAAAATCAGGCCTCGGAGTCCCCAGGGGGGGGTACCATAAATTCCCCCACGATCAGCCCCTCTCCCGGTGACGACTTAGAGAGATGCCTGGAACCACTGTGTGACTCATTTCATCATTTCTGCAACATGTGTGGCCTTTCCTCTAACTTTCTCTCTGTCGAACACCACCTCTCCACCAATAAACCTCAGCTTCTCTTGACAGACACTCAGCTGTCCAAGGTAACTGACAGCGAACCCTTTTCTGTTTCCTCCTACTTTCTCTATACTCATTTCAAAGCCAAAGGTGACTGTTGTGTATATGTATCCAATGATTTATCTTGCTCTCGTGTTCCTGAACTTGATTCTTCTGAACTCTCTACACTCTGGCTTCGGCTTTCTTGTCATTCTCTGAGTAAATATATCTGCACTGTTTACTTATCCCCTAATTCTACTGACTATCAAAAATTCTTCGACTATCTTACTTCTATGATGGAACACATTCTGTCCATTTCTTCTTTCTCTGAAATCTCCATCTTAGGAGATTTCAATGTTCAGCACCACCTTTGGCTCTGCTCTCCTTTCACTGATCCACCTGGTGAACAAGCCTACATCTTTTCTCTCCTTAATGACCTAGAGCAGGTTGTACAGCACCCTACTCATATCCTTGACTGCCTTGGAGAGAGCTCCAACATACTTGACCTCTTCCTTACAACTAATCCTACTGCTTACACTTTTAATCTTGCCTCTCCGTTGGGCTCCTCTGATCACAACCTTATTATCTTAACCTGTCCTATCGCTTCGGTATGACCTGTGGACCCTCCAAAGAATCGTCGTCTGTGGCACTTTGGCGCTACAGACTGGGGTGCCCTCAGACAGTACTTCTTTGATTTTCCATGGAATGATTATTGCTTTCATGGCCGGACGCCATCTGAGTGCACCTTGTGCATTACGGAGGTTATTCTCTTGGGCATGGAAGCATACATTCCTTTCTCATATCCTTTGACTAATGCAAGAAAGCCTTGGTTTGATCACGCTTGTTCTAATGCTGTCCACAAAAGGAGAGAGCGTATAAAAGGTACCAGAGCCAACCCATCCCTGAATCACACCTTGTTTATGTCTCTGCCTGGAATCATGCTAAGTCTGTTCTTCGCACTGTTACAAATAATTTCATCTGAACTAAGTGCTCTCAACTCTCCAACTCGAATACTTCCTGCTCCTTCTGGCACCTTACCAAAAACCTTTCTAACAACTTTACCTCATCATCCTTCCCTCCTCTTTTGTATTCTGATGGCTCTGTAGCTACTTCTCTTTGCTCAGACTTTCTCCTCTAATTCTACCTTAGAAGATTCCAGTGCTGTTCCTCCATCACTTCCCCCCCCTCTGACTTCCTCATGGCTGACATTAAAATTTCTTCAGCTGATGTATTTTCTGCCATCACTGGCCTCAGTACTACTAAGGAATATGGACCTGATGGAGTCCCTCCCCTTGTCCTCAAGAACTGTGCTTCTGTGCTTACACCATGCCAAGGTAAACGCCTTCGCCTTTGTCTATCAACTTGTACCTTTCCTTCTTGCTGGAAGTTTGCTCTCATTCAGCCAGTCCCTAAGAAGGGTGACCGTTCCCAACCCTCTAACTATCGTCCAATTGCTTTAACATCATATGTTTCAAAAGTTTTCGAGTCAATTCTTAACAGAAAAAATTTAAAGCATCTTTCCTATCATAACGTTGTTTCTGATCGTCAGTATGGGTTCAGTCAGGGACACTCCACTGCGATCTTCTCACCTACCTTTCAGACTCCTGGTCATCCTCCTTTCGGGACTTTGGCGAAAGCGTTGCCATGGTACTTGACATCTCAAAGGCTTTCGATCGAGTCTGGCATTAATCTTTGATTTCCGAACTGCCCGCTTACGGTTTCTATCCTTCTAAATGTGCCTTCGCCAATAGCTTACTTTCTGGTCGTTCTATAGCTGATGTTGTAGACGGCCATTGTTCTTCTCCTAGATCTGTCAACAGTGGTGTTCCTCAGGACTCTGTCCTATCACCAACTCTCTTCCTTTTATTCATCAATGACCTTCTAAGCTGTACATCTAACCCTATCCACTCGTACACTGATGATTCCACCCTTCACCTTTCCATTCGGTTCCTGCAACGTCCATCTCAGCAGTTACTTCAACAAACAAAGGATGAAGCTATGGCACACCTAATGTCTGACTTGGCTCGAATGTCTGTGTGGAGTAAAAATAGTCTTGTTTTTAATGCACCAAAAACAAAGTTTTTATACCTATCAACCAGACACAATCTTCCACAGGAGTACCCTGTAAAGTTTAATAATATCCAGCTTAATCCTGCATCATCCTCGAACATGCCTGGTGTTAAAATCACTCGGGACTTCTCCTGGAAAAATCATATTGCAGCTCTTGTAAAATTTACTTCCAAGAGATTAAGTGTGCTAAGCTGACTCCGTACCTTCTTTTCCCCTGCACAGTTGTTGACTTTATACACGTGTTTTATTCGCCCCTGTTTAGAGTACAACTCTCATGTGTTGGGGGGGGGGGGCTCCCCACATACAGCTCTTCTGAATAGGGTGGAGTCAAAGGCTTTTCATCTCATCAACTCTCCTCTTACTGACTCCCTTCAACCTCTTTCTCTTCGCTGCACTGTTGCATCTTTAACTCCTTTCTATCACTATTTCAATGGTCACTGCTCTAAAATGTCGCTTGCATCCCTCCACCTCTACAACGGGCGCACAGCACCCGCCTAGTAACAAACGCTCATCCCTTTTCTGTTCAACTCTCTAATGCGAGAGTTAAGCATTACTCCCAGTCCTTCATTTATGCAACATGTTAACTCCGGAACTATCTCCCTCTGTCTGTATTTCCTACCCTATGATCTCCAATCTATCAAATGCAGTGTGTCCAGGCATCTCTAAATGAACGGATCATGAGTTTGGCTCTCTTTTGTATTGTTTTTGTTTTTTCTTGGAAGGAATGGTTGCTGGCTCCTGGCCTTTGATTTCTTCTTTCTTGCATAAAAAAAGTATTGATGGTGGTTGTGGTGGTGATGGTGGTGGTAATAGTATTAATAGTAGTGGTGGTGGTGGTCTTAGTACTAATAGTAGTGGTGGTGATGGTGGTGGTAGTACTAATAGCAATGTTGGTGGTAGTAGTAATAGTAATGGTGAAGCTGGTAAAAGTAGTAGCAGCAGTAGTAGTAATAACAGTAGTTGGAACCCCAGGGTCATATGAACATTAACCCAGTGAACTGTAGGCTGAAGTTGCCCTCATGCTTTAGTCAACCATCGTCATTTGGGGGGAAAGAAAGTGATGAATTAGTCATGTAAATATCAGGGCAACGGAACAAATCTGTTACACTGGTACCACCGCGAGAAGGCATCCCTCTCCAGCACTAGACAACAAGAGTAAACTAGATACAAGCCACAGTCCAAGAACAAACAGCGCATGGACTTTAACAGCTTGGAGGAAAAAAGTGAATGGAGCCTATGATGCAGGATATATTCAACATTGCCTGTGACAGGTTCTCAGAACCTGGCTTTTTTACTCTAATACATCATCGTGCTGGCGAGAATACGTGGTGACTTTTGAAGTTTATTTTTACCTCCACATGATTCAGTTTAATTCAGGAAAAATATCTCGTACAGAGGCTGGTAAAAACTAAGTCTACTGTAATCTTCATTGCAAGACGTCACACTTATGCTGAGTAAAATATCTGGAGGTAATAATACTAATACTAATACTAATACTAATAATAAGTCATTCAATGAACTTACTTCGCAATGCATACAATTTAGTATACATTATATGTATTGCAGTGTACAGTCAGGAAAGTTCCGAAGCACTGGTGGTCGAACGAATAGTCACAAAGCAGCAGCCAGACCCCACGTGTTTGGTAACTGTGAGTGGGAGGAAGGGTGGCCAGGGGTGGGAGGGTTTAGAGAGTTGCTCACTGCACAGTATCAATAGACCTTTTCCAGTGACATCATAGAAATCACGCGGTTTTGTTTATGACTCCATATTGGATGGCAAACTCCTCGCAGTAGTGGCTGTCCAGATAGGGCTGTCAGAGACTGAACTGTCTGATACATGCAAAAATCTGGATCAACGCCACCAAGATCTGTACAGGAACAAGATAAAGTGTTTGGGGCTGGACACTTACACCATATCTTTGGAGAAATTCACCCGTTTCCAGTACAGGAGACCGAAACCAGATCTCAGATATGGCGATCTCTACCACTGTTTGGTGAATACCCAGTGAAAGTTCACCGGGGCATCCCTCAAGGCAAATATGTGTAATATATCTTGCTGGAATTGATATACAGTACATGTAAATCGTCTTGGTAATCAGTAAATTATTGACGTGGGGCCAAGGGGGTAGGGATTGTATTTGATTACACTTCCTGGGAGTCGAGTAGTTGATGAATGAATTGAGGGTGAGGGCGTGGGAGTGCGGGAAGGAGGTGGAGGGAGGGTGGGGGGTTTGAATGCTTTTGGGGTGGGTGGGATTAGGGTTGGTTTGGGGGTGGGGGGGTGGGAGGTGTGCTGGGTGAGTTAGTGGGTGAGGGTTAGGGATGGGTGGTAAGGGATGGGACGGGTAGGGGGTTGAGGGGAAAGGGGTTGGGTGGTGGTGGGGGGTGTTATGGGGGGCTGGGGGGCTTGTGGAGTGGAGTTGGGGGCATGGGGTGTGGGGTGTGGGGGTTCGAAAGTGGGGGTAGGGGGTTGTTGGAAGGTGGGAGTGAGGGGTGGTGGGGTGGGGGTGGCAGTGGGGGAGTTGGGGTGGCAGTGGGAGGGTGGTGGGTTGTGTATGTGGGGCGGGGGTGTGTGTGAGGTGGTTGGGTGGCGGGGGGGGGGATGGAAGGGGCGTTGGAGGGGGTGGGGGGTGGCTGACTTGATATGAAATGCCTGCTACAGAGTCGGATGTAGGCTGTCAGCTGCCAGTTCTTCCTCTTCACCGTAGCTATACACTTCTGTTGCCTTTCCTCATTGGCTGGAAACTGGCAGAAGATTACCCTACTTCCACTTTTCTGCCACGTCTTACAGCCGAAGGCACAACAGTTGAACATCATTACGAAATCTGCAATTCTTTCTCTCTAGGCGTCCGACAATTTGCCGTCCAGTATGGCGTCGTAAAAAAAAATCTCATGATCCGTGACGTCACGTGGAAAAGGTCTGTAGCCAATGGTAATGCGTCCGACATATTATCAAAGTGCAAAAGTGGTATGCTGTTTGTATGGTATCACACTGTTCCCTATGTCTGTCTACATTCCCGCATATATAATATATGTTTGCTGTCAAAGGTATGCTTCTTTACCTTCGTTTTGTAATGTTCGATAGGAATGATAGTCACAGAGACTGAACTTATAATTAGGACTTCCCATGTCATTCTGTCTAAAGGAAAACGAAAAGTCTGTTAATCGCTCATATGGATTTTTTTTATTTTTTATTATTACACACTACTTTTTAGTTCGAGGTGAATAATAACCAGAATAACACCGGAAATGTTTGCAGGCGGATGTTTATAGTGGGATGATAGAGGATAAAAAATACATATATATATATATATATATATATATATATATATATATATATATAGAGAGAGAGAGAGAGAGAGAGAGAGAGAGAGAGAGAGAGAGAGTGACTTTGTTTTCGAGTCAACACAAAATGTAAATATCTGTTATACCATTACGAATATCTCCTGGAAAACCGTCTCATTTTAAAGTCGAGAGGGAATGAAAGCATTCAAACCTTTGTCCGAACCCAACAAACTTCCATATCTTTCCTGACAATACTAACTTTACAGACATATACGTAATTTTTTTTTCATAATGTGCCAGCATCATTCTGTCATCTATCCTTACTGAATTAAGAAAAACACCATCCAAGTCATACACTGGATACTTACAAATGATTTCCGACCTCTCAGCAAACCTTCCTGTGCCCCTAATCCCCCGCCTTCCCCCTTCACACTCCCATTTACCAGACACATTAGGTCTGGCTGACTCTTCAGATTCACCCGTCTCACACCAGTGCTTCGAGACGTGGGTAATGCGGAACTTTCCCTGACTGTACATTACTGAAATCTAACGCTTGCCATAAACATTGCATATGCATTTACACTCCCCTTATTGGTCTATTGATACGAGAAGGCCTGAGTGTGCACGTACGATATTACAATACTGCATGATGATTACTGAGGCAGGAAGTAATAGTGCTAACTGCTGCAACAATTTGCATAAAATTATATTAACATATATAAATACACATTTTGATGTAGGAAGAGGAGGGGGAATAAAAGTTGCTACAAAGAAGAGGTTAAATATTATCCATAAACTTTTTTCAGATAACCTGATATTGAGGAAAATGTGGACTGTCTTCACAGTGTGCCTATCGGTCTGTGTTGCTGCAGTCTCACCAGCTCTGATTGCAACGTCTTTCACGTCAGGTAAACAGTTAAGATAGAATTCAAGGTAACCAATGAAGGAGATTAGTAATATTACTCAAAATAATAAACAATACAGGTAATTCAGAGTAATAGCTGAAGTATAATTGTAGGTAATATACCTAAAGGTAAAGGTAAGCCATATTTCAAAGTAACAGCTGAAGTATAATTAGTGATAAGGGAATTGTAAGGGGGCAACTAATGTAATGTAACTGGTATGTAACTGAAGGTATCAAGTAACATATAATTCGAATTAATCGCCGTGATATAATTATTAGTATCGTACTGTAATAATGTAATAGGTATTGGAGTAAGGATGATGTACCTCAGACCTTTCTCCAAGCACAGCAAGAATAACAAGAATGTAGCAACGAGCTCTTCTTATATGCCTGTCATCTCACGCATAAACAAATATTATCCATATTCTATTCATATACTTAATATCTCCTTCGTTTACACTGACACACAGCACGACGCTCCACCACACTTCATAATGATTGTCTTACTAAAGGATGTCAAAGAAAATGGTTACAGTTAACATAGCCAATAGAGGAATTCGGGAGTTGGTCGGGGTTTCACTGAACTACAAGTAGTGATCTTTTGTGTTTGGTGCACATTATCCGATTTGTAGGTACATTTCGTCATCCATACAGTTTTTTTTTAAAGTTGATTCCAAATTTGAATTAATTTTGGGGGGAGATATTATTGTTTTTTAACGTTAGGTTATCTATCTGTCTATCTATTGCCAGACGCCTCAATCCCATTGGGGTGGCCACAAACAAATCGCCTCCAAGTCGCCCTGTCCCCCGCCATTTCACTGCCCTGCTCCCAACTCACACCCCCCTCTCTCATATACCTCTCCACCCCATCTCTCCATCTCATCCTCGGCCTCCCCCTCACTCTTCCCCCCTCCACCTCACTCACATACACACTCTTCGTCAGTCTTTCACCCTCCATCCTCTCCACATGGCCAAACCACCTCAGTGTGTTCCTCATAACGCTTCCTATCACATCCACATCCACACCACAACGCTCCTTTATATCCTCATTCGTCAGCCTGTCTCTCCATGTGACTCCACAGGCTCCACTTAAATAACTCATTTCCACTGCTCTCACTCTTGACTTGTGTCCTTCCAACAACGTCCAAGCTTCACTTCCGTACGTTAGAGTTGGTGTCACAATACTGTCATATAGTAACTTTTTCACTTCCATGCTCACTTCCCTGTTTCTTATCACTGCTTTCAAAGAACCAGCAACCTTTCTTCCCTGCTGTACCCTTTCAAGCACTTCACCCTCCAAACCTCCATCCTTACTCATCACACTACCCAAGTACTTAAATGTACTCACATTTTCCAGTTCCTCACCATCCGACCTCGCTGTACATTCACTGACTTCACCTCTCTCAAAGACCATCACTTTAATCTTCCCTACATTCACCTTTAGATTCCGTTTCTTACACACTCTCCCAAACTCATCCACCAAGCCTTGCAGCTCCCCTTCGTCTTCACTCAACAACACAGTATCATCTGCAAACAACAGTACAGGGAGTTTCCAAACACTATCCTCTCTCACCAGGGCCACTCCAACATCCACTACCCTACCTTGTACCTCTTTTATTACCCCATCTATGTACTGATTGAACAACCATGGAGACATGGCACATCCCTGTTTCAACCCAACTTTCAAAGAGAAAAATTCACTTAGTTCGCCATCCACACGCACTGCAGCCTTCGCACCATCGTACATACTCTTCACAGCATTCAGCAACTTCCCATCTACTCCATATATTCTTAACACTTCCCACAATCCTTGTCTATCCACCCTGTCATATGCTTTCTCCAAATCCATGAAAGCCGCATACTTCTTTCCCTTCCCTAGAAACTTTTACACTAAAGATCTAAGAATGAATATCTGATCTACACAACCTCTTCCCTTCCTAAAGCCTCCCTGTTCTTCTCCAACTAATTTCTCTATTCTTTCTCTAACTCTGTCAATAAGTACCCTACCATACACTTTTCCTATTATACTAAGAAGACAAATGCCCCTATGATTACCACACACTTCTTTTTCCCCTTTTCCTTTGTACGAGGGAATAATACAGGATCTGCATTTCAGATCTCTTGCTAAGGTGCACGTTCTCCGATTTTTATGTAATTTCGTCACTGATACAGTTAGGTTATGTTAGATAATAATCATTTAGTTAATAATAATAATAAACAGTATTTAAGTTTAACATTTATTAGAAAATAATTTCTCACCTCCAAAATTAATTCTAATTCGGAATCAGCTTAAAAAAATATCAGTGACGAAATCTGCATAAAAATGGAAGACCGTGAACCAAAAACAAAAGATGTGAAATGAGCAAAACTCTACGAAATACAGGATCTGCATTTCAGATCTCTTGCTAAGGTGCACGTTCTCTGATTTTTATGTAATTTCGTCACTGATACAGTTTCTAGAGCTGACTCCAAATTTATATTTATTTTTTGTGATTTTTTTTTATCATAAATGTTATCCTTAAATATTATTTGTTAATATTAACTAACCTAATTATTAACTACTCTAACTTAACCTAACCTGACGTTACTTTTTAATCTACTCGGATTCACAAACGCATCACCTGGAGCAAAGAAAACATGTCATGCATATAAATATATAACAGCAATCTAAAATACAAATTCCATTACTGCATTTCCGTTAACTGTCAGATTAATCTACTCGCATTCACAGACATACCATCTGGAGCAAGTGTGCAAATAACACAGAAGCAGACAGATAAATGTTCGTCTTCCATTGGTAGTTTATATGTTTTTCGGACGACACCAGCTTTGGCTTGTATTGTGTTCTTAAACTTTTAACTTTCGTAGTGACTCTCAAAGGCTACACAAATTTCTCATCTCTCTTCAGTAAAATGTCTGGGCTATGTTCTTTCGACATGATTATAATTAGCTAAGTAGAGACCTTTCTTGGAGTCAGGTCCCGTTTGAGATTTCACGATAACGTCCTTTGATGACGTTCTTGTTTTGGCAAGCGAGTTTTACTTTAGTGACATGTATTCCAACCCCAGGTTTAACTGGACGTGGAGTGCTGACTGAAGATGCCCCTCCCCCCTTTGCACTGGACCATCCTCCTATTAGGGAACACGATGGGCAGTTAGGAACATTTGTATAATCGGGCAGTGGACAAGCTAAGTTACATCGGTGTCACCACATAAAGGCGTCCTTCTCTGGCACCGAAGGCAAAAGAAACAATATGAATTAGCCCCTTCAGCAATATGAAGCCATTTGAATTTCCTTGATCTCGAGGACTGAATCATGGATTATATATAATAATAATTAAAAAATAATGGCAGCATGTCTGCCAGGGTCGTATGACGCCGAACATGAAGGGAAAAAACGCCACCTGAACTAAAAGGTAAGTGAAAACAAAACACTAAAACACAGAACACACTAAAATCACTAAAACACAAAATAAACCAATAAAAATAAAACCAGAACAATAACAAAACACCGAATAATATATCTTACGCAGCAATCCAGCTGCCACGACAAAGCTGAGGATTCCTTCCCCCATACAGCAGGCCACTTCCCCAAGCACTGGTGAAACGGTACGACCCATAACCCACCTGGTGCTGAGAAAGGTACCAATGTCGTAAATCTCTAAGACTGGGACACTCCACTAGTAAGGACCGAACAGTCAGAGGGACCAAGCAATCTTCACGGATTGGAGGGAGAGTGCCCTACCTTAAAAATTCATGAGGGAATCTGGTGTGGCCAGTTGCCATCACCTCGCCACAGACAGCACGAATGTTGTTAGGCCCTGTCACATCCCATTGATGTTGACAACAACGCCAAATCTATTTACCAACAAAGGAAAAAAAAAAACATGCAGGCAGCTGATGTGGACGAGAATGGCATCCCACTGATGCAGGAAAGCGAGCTGATGTTGTCTTAGCCAGCAGATCACCTGCTCATTTCCAGACACTTTCACATAGGCACGAACCCAACAAAGGTTCACAAGACTGCCACGATGGCCAAAGAGAAAAAGCCACTCTAAAAGTGATAGAAAACAGTGGATGGGATGAATAAAAAGACTCCAGTGTAGACAGAGCACTGTGGGAATCACTAAAAACTGAAAGAACAGATTGGGAGAGAGTAAATATTATTTGGAGAGCACATGAAACTGCAGTCAGTTCCGCAGTATATACTGAAGCAATACCAGGTAGGCTACCACCCTGACTAAAGGAAGGAAATGCGGCACCGAAGCCTACTCCAGTATCAGTCTTAGATCCGTCAGTATAGACAGTGATGGAGCCTCATGAGGTGAGGCATGTTCTAAAAAGAGAGAGGGACTCCTGAGAGGGAAATGAGCTCTTTTTACCAAGAACGGATATACAAAATATCACACGAGGGAGTAGCCAAAAACCCACCCACGTTATCCATTGTGGACAAACTGCCAGTCTCGGAACTGAGAAGGCTAATATAACAGACCAGACCCTGTAGCCAAAGGAATTCAGGGAACTAGGACGAGTGTCAGAAATAGAAGATCGGGAATCCTGGAAAAACATGGCAAAAGGAACTGAGCCCACACATAAACGACTGGTGACTTAACCCCTTAAGTCCTAATCGCATCAATTGATGCGATTTGAGTTTTATGCCATAATGCCTAATCGCATCAATTGAACGTGGCCTGTAAAAAACTGCGGAGTGTTTGCTCCACCCCAATTATGACGTACATGGCTTCAGGCCAATGAGAACTCGCCCCTGATGTGGCGTGAGGGGGGATCGGACCAACCCGGGTGGTGGGGGGCACCCCCCCTCACGGCCGCCTCCATGCCACCCTCTACTCCACTCCCTCACGCTCTCCTTGTCCCCAGTCACTCTCCCACCCCTCCATACATCTCTCCTCCCACAAGAACCTGCGTTCCTTTCCACCCTCTCTTGTTCCTCCTCCCTCCCTGCTAGACTCGTGCCCCCCCACAAACCCCACCCCATCTCTCCCTCCTTGTCCCTCACTATCCTTCCAACCCCCAACAGGCCCCCGAGTGTCAGGCCTACTGTACAGTCGTCAGCACAAATTCTCTGCAAGCCTGCTTATGTGATGTGGGTAGTTTTGTCTGGCAACGGTGTATGGGAACTAGTTGCCACACAGGCTTTTATACACTTTAAAGACGTGTTTGTAAAAATTAATACCGGTACTATAAATCACCCAGAATACAATATTCTTTATATCTGATCAGCGTAAAAATGTGCAAAAGACGACAGATGAATGTTGTTGAATGGTGAAACTCCTGTTCTCTCCCTCGTATCTATCTCTTGTCCCTCCCCACCCTCCCCTCCTCCTTCCCTCTCCCGCTATCCTTCATCTCCACTCCTCTCTCTCTCCGCCTTGTCTACCTTATATCACCCACAACGCTAATCTACGTAATAAACCGCACTCTTCTCTATTCCTGTAACCTTTTTGCTCATCAACATTCGAGAGTTTCATGCCATGCAACAGTTTCTTTCTCCCACTCGTTACTCCACACATGATGCAGCAGTTCGAAACTTTAGTGTTTCTGATACTGCTTCGTGATTCAGTGAACAGTATGAGGAGAATGGCAACATTTTTCTAGGGAAGAGAGAGGGCGAGAAGTAGGAGGAGTGGGCACAAATGTGTTTAATTTTGCCTACTGATATAATAGGCACAGACTTCCAGGCTCACTCAAACAAATACTAGCAAGGAATACATCACAAAAACGAGACCTCAATGTTCCTGTATCTCTCGGCTGTTGGTAGTGACAAACGGTGGAGAACAGAAAGACAACTGGAGAGGAGTGGGAAGAAGACGAGGTTGGTAAGAATGGGACTAGAACAGGAAGGAATATTGATGATAAACCTTGGATATAGTTGGTAGTACTGCAAGCAACTGGGAATAAGGCAGACTGGGTTTAGAAAACAGTCAAGAGAGAATTGCGATGCGCCAATCGGGTTAGTGCCGTGGATAAATGAATGAAGGTAGAGAGGGTGGGGAGAGCAGACAGTGGAGAGGCATGAAAGTGAGTGGGGGGTAGAAGGGAGAGGGAGGGGTGGGGGGGACATCAGAAGGAGTAAGGGGGAGAGATGGGAAGGGAGCTTACACACTGTTATAATGAATAATACCAGATTATTACGCTCATACATCGTTCAATAACATTCTGTCAACTCTTGCTCTTTGTTACGCTAATCAATTACGGTATACAGAGAACTGTATTCTAGGCAGTCTCTGATACCACTTTTGAAAAACACATCGTTAAAGTGTATGTGGCAACTCATCCCTTTACACTGTTGCCAGACAAAAGGACTCGCATCACACTAGTAGACTTGCAGCGAATTTATGCTGACGACTGTACGTACCCAGTTTCATATTATTTCTACTTCTTCCCAAATATTTACACCTCACTCTGTTCATTTCTCACTTCGTACCTACCAGTTTCTGTACGTACGTAGTTGGAGAATGCTGTATGTTGTACTACATACGACGCATCTTATTTTTTTGTTTTTTCATTCTCCCTACCTGCCCAGATTAACACCTCTGAGTAGTGTCCGTCTGTGTTAGTTTTCGAAAGATTATGAGGCCTTGTAGGGCTACTACTCGCACCTGTTTCATCTCCCCACACATACAAACACACCTGTTTTCATGGCTGGTGTGATAAATTCCAATGAAATGGAGAGTTTCCACAGGAGAATTTGGTTGTTGCCGAAACTGTAATGATAAGTGTGATGAAGTGTAATGATAATGTGATAATTATAATGGTTTGATAAATATGTAACGAGAAATTGGGAGAGTAAAAAGAGAAGTCGGAAACAAATTATTGTTTTTTTCTTTTCTTATGCATGCATTTATAGCATTATTCAACTTTATTCTGATGTCCTTGATGGTTATAAACATTTATATGTGTCTGTGTTAGTTTTGGAATGAGTAGGCCTATGAGGCTTTGTAGGGCTACTCCACACACCTGTTTTATCTCCCCACACCTACATACACACCTGTTTTTATGGCTGGTATGACAAATCCCATTGAAATGGAGGGTTTCCACAAGAGAATTTGTTTGTTGCCAAAATTTTTCTCCCCAAGTACCACCAAGGCCTTGTAGGCCTACTCCCCACATTAGTTATCTCGCCACACCTACATACACACCTGTCTTCATGGCAGATGTTACAGGACACACTGAAGTGCTTTCTTTTCATGCAACAAGCTGGTTATTTCCAATCCCCGTACCTATAGGCCTACTCTCCACAGCCTACTTAATCTTCCCACAGTCTAGTAATCTCCCCACACCTACATACACCTATTTTCATGGTTGGTGTGACAAAACACTTTGAAATGACCTGTTTCAATAAGAAAAATAGGTAGTTATCATAATTTTCATGTTTTCGATTGTTTTCGAGGGGTACCTATCATAAACTTTTTTTAACTTTGACGCGCAATTGTGCGGTAACCATTAGGCCTACGTGGGTATGGATTGCGTTTTTAGGTGTGTAAATTCTTCCTCTTTAGCCAGAACACAGCCAATTTGCCCTTGGTGAAAGTCGCCAAACAATTGCGGTCTTAACGGGTTAAATACAAAGGAAGGGCATCAGCATCCACCAACTAACTCGAAATCGGGGATGGCCTGAATGCCCCAGTTACCAGACGTACACCAGCATGATACACTGACTCTAACAACCAGAGACAGGTATCTGTTGCAGGAAAGCAGATATCACACCCATATCAAAAATTTAGGAAGGATAAGGGACCTATGCAAGAGGAGAAGGCTGATAGTCAGCATCCCAAGAGGTATGAGCCAAAACCCTCAGAAGACTCAAATCTTTAACACAAGCTGTCTTAATAGAACGAATATGAGGAACCCAAGTTAGTAGTCTATCAAACGCAAGGCCCAGAAACCAAGTATCTTCCATGCAGGATATTCTATGACAATAGAGATGCAAGTCAAGGTTGGGGTGAACCCCCAGAAGATGACAAAAATGCATAGCCACTGTCTTTGTTCAAGAAAAATGGAAGCCACGAGACTCAGCCCACTCAGAAATTCTGTTATGAGCCAGCTGCAACTTTCTGTCAGGGACATTCTAGATGCAGTGACTGAAACTGATAGGTCATCAACATATTGTGAGCCTCTTACACCATCAGGAAGTACACTGATTACCCTGTTGATGGCCACAACAAAGAAAGTAACATTAAGGATACTCCCCTGTGGTACCCCATCCTCAAGTGCATGGACATTAGAAACCACTCCTCCCACTTGGACCCTTATAAAATGGTTAGATAAAACCTGTTGTATAAAAACAGGCAAGCCCTTAAGAAGACCAAACTCATGAAGAGAAAGTAAAATGCCATGACACCAGGCAGTGTTGTATACCTTCTCCAGATCGAGGAAGACCATTGTACAGGTGTTGGTTAGTGGAGAGAGCCTCACAGACAGAATATTGCAAGGACAGTAGTGCATCAGAGGTAGATCGCATTTTACGAAACACATTCTTGACAGGAGATAAGAGATCACCTCTTCCCAAAAACCACACAAACTTAACGTTGACCACATTTTCCCCTAGACCTTACACATAAAAGAAGTCAGAGAAATGGGCCAATAAATCGCCACCTGTAGGTGGTCCTTACCTGGCTTCAGGATGGGGATAACTACAGCAACACCCCAAGAAGATGGAAACTCACCAGAACACCAGATCTTATTAGACAATGACAGCAAAAAAGAAAGGGACTCATCTGACAGGTGACATAAAGAGTCATAAGGAATATCACCACAGCCAGGAGTTCAGAAATAGAAAAGGGGACATTATAAGACTCTCCCCCAGAAGAGGCAAAACTGAGACCAGGAGACTCCAGGCGCCGACAGTGGCAAGCTGAAGGTGAGTCTGTACTCTCCTGTGACACTCTGGCAGAATAATTATAAAGCAACACTGCAACAGCAAAAGGATCAGCCACAGTTCCACCTGCTGCAGATAAGCCAGGAGGGAAGGGAACAGTAAATTTTTCTGAAATTTTCCTTAATCGGTTGCACACCTGAATCAGGGAAGCCCTTGTACTGATGGAGGAATTATAACCTTTTCTGGATGAACGCCTGGCATCCTGTAAAACCCGCCTCATTTGAGCTCACGCCCTCCAATACGCCAGCAAATACTGAGGATCCGCACAGTGGTGACAAAGTTGAGAGGTGATTCGTTTGGCTCTCACTTCAGAACTGTTCCACTAAGGGACCGGATGCTTGGGAAATTAAACCCTCATTTTTGGAATAGATAATAGGGCTGAGGAGTTCAACACGTCAGTGAAATAAGACACTGCCTCAGCAAGGAAGCCAAACTCATTGATGGAATGGGCAATGAAGCTTAATTTTCTGAAAAGTAGCCAGTCATCTCTATCCAAAAGACAGCAAGGAAGATGAGGCTGAGGTCCACCTTCAGTACCAGTTAACAGTAATGGGAAATGGTCGCTGCCATACAGATCTAGCACCACATCCCAGTTAAAATAAATAACATCAGCTGAGCATTAGGACAAATCAGTGGCAGTAAAAGTTCCTGTCTGGCTATGGAAATAAGTCATCTTATTGAATTTTAAAATGCCCAACTTCTTATCTTCCAGTAAAGAATCCAGCATAAGAGGGTTGGCCTCACTCTCACCCCATTCACATCTAGGAAGAGAAAGGGAGAAGGAAGGCAACGAATAAGGTGTTCCAGATCCGCTCTTTCGACAGCAGCACTATGAGGAAGGTAAAGACAACAAACCGTTTATTTTCGATGTAAAATGACCTTGATAGGAACAGGCTGCAGGGGAGCAGAAATATCCACGCTAGTAAATGGAATATCCTGGTGAAGTCCGATAGCTGCATCTTCATGATGACCTCGACCTGGCACTGGAACAGAATAAAAGGCATGTTAGCCAGATGGACCGAAACGAACAGAATCGCCAACCATGATCTCTTAGATATATATGCATAAAGGGGAAAATTGTGCAACAAGATGACACAGTTCCTCATAGCTAGCACATCACATAAACCCAGACAACTCCATTGAATGATATACCCCTTAGTGAAGGGTGGATCAGGTTAATGTGCTGGATTGTACAACTCCTCACAAGCTAGTAGGTTTGAGCTGTTGCATCGGGAGGCCCTAAGGAAGAGCCGGCCCAGCACTAGAAACCTGCACCCTATGCCGAACATCCGAAGGCAAACATAAGGTCAAGGAAGAGGAAAGTTTTACAAGTTGTTTAGAACAACAATTTGCTTGGAAGATGACTTGGAGGCCACCCTGGATGAAGTAGGACAGTCAGTGCCATCATCAGAGACCCCAGAAATAGTAGCTGAGTCCACAGGACAAGAGCCCCGTGAGGATTTTTTTTTTTTTAATAACAGAACGGAGGCAGGAAAAACAAATGGAAAAAAAAAATCTATACACCAGATTATTGGCATCCTCCATTCAAAAAATATCTGTAACAGTTGGACTTGATCAGCTGTAGGTTCAAGTCTGGGGGGAAACAACTCCGTTCAAGTGAGTACCAGTGAGATGCAGTTTGGAGAATGAAAGAATTCTGATAGGCAAAAGTTCTGCAATATGGCTGTGTGACATTCCAGTCATGAGTGCTACCAGATGCCTGTGTAGCACAAGGGAAGGAATGGAGAGGTGACACAATGGACACAACTTCATCTGAGCATTTGCCATAGAAGTATCTGTAAACTAATGCAAGGGAGGAAACATTCCTTACTTGTAGGGGAGGTAGTTTATGTATAATAGCAGGGTTATTAACCTCTCCGTGGCCGAAGGCCCGGAATTTTCCGTGTACGCCAGGCTGACGCTGGGGCCATTTTTTGAATTTTTTTTTTTTTTTTGCCATATTGAAGAGAAAGTTCAGATGCACCTAACAGTGCAAATCCCAGCTTCCTAGACACATTTTATTGATTGCAATGGAGCGCAGAAGTTGCAGAAATATTGGCAACCGATATGAGCCGCCCAGGGGCGTGCCCCAACGCAACTGAGCAGGTGTTGTTATTTTTTTTTACCTCCCAAAACAATATGAATGGTCCTGAAATGTTGTGCATATATGATATATGATGATATCGAATGATTTCAGTACATAATCTGTTAGGAATGGCTGGAAAAAAAAATGTTATGAATACTTTTACACCTGTTTGATATAAAATATGTTTATGGTAGTTTCGAGTTAATTTTTACGTTATCGTTGTGTCCATGCTTGGAAAAGGGAGCGAAAGAGTTGAATTTTCGGTGCTAAATGAGAAAACTGCACGTCCTCCAAGGTTAGACTCTGCCACAGGAGAATAAAGTGGAGGGTTAGATCCGATTAGCAATGTGAAGGTTGAGTTGCAACTTCGAGCTCCCACACAACGAGCATGGCTAAAAATAGAATCGTAATGCAGTTTCAGAAGTCTAATTATTACGAATACAGATACAAAGCAGAAATAAATAAACTTACAGACGGGGGGAAAACGTATTTTTTCCGTAAAAACATGTTCATCTTTCTCTATCATTTTACGTTCTTTATCATTTTACTTTGTTATCTTCACAATATATATTGCTGTCTCGTAAACAGGGTGATTGTATGTGTTTTACAAGGGAGGAAAAGGATTGCATTTTCTGTCTGGGTCGAGATAATGGGTGTAACTATGTGCTTTTAGGCATGGCCTCGAGCGAAAAAATCGTACATCCACTCGTCATGTCAGCAGCTGGTGAACTGACAGATGATATGTGAGAGGGTGAAGTCAAGGTCAGTCTCATGTCCCAGATTTTCGTTCACCTCCCGAAGGTTTTCACAGTTTTCTACAAGTTGCACTGCATCAAATGATCCAAACCATTACAACAAACCTGAGCAAATAGGTAAAGATACCAAGACAAAAATGTCTTTTTCACTTATTATCATGTCTTTTTCGTATGTACCAGTATTATTTCATAATCGTAGGCAGGTGGTTGTGTGTGATTTGCAAGAGAGGACAAATATATGTTCTGCCTGGGTCGAGATAATAGGTGTAGTTGTGCTTGTTTAAGGATGGCTAGGAGCGCAAAAATCGAAAATACACTCATTACAGCAGCAGGCTTTAAACTGCGTGATGAGGTGTATGGGAGTGTAGTGTAGGTCAGTGTGAAGACGTTCAGAACGTTCGTTCACTTCCAAAAAAAATTTGCAGTTTTTTACAGGCCGCGCTCAAACGACGCCTGCAGCCATTGATCGGCTAAACGTCATTCAACGCCACGGAGGGGTTAATAATTCCAGCAGCTTTGTTCTGAATTTTGTCCAGTTGTTTTAGTGCAACCTCTCCACATCCATTCTACAAGAGTGAGCAATATTCAAGCAGAGGGTGCACATGATTCAAAGAAATTATAACTAACTGCTCGTCAGTGAAGAAGTTACGGATACTGTATATGGTATAACTAAAGCGCCAATGGCCTATGCAACACCATCCCCAGGTGGAGACCACACCGCAGGCAAACCATCAACTTCAGCCTCTACCTGGGTAGACCCCACAGCCTCCACGGCAGAGGGAACAGCCGTAGGATCGACACATGGTTCTGCAACAAAGACCTTTGGTGGATGGTCTTCAGGCTCAGAGGACTCTCAAGAACCAGGGTGATGTTTTATAGGTACAGATGGAACATTGGGCATGCTGGACAAGGTAAGACAAGAAGACACATCAACATGGACATCCCACTGCTAAGGGAAGGTCACTTTGACGTGGTGGCAGGGCTTGAGGTGTGGCTGGCACTGCCACATACTCCAGAGGTGTGCCAACTCTTGTAGGGTTCAGCTTTTGCCGTGCATGGTGTCCTGTAATGCTGGGAGATGGGAGTCCTGGGGGTTGAGCAATGTTGCACATGCACACTGCAATTAGCAATACACCTCTTCGGTTCCCTATTTTGGCGAGATGGGTGGCCTGGTTGGGCCCTGCCAGGTCAATTGTCTGGTCATGCATTGGCTAGGGCCAAATGAGCACTGGGGGGCCTGGTGTCACCCTTGCCAGGGTCCCCCAGTGGCTACTCACGTCTACTCTCCTGCTGCTTCTGGGGTCACCAGTGGTGTTGTCCCTGGCATATGACCTTCCCTTGTTGGTCTCTGTGGCCGGTGGAGGGATGGAGGAATGAAGTTTTATTTGTTGTTGTATATGAAGTGGCTGGGGAATGGCTGAGAGAAGGAGAGAGGTGAGAAGACAGGAAGAAATCAGTAAGATAGAAGTTGTGGAAGCAATGAAGAAAGTTAAAAAGGGGAAAACCCCAGGAATTGATGGAGTGTGTGGTGAAATGCTGAAGCATGGGGGAGAGATAGTAGTAGAATGGATGTGGAAGATGTGCAGATTGGCCTGGGAGGAAGGTAGAGTCCCAGAGGATTGGAAGTCAGGTATAATTATTTCCTTGTACAAAGGAAAAGGGGAAAAAGAAGTGTGTGGTAATCATAGGGGCATTTGTCTTCTTAGTATAATAGGAAAAGTGTATGGTAGGATACTTATTGACAGAGTTAGAGAAAGAATAGAGAAATTAGTTGGAGAAGAACAGGGAGGCTTTAGGAAGGGAAGAGGTTGTGTAGATCAGATATTCATTCTTAGATCTTTAGTGGAAAAGTTTCTAGAGAAGGGAAAGAAGTTGTATGCGGCTTTCATGGATTTGGAGAAAGCATATGACAGGGTGGATAGACAAGGATTGTGGAAAGTGTTAAGAATATATGGAGTAGATGGGAAGTTGTTGAACGCTGTGAAGAGTATGTATGATGGTGCGAAGGCTGCAGTGCGTGTGGATGGTGAACTAAGTGAATTTTTCTCTTTGAAAGTTGGGTTGAAACAGGGATGTGTCATGTCTCCATGGTTATTCAATCTGTACAAGGATGGGGTAATAAAAGAGGTACAAGGTAGGGTAGTGGATGTTGGAGTGGCCCTGGTGAGAGAGGATAGTGTTTGGAAACTCCCTGTACTGTTGTTTGCAAATGATACTGTGTTGTTGAGTGAAGACGAAAGGGAGCTGCAAGGCTTGGTGGATGAGTTTGGGAAAGTGTGTAAGAAACGGACTCTAAAGGTGAATGTAGGGAAGAGTAAAGAGATGGTCTTTGAGAGAGGTGAAGTCAGTGAATGTACAGCGAGGTTGGATGGTGAGGAATTGGAAAATGTGAGTACGTTTAAGTACTTGGGTAGTGTGATGAGTAAGGATGGAGGTTTGGAGGGTGAAGTGCTTGAAAGGGTACAGCAGGGAAGAAAGGTTGCTGGTTCTTTGAAAGCAGTGATAAGAAACAGGGAAGTGAGCATGGAAGTGAAAAAGTTGCTACATGACAATATTGTGATACCAACTTTAACGTATGGAAGTGAAGCTTGGCCGTTGTTGGAAGGACCCAAGTCAAGAGTGAGAGCAGTGGAAATGAGTTATTTAAGAGGAGCCTGTGGAGTCACATGGAGAGACAGACTGACGAATGAGGATATAATGGAGCGTTGTGGTGTGGATGTGGATGTGATAGGAAGCGTTATGAGGAACACACTGAGGTGGTCTGGTCATGTGGAGAGGATGAAGGGTGAAAGACTGACGAAGAGAGTGTATGTGAGTGAGGTGGGGGGGGGAAGAGGGAGGGGGAGGCCAAGGATGAGATGGAGGGATGGGGTGGAGAGGTATATTAGAGAGGGGGGTGTGAGTTGGGAGCAGGGCAGTGACATGGCAGGGGACAGGGCGACTTGGAGGCGATTTGTATGTGGCCACCCCAAACGGGATTGAGGCATCTGGCAATTGATAGATAGATAGATAGATATGAAGAACTTAATTAAAAATCCTGTTGATAACACTGTACCTGTTCACAGACACTCTTCAGACTCTCCTTCCCTGATTGCCACTCTGGAGCCATTCCAGACCCCTGGAAACTATCCTTCTCTGCCTCAACATTCAGCTGGAATTGGAAGGCGGTCATGTCAGGTTAGTGGGGCTCTGCTGTGCCCAGCATCTTGTGGGAAATATCTAGTACTGAAAACCCCTCTGGGTAGGTCAGTGCTAGATATTGATATATTTGATTTATACCATGCCATTGTGCCTGCATGTGGGAGAGAATCTAAGATCTCATTACAGGGGGATGGAAATCTGATTGAGGTGTCTTCCCCAGAAAAGCTCCTGATTACAGACTCTCACTTTCGTTTCTGGTGCAGAAGTAACCTGTGTTCCTCCTACTGCATTTAAAAGAGACAAAGGTGTGATTTTTTTTTTTTTTACCGTGACCCCTTCTGATACCCAGAGGCATGGTTGTTGGAGGAACTGAGATCTTCTGGTGTGCTGGCTGTTGAGCAACTGCAGAAGAATATCAATGGTGTCCTGACCCTGACTTCTACCTTGTTCCTGACTTTCGACAGGTTGACCTAACCTACTTCTGTGAAGCTGACTTGACTGTCACTTCCAGTGAAGCTCAAAGAGTTGTTTCCACTGTCAAGGATATGGACATGTCAGTCGATTTTGCTGCTGTGCACAGGCAGGCCTTCCTGGTGTCTGTGTCTCCTGTTGCAGACCACGCCATACAAGTGACTATCAAGGACTCGTTAAAAGCTATTACTATCGGGGTCCTCATGCTGAAAAATTCTGGTAACTGCCCTGTCTACTGCCTAACAAAGCGATTTTTGCCTATTCGAACAACTGAGAGGGTTTCATTTCCTGAAGCTAAGAAGAGAGCCCAGACACGCTTTTTCCAGCCCTGAGTTACTTATACCAATGTCCTTTCTGGAATGCCGGTGCATTGCCCGGTGTCTCAGAGGCTGCCTCGACCCATTCCAGTGCCCACTCCTTTGATCTGTGATTTGCAGGTTGCTGTCCCCAAGGTTATTGCTGTTTCTGAGACTGATGTTTGCCCGCCTCCACTCCGGCTGTTATTACTCCTACTTTGGTGGCTGACGGTTTACTCATTTCCGTGGTGGTGGTGGATGTCCTTGGTGATATGCCTACTTTTCCTGCATTGTCAATTATGCTCAAGGCTCCATCTGTACCCGGAAAACATCACCTTGGATATTTAGAGTCTTGTGAGCCTAGAGACTGGCTATCTAAGGTCTCTGTTGTTGGACCTTGTGTCGACCTCTCTGCTTTTCCCTCTGTCCCAGAGGCCGAGGGGCTTAACCAGGTGGAAGGTGCATCTGATGGTTTGCCTGTGATCAGGTCCCCACCTGGGGTTGGTGGTGGACAGACAGTAGGGCCTTCAGTTCCAAAGCAAAAAGTGTCATCCTCACAGGGTTCTAGTCCTGTGGACTCTACTTCCACTTGTTGGGTGGCTGGAGGTGGCAATGGCCATCCTACATCACCAAGGGTGGCCTTCTAAACAAAATGGTATGCCATCTCAGAGGAGGAGCATTGTAAAACTTTCTTCTTCCTTGCCCTCAATTTTGTCATCAGATATTCAACACGAGGTGTGGGTTTCTGGTGTTGGGCAGGCTCTGCTCAATGGCCTTCCTAAGCACCAATCCAAACCTGTTCGTTTGTCAGGAGTCACACAGTCTTGCATTTCTACCTGATCCACCCTACATTATGGGTTCTCTTCTTCAGTGGAATTGGCGGGGTTTTTGTGCCAGCTGGGAGGACCTGTGTCACCTTGTTGCATAGTTTTCCCACATATGCATGTGCATCCAGGAGATCATGGTGAGTGATGCTGTTCCTTCCGGTCCTTCTGGCTACTGTGCCATTTACTTTGATCCTATGCCAGGCCTATATCGTCTTGGAGATGCTAGTATCTTCCTTGGACATCTAGACTACCTTGCTGGCTGTTGATGTCCAGGTGGTTTTATGTCAGCAGTATACTGTTTGCAGTCTTTATCTTCCTCCTAGTGCTACTGTTTAAAAGTCGGATCTGGAACACCTTTTCTGTGGCCTTCCTTCTCCCTTTCTGTTACCAGGAGATATGAATGATCACTATCCACTATGTGGTAACAGTGAGGCCAACCCCCAGGGTGTTATACTGGCCTCTTTAGTGGAAGATGAAGAGTTGGGCATTTCAAATGCCAATAAGATGATGTATTTCTATAACCAGACTAGTACTTCTACTGCCATTGATTTGTCCTTATGCTCAGCTCAGATTTTAACTGGGATGCGTTGCCAGACATGTATAGGAGTGACCATTTCCCATTACCATTAACTGCTAGTGAAGGTTGACTTCAGCCTACTCTTCCTCGCTGGCTTCTGGATAGGGTTTACTGGCCAAGTTTCAGGGAGTTAAGTTCTGTTTCCCTTTCTGTCAATGAGTTTGACCACCTTACTGAGGCGGTGTCTTATTTCAATGAGGTATTGCACTCAGCAGCCCTGTTTTCTGTTCCAAGAATGAGGGGTCAATTTCCTAAACGTCCAGTTTCTTGGTGGAACTCTGAATGTAGCTCCACAGTGAGAGCCAAACAAGTCACCTTCTCTCAACTTTGTCATCACTGTGGGGATCATCAGTATTTGGTGGAATTTGGAGGGCGTGAGCTCATATGAGGCGGGTTCTAAAGGAGTCCAGGCATTCATCCTGGAAAGGTTATGTTTCCTCCATCAGTTTGAGGACTTCCCACTCTCAGGTGTGAAACCGGGTAAAGAAAATTTCAGGGAAATTTACTGTTCCCTCCCCCTCTGTTTTATCAGCAGGAGGTGGAACTATGGCTGATCCTTTTGCTGTTGCAGAGTTGCTTGTTGAACATTTTGCCAGAGTGTCACAGAAGAATACAGATTCGCCTTCATTCTTGCCACCACTGGCACCTAGAGTCTTGTGATCTCAGTTTTGCCTCATTTGAGGGAGAGCCTTATAATATCCCCTTTTCTCACCTGAACTCCATGCAGCTCTGGCGCAGTGCCATGGTTCTTCTCTTGGCTGTGATGATATTCCTTATGTCTATCTGTTTCACCAGTGTGATGAGTCACTTTCATTTTTGTAGGTGCCACATAATAGATTTTGGTGTACAGGTGAGTTTCTTTCATCTTGAGGTATTACTGTGTTTATCTCCATCCCTAAGCCCGTAAAGGATCATCTGCAACCAACAAATTATCGTCCCATCTCTCTGATCTCTTGTGTTTGCAAGGTGTTGCAGAAGATGATAAATGGCTGGCTCATGTGGTATTTGGAGAGGGACAGTTACTTATTACTAGTTCAGTATGGTTTTTATAAAATGCAACCTACCACTGATGCCCTACTGTCCTTGGAATCTTCTGTCTGTGAGGCTTTCTCCACTACCCATCAGCAGGCCACAGTCTTCTTCGATCTGGAGAAGGCATACGACACTGCCTGTGTCATAACATTTTACTTTCTCTTCATGAGTTTGGTCTTCATGGGCACTTATCTATTTTTATTCACTAGTTTTTATCTAACCGTTTTTTAAGGGTCTCAGTGGGAGGGATGCCTTCTAATGTTCGTGCACTTGAAGATGGGGTACCACAGGGGAGTATCCATAGTATTACTCTCTTTGCTGTGGCCATCAACAGCATAATCGGTATACTTTCCAATGGTGTGCGAGGCTCATTATATGTAGATGACCTCTCAGTTTCCTTCACTGCATCTAGAATGTATTTGATAGAGGGGAAGTTGCAGCTGGCTCTTAACCTGCCCTGTCCCGACCGATTTTCCACCACTGACTCCCCCCACTGCCGACCAATTTTGGGAAAATTTTTTTTGGCTCAAACCTCCGCTTCTGGTGAGAAACATCAAAAATTCATAGAGTAATCGCTCACCTAAGGTTTAAAATACTGGATACAGGCAGCAGTTTCCCTTACCTCGCTGGGTTTTCTATCAGGATGGCTTCAAAGAACACGAGTTCTATGGGAGAGTAACTATTCCACACCATTCATAAAAGGTATTCATTTAATTACTTGGTACAAATTTATAATTATATACAATGAGAGTATATTGGTTTTCACACAGTAATATAGGCAATATAAGCATTGTTTCACTCACCAAACACATCAACATTCCTGACCTTTTTTTGGCAACATTATCTGATCATCATTCCTGACTGTTTCTTTCTCTAATGCTATGTAAACTTTGTCCTCCACATTGTCATCGATTGGGGAATCACTCTGGCCTTGAATTTCGTACCGTGGCATGACGTGTCTTTACTGGCCAGGTCACTGGTAACAGGTGAATTGCGGAGACAATGACGTGCTGGGGGGGGTGAGGTGATGCAGGGTAAGGCATTGTCCCTGCCTGGCATCTTGTAGAGGAAGGTGTCCTGTGTATACGTACCAAAAATCACACGTGAAATATGAAAAATGAGCAAATGACAGACCTTGTATTTGCGGCATGTTTATATACATCAATGGGAGTCACAGTGACAAAACATTTGGACGTATATATACGTCAGTGGGGCGCGGCAGGTTAATAAAATTTCTGAGTGGGTTGAGTATTGTGGCTTCTGTTTTTCTTGACAAAAGTTGGTGGCTATGCATTTCTGTAGTCTTCTTGGGGTTCACCCACACCCTGACTTGTATCTTAATGGTTGGAGGATATCCTGTGCAAAAGAGACTCGGACTTTGGGTCTTCTGTTTGGGGGAGGCGGTGGTTCAGTCCGTAGAGAGGTGGCCTGCAGTGCTACCGGACCCAGGTTCAAATCCCGGCTGGGGCAGGGAACAGTTTAAGGATTTGAATTTCTTAAAAATCAGACTTTACTGATCTACCAGAAGACCTGCCAACATGTCGTAAAAATACCCCCACTAATACCAAAACACCAGTCCTATATGAGATAGCCCTAGCATATATTCAATATGGACGGTGGGTGTTAGCGCTGAATTGGTGACATGTAGAGGTATATAGTATGTAGGAGGACTACCGGGCCTTGAGAACAGGCTGTGAAGCCAATGCCCAGAGTGGGACACATGAAAATAAATTAATAACTATCCTAGGTTCCTCATATTCACTCTGTGAAGGCAACTTGTATTAAAGCTTTGAGTCTTTTGAGGATTTTGGGACATACTTTTTGGGGTGCTGATCATCAGACCCTCCTCGTCTTGCACAGATCTCTCATCCATTCTAGACTTTAATATGGGTGTGAGGTCTACTCCTCTGCAACAAATGCCCATCTCCAGATATTAGATTCTGTGCATCATGCTGGTGTACATTTGTCAACTGGGGCATTCAGGTCATCCATGATTCCGAGTTTGTTGGTGGATGGTGATGCCCTCCCTTTATCTTTGCATCTCCAGTCATTGATTATGAGATGCTGGTATTGTCTTCGCAGCTTTTCAGACTCGGTTTTTTGTGCCAAGATCTCCCACAATTCCTGATCATCTGTTTATGACTCCCATCCTAATATCCTGAAACCCTTTGGTTACAGGGTCCAGTCTGTTATGTTAGCCCTCTCTGTTCCAAGACTGACAGTCTGTCCACATCGGATCCTGAGGGTGGGATTTTGGCTTCTCCCTTGAGTGACATTTTGTAGGTCCATTGTTGGAAAAAAAGGCTTGCTTCCCTCACAGGTGTCCCTCTCTCTCATTTTGGAACATGCAACCACTCATGAGGTTGCTATCCCTGTCTGTACTGATGGATCTAAGACTGATACTAGAGTAGGCTTTGGTGTTCCCTTACATCAGTAGGGGGGCGGCGTAGATTTTCTTGTGTTGCTTCAGTGTATATGGCAGAACTGACTGCAATTTTATATGCCCTCCAAATAATTTTTACTCTCACCGAATCTGCTATTGTGTTCTTTTGTGACTCTTGTAGCGCCCTTTTTTGCACTGTAGTCTCTTAATGCACCCCATCCAATGGCTTATCAATTTTAAAGTTGCTTTTTCTTCTTGGCCATCGTGGCTGTTGTGTGCACTTCTTTTGGGTTCCAATCCACGATGGTGTGTTGGGCAATGAGAGCACAGATACGTTAGCTAAAGTTGTGTCTTCTCAACAGCCACCTTCTGACTACCCGGATCCCGCTTCCAATGTAACAGCCTACTTGCGATATGTGATTCGTATATATTGGCAGGGAGAATGGGCTGGTGTTGCTCATATTAAGCTAAAAGAAAGTTTTCAAAGAGTGGCTGTGCCTGTGGTTCTTCCCTCCATGCCTCGGCAATTGGAGATGGCTTTTACCAGGCTTTAAAATGGGCACTCTTCGCTCATGCATAGGTCCTTGATGAGTGGTAGGACTCAACTGTATTGTGATAATTGCCTTGTTGCCCTTAATGTCCGTCAGTTGCTGGTTGAGTGTCCAAGTCTGGGGACCTAAGTCACAGATTCCTCCATAGGCATATGGGGGCAGATGGAGACTACTGTCTGTCCTCAATCCTTGATGGAGCCTCCAGCGATTTTACTGATGTTTTTTTAGTTTTCTTCAGGAGGTGGGCCTTCTTCACCTTAATAAGTAATTGCTATATCATAAACTATTCTTTTGTTATTTTCAGTGTTTTATTTCGAATAATGGGTGTTAACTTTGTTTTGAATGTGCACTGTATATTTGCAGCCTACTTTACCTTTTGTCAGGTGGCATATGACCATAGCAGTTGCGCCACCAGAATTCACTTATATGCATTCAATCAGTCAATCAATATGGATACCAGCTTCCACCACGGAAGTAAGCAAACCCCCAGTCACAAAAGTAGTGGCAGAAACAGTCGGAGTAGAGGGTGGACAAACATCAGTCTCACAAACAATACTAACCTTCGTGACAGCATCTGGCAAATCACTCGTTGGAGGACTGGGCACTAGAATGGGTTGAGGCAGCTTCTGAGTCACATGGTGATGCACTGGCATTCAAGAAAGGATAGCAGCATAAGTAACCCTGGGCTGGAAGAAACGAGTCTGGGCTCACGTCTTAGCCTCAGGAAACGAAACCTTCTCATGTGTTCAAGTGGACAAAATCTCTTTCTCCAGGCAGTAGCAAGGGCAGTTTCTAGAATTAACAACATGAAGACCCCTGCTGTGTTAGCATGTAAGAGGTCCTTGACAGTCACTGATATGGCTTGGTCCATCACAGGAGACACAGACACCAGGAAGGCCTGCCTGGGCATGGCAGCAAAATCAGCTAACATGTCCATAACCTTGACAGCAGAAACATCTTTTTGGGGTAGATATGTATAATATCACAGGCAGTGACAGCACAGCCAGTTTCACAGATGTAGGTATGGTTAACTGTCAAATGTCAGACACAAGGTCAGAGTCGGGGTTAGGACACCATCTGTTTTCTTCTGCAGGTGCTCAACAGTTACCACACCAGGCGATCGCAGTTCCTCTAACAAACGTGCCTCTGAGTATTAGAGGAGGTCACGATAAAAAAATAATACCTTTATGTCGGTTAAAAGTAGCGTTTGAACACATGAAACATTTCAACCAGAAACCGAGGTCAAAGCCATTAATTGGAAGCTCTCTTCTGGGAAGGAGCCCTGAAATAGGATGCTTCTATCATCCTGAGATGACATTTTAGGTTACCTGCCACAAGCTGAAACAATGGCCTGGTGTAATTTAAAAATGTCAATATCCAGCACTGATCCACCCTCAGATGATTTTAGCAGTAGATATTTTGAATTGGTTTCTGGCACTGTGTCTTCCGGGGCGAACCTCAGAGTTAAACCAACGTAACCTCTTCCCAGTCCCAGTTCAGCACAGAGGAAGAGGAGGATAGTCCCCAGGGGCCTGGAAAGGCTCCAGAGCAGCAATAAGAGAAGGTGATTTGGAGTAGCAAGGGAGAGATTTGGAGCTGACAGCTGATTTATTATTTTGAAAAGCCATGGACAGCAAAAAGAATAATTCATTCCCTCACCTCTCCACTTACTACGGTGCCCAGCAAGGGGAGGTCATATGCCAGGGAGAGCACCACTAGCGACCCCAGAGGTAGTGAAGGAGAACACGCAGGTGACCACAGGGGGTCCCAGACAAGGGTGACTCCCGGATGATAGGAGCCACCAAGTCCCCTAGTGCCCATTTGACCCTAGCCAACGAGTGACCAGCCAGTTGATCTGGTCAGAACCAACCAGACCGCCCGTCTAGCCAGAATAGGGGACCAAATAGGGATGTTGCTAGCTGCAGGGTACATAGTACAGCATCACTTAACCCCCAGGACCCCTGTTTCCAAGCATTACCGGACACCATGCACAGCAAACATGTGGAAAGGCAAAAACCCTGCCCAAGATGGAAAATGGGCATGGACAAGTAACATCAGCAGCAGGCATCCTCTACCAGTGAGGTGTGTGTGTGGCGGGTGCTTGGTCTTTGAGGTCGACAAAGGCCGTACCCTACAAAGGTAGGCAGGCCTCATGAGTAGGTTGCACTGTCAACCACACTTCAAGTACCGCCACCACGTCAAAGTGACCCCCTTCATTGGCGTGCAGGTTGAGGACGTCCTATTGTAGTGCCATAATTTTAAGTATTAGTGTAAGTTAGTACAAGCTAGTATTGTAAGTGTAACCTTAAGCTTAAGTATGTAAGTATAGCTCATGATTTAACCGTTAAGTTCTATATTTAAGTCTAGTCTTAATTGATACTCATAATGTGAGCATGATTCTGCTACTGAAAGTACTAAGTCAAGTATTAATGTGAATATGATTAATGTTTATACATATGAACCAGCCGTTATTAACGAAGACGTATAACCACGGAAATTTTAGTAAGGGATTAATAATTATGAACGTCATCCTTCGTATTGTGATCTAGAGATTTACCTGCCGAAGTTATTAGATTTCCTCTCTTGAGCTATGCAGTGGTGAATTGAGAATATCTGAAATAAGAATACTGAAGATTGTCATTTGTGAAGCACGAAATTTATATAATTGAGTCCTGTTTGCAGTCACGTAGGCATGTAACCGACACGGGTAATAAAACTGTCCGAATTCTTAATTAATTTGGCTTCATTATGATTAAAGTTCCTGTACATTTATTACAAAAATTTCAACATCGTAAGTCACTTTTCTATGTATGTTGAGTGAAAACATATATTTCTTATTCTTTGGAGATCGAGTAGAAACAGAAATATTATAAAGTAATCAGTTACAATTTTAGCCGATTCACGAATACTGTCTTGATGCTTATAAAAGGCGAGAAGCCGCGTCAAACAATTCAGATCATCGCTCCTTTTCATCGTTGCAGGTTAGTGCCCAAGCTCTCATCCCCCCCCCCCCTTTTCTCCTCCTCGTGTATTAAGTCATCATATACGTTCGTGAGTTAAATCAGTGATATTTTCCCCTGATCCGTCCTGTGCTGAATAATCAGAACGCTGTTCTCTCCTCATCGTTGCAGACGAGAAATATGGAGGACCGTGGCTAGCATCCCAAGGATTGGAGCGTTGTAGCCGCGACCTAACCGCTAACACACTAAATAATCCTCCCCCCCTTTAGTTCATGGAATCAAAGTGAATATCGGCTGGTCCATCTGTCCATTTAAGTACGGTCTGTGTGATTATTGGTCATTTTGATTATTATGTCTAGTTTATGAGATGCTTCAGTTATCGTGTGTTTAGTCTTAGAGAATATTCTTTGGTGATAATCCTTAGGTTCTTTCCCGACGAGTCCGTCAGAGACCACGGGACTAGATCCATGTGTATTAGTATTCTTGGAATATTAATCTAGTGTGTAAAGATACATATTTCAGGAGTTATACTGTAAATCCTGATTATTGAATATTGATTTAGGTCGTTAAGATTCATATTTCTGAGAAGAGTAACAGTGTTCTTTGAATATTCAGTTTTAAGAAGATTCATATATCTGTTGGTATAGATCCTCATTATATTTTGTTTGGTGATATTCCTAGTTTGAAGAGTAATTTGTATCTCAGTTCTTAATGCTTAGTAAATCTTAGGTTTTAAGTCATTTTGAGTTTGAGTATTGCTATCCTCCAAGGAGTAGTATAGACAAGACTGAGTGGCGCGCAAAGTCTTCTAAAATCTAACTACTCACGCCCTTTCTAATAATATCACGCTACCTCATTTCTCATAAAGCCATATATTGTTAAATAAGACCACACTGCCCTATTTCTTTATAATCTCTAAATTCTGATCATTACACAGGTGACAAATCTTCAGCATCATTCTTTTAAATTTCTCTCCGTTATTACACTGGTGGGCAGCGGTGTATCATAAAAATTCTCGGCATTATACTGGTGGTAGTATTCAAAATTTCCGGTAATACACTATATATAATTATTGCCGGTACGAAACGACGTTATTCAAATGAGAATTGGAAAATGAAGGGTATATATAACCCCTTTTGTTCAAGGCTTGTCTCGTGAGGTAAGTGAAAATGGTCTATATGATACACTAAGAGGCTGTAAAATGTAACTGTTTTCTTCCCTTCAGCTATATCATTACTATCCATTTTTCTTGCAACAGCCTGGACACGATGCTCGGAAAATATAGAATTACACTAACAGATCATTCTCTCAGATAATGACACTGAGGCTGCTGGGTATGGGAAAGCCTTGAACGCCGTATTAAGAGCAGCCTCCAAAGACCAGTCCTCCATTCTCCTCGTCGCTCAGCAGACATCAGTGGTGAGTGGAGATACAGTGGCCTCTCAATCACTGGTTTTGGATACACACTTGAACAATAGATTTGGCTCGCCTTCTGTTCTTTTTTTTTTCTGCAATAAGGAAGGGACAAAGAGCTAGGATTCCGCAAAATTGTTTCCTTAAAGAAAAATCAACATTGTTCATTTCGAGATCCAACATATTTTGTTTCAAAGACTGGAAATGCTACGATCCTATCCAGGAGTCCGGACAGGAGGGGTTGTAGCCAGAGTCCCATACCAAATGAAGATTTAAGGTGGTAGTTTGAAGCCGCACTAGGATGGCTGGGAAATGCTGTGAACTGTCAGTAATAGGGCTTCGTTTGGAGTTACACCCTTGCTTCAACTAGAAGTGGAATTAGAGTGGAAAAAAAGAACATGGACTCATTAGTATAAGTATGATGAATTACTCCTTTTCCGATTTGGGGCTCCAAACTAATGAATCAGAATTACAACATTTCCCTTCCAACTGAGAATCAGTGATCAAATTAGCAAGATCTCATTAGGCGTAGACTCGGTGTTAAGTCAGTGGAAGATGTGCAGTTACAAACTCATAATGCAAGAGACTTACTCTTCCATTGTGCATAAATTTTATCATAAATTTATCTCCTCTATTGTTTTGAAAGCCTTTATTTTTAATATACTGTAATTAATGTGTTTCTAGCACTGGAGAGAAACACCTTTAAATGGTTGTAAGATTTGTGTAGTATGTAACTCTCTCTCTCTCTCTCTCTCAGCCTCTTGATGTAAGCACGTTACGTACTGCTTGGGGTGTTGGTGTGTTCAAGGTGGCGACGAATCTGGATCCCTCTAACGTGACAAGGGCAAATCTCATGTCAGTGGTCACCCAAGTGCGGAAGGTAAGTCACTTGCATAATTCTTGCGATAAATAGGTCAAGTCTGGGACAATCTTCCAAATTATTATAACTGAAGCCGAGAAAAGGAAAACTAACTCTCAGTTTTTAACGACACTTAAAGTACTTGATGGGGTATATAAGGAGCATGACCCCTTTACCTTCTTGCTAATTGCGTCATAGGCAGTGGAATGCAGTCTAAAAAAATTTCCTGTCCTCAATGGTGTTTTAAACTTGACAGTCAGTTGTTGATACTACTACTACTATTACTGCTACTACAACAACTACTACTACTGCTTCTACTTCTCCTCCTCCTCGCGCACTTGGTTTTACTATTTTGGCCAAATGAGCTCAGAGAATGTGACTGTTTGTTGCAGAGGGTCACCACAATGTCTGTTACCCCTATGGAAGTAATTCTAATATAACGAGGGGTATAAAGCAGCATATTTTTTACATTTGTCTCATCTGTCTAGTGGCTGAATACCTACTTGCTTCTTGATTTTAGCTACAATAATTAGCCAAGATTAACGGAATTTTATGAAAAATTGTGCTGATTAGCATTTTTTTTAATATATGTTAGGTTCGGATAGCCGGTGCATTGAGACATTGGTGGGAAATTATGTGCATCGCTTTCATTGCTCTTCTCAAAGCCTGCCAAACTATAATCCATAACAATTATTTTTTCACAATTCATGCAATCCTTAATGATATTCTTGCTGTTGCCAGTTCACTGCATCTTTAAGAAATGTGATTGGCAACTATTAACCATGCAGTTAACATAGTGAGGCGAGAGTTAGTGAGCATTACCTCCACATAAACACAGTATGTACACAGGTCTCTGGAGCTCGCACCAGGGTGCCCCATAACACCAATATATAGTCCTTTTCAATCGTGTACAGTTCCAGAAACATAGACACTAAAGCAACAAGGCTGTTTGTTGCCAGTTCCTCATGGCTTTGGAGGCCTTCAAATACTGTACACGTTATACTGCGGTGTGCTAGTCTTCAGAAAAGTAAAATAGAGCATACATTGTTAATATGGAAAGATTTTAGCTTTAGGCTTAAAGAACGGTTCTCCCCCTGTCCTGACGGATCCCAGGATGTTGCAAAATAATAATCTCAGAACATATTTGGCATGCACCAGCTACCAATAAACTCAAGAGAACAAGCCCTGCAGTGCTATATGGGCTGATATGTGTTGCTGGGAATCAGGCTAGGGGACGCACGAGCTACTAAATTCCATGATAACTCAGCCAATCAATTAGTAACACAGTGACTCTGGCCGTTTATATCGGCCCTTACAGCAAACATTTAATAGCAGGTTTCTTGTGTCAGAATGGTGGGAAGTGCCCACTCATTGTTCCTCATATGTTTTCGCCTACGCAGAGGCAGTCTTTAGGGACATTATGAAGTATATACCTTTCTTTTTTTTTTTATTATTATTAATTCTGCCCTGAGGACGCCACCAGCTGGGACAGGTGTCCCGGTCCGTGACGGTGGTGGTGGTGAGTGACGACCCGGGCTTTCTTGCTGCCTTCACCTGGTGGTCTCACAAGAGCCACCTCCTGGTGTGGTCCACGAAGCTCCTCGTCCTAACGCGGCTCTCAGTCCACTGCCTCAACCACCTCCGAAACACCCTGGCCATGACCAACTCCATGTTGCTCCTCTTTACTTACACTTCTGCTTTAAGGTGTGTTATTTAGACACACTCTTGCCATCAAGTCACAATGGAAAGGTAACATACATAATTTATTTATGAAGCGAGGATACATATATCAGTGTCTGGATTGGCTGTACGTTCTTTCCTAGTCTGTGAAGAGTTTACCTGTATAATACTCAATTGTCAGACCAATGTCCAAAGTGCAACAAACATATACTGGCAGTAGAGAGAAGGTACGGATGTATGTGCAATGTGGAGATTAATTTTCGTGATGTGTTGTGTGTAGCAGTTGTTGCTGTAAAGGCCTGTGTGTGTGTGTGTGTGTGTGTGTGTGTGTGTGTGTGTGTGTGTGTGTGTGTGTGTGTGTGTGTGTGTGTGTGTGTGTGTGTGTGTGTGTGCGTGCGTGTGTGTGTGTGTGTGTGTGTGTGTGTGTGTGTGTGTGTGTGTGTGTGTGTGAGAGAGAGAGAGAGAGAGAGAGAGAGAATGTACTTTCAGTAAGGATCCAGATTTGTTATGGAGTGGAACTTGTTCACATTCACGCTGCAGTGGTAGGTCTGGGAGCTGTAGATTTTCCTCACGACCGACTTGAGGCAACGAGACTGAGTGGGCCGATTGACCCTGCCTGACATGATGCTTCAAAGCTGAAGTGTGGCTGACTCTAAGATAAGCCAGCCTTTTAAGATGAAGTAGGGTACATAGGTGAATCCTGTTCTTGGGTGTTCAGTGCATGACTGAGATGAGCCAGGGCATGAGAATAAATCGTGTGTCGATGACCCCAAACGTTTTGATAAGGATATATGATGAAAGAACCCGTGCCTAGGTCCAGTATCATGTGTTCTCATAAAGCTCGGGGCCACGTGTTTAATGCTGGTCCAACTGTGATGTGACATGGGTGAACTACTGTAGATGAGCTTAGCTGATTTGAAAAAAGGGACATTTGTACATGATTTCCCCAGTCCATTGAAAGCAAAGTTTGGTGAAACTGGAAGTAATCATAATATGTAAAGAGTACTTCACTAAATTTATTCCCTTGTCATACTGTTATTTGTCGGTTATCATCCGCATTACCTTTCAAGGTTTATTGATTATCTGTTGGCCTATCAGCCTGATGTTCTGAGATCATAGTCTCGCCTGTCTTTCCGGATTAACTTTGCTCCTGACTTAATGCCACCCGGATATATGTATTTCTATCTATATATATCTCTCTGTTTGTATATTTAAAGACTCAATGCCACTTTCCCCTCCCCATATATTTCCATGAGAACTCCTTTGTCAGAAAAGTTATTTCATTCTGATTTTCCCATTTTATGCTTACTTGTCCTGTTTACTCCTGCTTGACCTTCAGCAACATTCTCATAGTGCAGTGACCTAAATCATATGGTGTATTATGGATATGAATAATACTCATTACAAAACTCACTGAGTAATATCATTATGAGTGATAATTAGGTTTAGAATACTTCTGAGATCTCCACGTAAGTTGGATTCGAAATGCAAGGGGGTTCTTGCTTGCTAATTGTAATTGTCTTGCACCATGCCAATGCGACTGCATATGGTAGGTTATTCCAGGATACGTTGTGTGCGATGCAGGATGACAGTCATGGTGAAATCATAGTCAAAAACATTCAAAATGAAGCCATAATAATCCCTTTGCTATCCCAGTTAAATGTACGTAGGATTCTGTTGGGTCAGTACTAAGAATACCATCTCTCTACATTCAGATATATTTGTAGGTCTAAATTTTAGACTTCCTCCCAATTAACTTTTGTAACTGTACTCAAGTATTGACTTCATCAGTCTAGATAGTACCGAGGAATTAGTGTACATTTCGAAAAGGGCGTCAACATTTGCAAGTGTGATACATTTGTGAATTTTCCGTACGGCATCAAACGAACTTGGTCGATTGGGATTTTTTTTAACAAACTGTGCCGAGAGGAATATTTCAGTATAATCTCGGGGGGGGGGGGGCAAAAATAAAATACTGAGACGTCGTTGTAGAGAGATGTAATAATCACATCCTCATACTTTTGCAGGTGTGACATTCTTGTGGAGTTTCCCTACAACTCTGATGGAACCTACTCAGTAAGAATTGCTTCTTGGACTGCAAAAAGCGGACTAACTTGGCTAACTCACCACTCCATGTTTCCTGAAAAAGCGTACAAGTAACCGTCTTCAGAGCAACAAGATTTTACTTGAAAATACTGGCCAAGTTCAATTTTCACATAAACACATTATAAACTGTGTTGACTTATATTTCTTAATATTTTTTTATGATACCTGTGGACTACGATGAGGAAAACTTAAGTGGTTTACGAGATTCAAAAGTATTCACTTTATTTCCATTGTACAATACAATATCTCAGTGGATAATTAGTTCATCTCTTTTGATACGGTAATAAGCAACTGTTAAATCAACGTTCACTGTTCTCAACAACCTAACTTAGATTTTTCTTAGTCCTAAATTGGCAACTGAGCAAGACGTACCATGCTTTCTTGGTAGACTACATGAGTGCCGGAGCGTTTTGTTTGTTTTTATGGTAGGTAGACAAAAATATCATTATTACTGTTACATATCCCAAACTCCAAAACAGGTTCAGCCACAGTCCTCTTCTGTCAGTCGCACACCTACAGATGGGAACAGCACAGACGAAGGAAGTGGCAGACCCAACCACCCCAGGAGGCAAGAGGCTGGTTTCCATGAGCCCAGAAGCTATGCTGGTTGAGACCATTGCAAACGATATGAATTTTACGTAAGAGAATAAGTTTGTGTACATGACATTTGAACGATTATGCTTTATTACGACATGTAAGGCCACCTTCCACGGCTTAAGCTGATCGGTCTGCCACCTTTAACTTATTTATAGAACTTTGAAATAAACTAAATATGTGTGAATAAACTAGTATGTAATAAGGTTCGAAGAAAGTGGAATTATGTACGTTAAGGAAAACAAACCGCTGCTTGGTAACTATTGTAATTTCGCAAGTAAAATAGATTTCGTAATTAAAAAATAGTTTGGAGAATCTGGAGCCTCTTACAAAGTTTCATCAAAACCGGTTCATGCGTCTAGTTGGAGAAGCTAGATAAATCCTTATACAGACAACGATCCATCATTATATAATTGCATATTCTGGTAATTAATTTTTGCTGCGTTGAGATGAGTTTATTCAGTTCAGGAAAAACTACCTGGTAATTAAAATATGAACACGTTTTGCTTCAGATCTTTCTAACTTACACCATGCAGCTGCAAAATTATGATTTTCTCATTAGGACAAATTTTTTGAACTGGAAGTGTTACATATAGGCCCCCATTTTCGTCCGTTATGGGCGCTCCCGAAAACCTCTACCTAAGCTGTTTATTTTGCTCTGTTATATACCGTATTACTGTCGTCTTCTGTGTTGCTTAAGCCAGTCTGTTAGAGCCAGTCTGATCTGCAGACTGACCAGCCACATCCAGAATAAATTGCCGCGGACGAGGCACTAGGGAGCCTTCTTCCCGAACGAGAGAAAGGACATTTTCTTCATGATTTTTACCGATGATAAGAGGTTCTTATAAACTGGACCTTCCCTGGGATAAAAGGAGAGAAAAAAAATAGTATACAAACGCCACAATTAATGGACTTGCAAAAAAAGAAACTTTATATTTTCATGCTGCTATCAACTGTGGATTATCATTTGGTCATTCAAGCTTAAAATGATGTCAGCTAGCCCTGAAATAATGATATAAATCTTTATCATTTTGTGAATCAGATATTGTAGAGGAGCTTCATTTAATGCTTACTTTACGAACTCAATATTGCATTTCAGCATATTCATCGTTATGAACTTTTTTGTCTCTCTCCATATATATATATATATATATATATATATATATATATATATATATATATATATATACAGGGTGTAACGCGACGTATGACAAAAACTTACACCAATGATCTATCATGTAATTTTGAGTAAATTTGTTTCTATAAACATATGCTCTCTGCGACCCCAGTTCAGTACCCAGCATTCGGCTGTTTTGCGTAAAAGCTTTGTCCCTTGCATGTGCCATTGAGTGAGAGCTTTGCAGGGCGAGGGAGACGAGTATTATTAGCTTATACTGTACCGTGCATGAAAATCCCATATCCTATCAGTAGACACGAGTTTTAAGAAGAACTTTACATAGTCTATTAATTCTTTAACATCAAATCATGCATTCATGCAATTCTTTTGCACAGATCGACTTATTAAGGATTAAATTCAAATTTTATGGCTTGCAGGGGAGTAGGGAGGGAGAGAGGACAGGCTGGTGTGTTGTTGCCAGTTGTGTAATATTTGGTTTGCAGGATGTTGCTACCAGCATTATCATAACACCCACAGCTCATTCAGTGAAAGAACATTACTGTACTGAGTGACTAGCATAACTTTAAGTCAGGAGTAACATTATTATTCATTACAATTTTTCTGCTGCAAGTAAACGTGGCACCATGTTTTTCATAAGATGACGTGAGAACAGTGATACAGGATTGCCAATGTAACGACTATGCAGGTAGACCTGTTTTTTTGCTTCTACTTGCTGCTCTAACATATGGCAACATGATATCTTGCTACATTCTGGCTATTTTTGCCATTTTCAGGTGATATTCTAAAGATTTTATCGTATTTTCTAACGATGTTTTGCAGTGTTTATTATCTAGCGACATTCTAGCAAGTTTTCGGGACTAAACTAGCGAGATTGATGAGAAGGACTCGGCAACCCTGCGTCCACTGCCATTTGAACGGGAACATTTGCAGGGGAGGCACACCCTTCAAATACTGTTCTCCGTGTTCTGTTGTTCACCGGGTTCAGCTTCACTTGCTCATGAAACAGCATGTACAGCAATGAAGAATATGCAGATATCGTGTATTTTTTTTACGGATTCTGCGATGGTAATGCCAGTGCTGAGAGAGGAACACAGGTGGAGATACCCAATGGTGCCACGTTTACTTGCAGCAGAAAAATTGTGATAAATAAAATTCTTCCTGACTTAAAGTGAGGCTAATCTCCCTTTAGAATAACGTTCTTTCATTGAATGAGCTGTGGGTGTTATGATAATGCTGGTAGCAACATCCTACAAAGCAAATGTTACATAACTGGCAACAACACACCAGCCTGTCCTCTCTCCCTGCCTCCTCCCTTGCAAGCCATAAAATTTGAATTTAATCCTTAATTACAGTCGATTTGTACAAAAGAATTGCATGAATGCATGATTTGATGTTAAAGAATCAATAGACTATGTAAAGTTCTTCTTAAAACTCGTCTACTGATAGGATATGGGATTTTCATGTACAGTACAGTATAAGCTAATAATACTCGTCTCCCCTCGCCCTGCAAAGCTCTCACCCAATGGCACATGCAAGAAACAAAGCTTTTACGCAAAACAGCCGAATGCTGGGTACTGAACTGGGGTCGGAGAGAGCATATGTTTATAGAACAAAATATACTCAAAATTACATGATAGATCGTTGGTGTAAGTTTTTGCCATACGTCGCGTTACACCCTGTATAAATATATATATATATATATATATATATAAAATCAGCACATCAGGAATGGACCCATGCCACCGTAATTTCAATAAAAGACAAATAAGGATGGAGAAGACACCCGCCAGTATTTTTACTGACTCGGTTTTTGTTTGTCAGTCTGTTAACAACTTTATGCGAAACTACTGGTGAGATTTTGACTTAAATTACAGGGACGATGGGGTATGATGTTCTGATCACCTGAATAAAGTTTGGGCCAAATTGGGCCAAGACCCAGGCTGTAGGCCCCCCAAATGTAGAAAACAACGGCTAAGAATCGTTTTTTGTTACCTTAATTCCTTTCAAATTCGTCATATGGACATGACACCAAAACCTAAAGGAGCATCTTTCAATTTTGCCTTCTATAACATTCCACATTACATGAAGGAGGTCACCCCCAGTTAGCGGTAGTGGGGTAAAAATCAGATGGATTGGGCCTAAAATTAATTGGGGCATAAAATCAACAATTTTCACCCAATATACTCCAAATTTGATATGCGAGATCTTTGACTAGATATTCTGTTGTGTTTATATGTCTGCACTAAAATGAGTGCCAGGGACGAGTTTCCTGTGCCTTGGCCAAGGCATTGCACCTCTTATAATTCTTTGATTATTCGGACACCTTTCGTGGCCATTCTCAGGGTATATATGTGGTATCCTACCAAGCAGCATATACCTGTTACATAACAACAGTTATAAATCTATGGTTTACCATAATACAATTATATATATATATATATATATATATATATATATATATATATATATATATATATATATAATATATCATTTATCTATCTATCTATCTATTTATCTAATCTATCTATCTATCTATATATATATATATATATATATATATATATATATATATATATATATCTATCTATCTATATCTATATATATATATATATATATATATATATATATATATATATATGGATGGAATATCTCAAATTTGTTGTATGCTGATGATGCAGTACAGCTTGCAAGTACCGGACAAGAACTTGGTAGGCTAGTGCAGAGTTTTGCTGATGTCTGTAAGTGTCGTTCCTTGAGTGTAAATGTAGAAAAGAGTAAAGTGATGGTTGTTGAGACTGATTCCCAGTGCAATGAAAAAATGAATGGAGAGAGACTGGAATTGGTGAGAGTGTTCAAATACCTGGGTACAGTGATAGAAAAGAGAGGAAAATTTGCAAAAGAAGTTAAAAGTAGAGTGACACAAGGAAGAAAAGTAGTTGGTGCAATGAAGGCCTTAATAAGAAACAGAGGCTTGAGGGTTGCAGCTGCACAAGGCTTACATGAAGGAGTGTTAGTGCCAACTTTAACATATGGATGTGAGACTATGGTATGGCATGAAAATGAAAAGTCAAGAGTAAGAGCAGTGGAGATGGGACTGCTGAGGAATGTATGTGGAGTACAGAGGGTGGATAGGATACGAAATAATGTGATTCGTGAAAGATGCGGAGTGAGGAAGTCGGTGGACACCAGAACTGAAGAAAGAGTACTGAGATGGTATGGTCATGTGGAGAGAATGGATAACAATAGAGTGGTGAAGAAGGTATATCTGAGCGAATTGGAAGGAGGGAGGAGGCAAGGTAGGCTAAGGAGAAGACTGAGAGTTATGGTGGATGAATGTGTGAGGAAGAGAAGTTTCGAAGTTGGTGAGGCTAGGGAACTGACAGGAGATCGAACTGGCTGGATGAATTTTGTGAGGAGAAGTGCATGATCAGGCACCCCTTTTTAACGTGGCAGCGTCTGGATTGACTGTCGGATACGATTATGTGAAGCTACAGAACGTGGTGAATGTTTTTGGCGTATCCGATAGAGCCAGAATTCTGGGGGCTTGAATGATGAGTGAATGGAAGCGTGACCCATTGGACAGGGCAATTTTGGGCTGTATGGACATTGCTACTCCTCACCCTGCCCTTGGGTGGGAAAGGAGGTCCAGATGATGATGATGATGATGATATATATATATATGTGTGTGTGTGTGTGTGTGTGTGTGTGTGTGTCAAACATGATTAATATCAAAGCACAAAATGTAGATTAACTTACAAAATTACAAAACCTTTAGCCTTTTTATAAAGAAATAAAACAACAGCATAAATGCATAAATGCAAAAAATGCACAAAAAAATGATAGGTAAATATTAAACTCACGAATCAGCAGTAAATCCCACAAGACACTAAGCTGACTGGATTAGAGTCCCATACTGAATCAGATTCGTAAGGAACTGGTACAGTGACAACGAAGGTCAGGTCAGACATCTAGAACAGAGCAAAGAGTAATGAACAATGAAGCAGAAAATTAACCATATTAGATCACTATGGTCAGACTCAAATATGAAGTCCGTTTGGGTGGGGTCCGAGAGGGGATTTCCCTCTCTAAAGCTCTGCCGCATCAACCCCAGTACCTATCTCTCTCTCTGTCATATGTCAGCTATTTACTATTTGAAATTGTATATTAAATATTATGTATTTATTAAATATATTAAATAAGGCTATATAGTGCTATGAATGTGTCGCTTTTTAGGATAATAGCAATGATTTGTATAAATTCCACACCACGTGACAACGTCGCTTTCCAACGTTGCCAGAGGTCAAGGACACCCACCTCAGACTACAGGTGACCGGTCACTTCCTGCCTGATCCCCACCCACGATGGCAGCTACTCCGACTCGCTCTCGTGTGCTCCACAGTCGAGAGAAAGAACTTATTTACAATGTGAACGAGTATTTTTTAGAAGAAAGATCAGAGAGAGGACTTATGCCAACTGGGGAAACCTCTATAAAAAAAAAAACGTGCCAAGACTTTTACCTCAGTGGTGGTGTGGAAAAAATGTCGAAACAATATAGAAGAATACAAAACTTATAAATATATTAAAACTTTCTCAATCAACTGAGAGAGAGAGAGAGAGAGAGAGAGAGAGAGAGAGAGGAGGTTTGGCAGAGCTGTAGAGAGGGAAATCCCCGCGCGGGCCCCACCCAAACGGACTTCATATTTGAGTCTGACCATAAGTATTGTTTGCAAGATTTAATTCCTGATCAAGTTTTTTAATTAACAGTTTTTCTCCCAGTAATGCATCCCTGTGAGTCCCAAACCTACCAATAATTTGAAAATCATTCACTGTGAAAGGGTAATCATTGCTCAGCAAGTAATCCCTAACAGCAGAAAAGGACATCTTACACAAAAGTTCCCAGACCTGTAACTTTCCCCAGTGTGCTCGAATACTCATATTCTGAATTCCCTACTTGAGCTCCTCACTTACCTAGCCTGACAACTAGGACAAGTGAATTTGTAAACAATATTTCAGTACAAAGAGTCCGGCACATGATCCTTGAAGTTATATAAAGTTCCAGTTCTGAAACGTTGGTAAGGACAATCCTAAATAGGGAAACTATTTGTTAAGATGTTTAGAAATAACTTACGATATTCATAAGTAATTTTGCCATAAAATGGCATCCTGTCATATTTCACCAACTTAGGTACATCCCATTTGATTCTAACGGTCTATGATAGCTTGTTGCGAGGTAATTTCCTGAGATTACAATGAGTACAATTCTTCCTTATAGTTACATACAAAATAGCTTCTTAATTTACATGTTTCTTCATGAAAATTCAAAAAGCTTGAGCGGATATCACAGGCCCTATTTAGCAAGGTTTTGACTAAATTAATCTTATAGATCTAAGGGCAAAAACTACACCAACTTAATCCAAGACCCGTGTATGTAGGTTTTCTATAAACCCCAGTAAATAACTCAATACTAGACACTGTAACAAGACTGTCTAAGAACGACTGTCTGCCATTATTCTCCTTTTCACATGTAAATTTGATGTTTTCATGTAGACTATTCATATACTGAAAAAAATCTGCGGTCATCCTCCTCACCTTTGAAAATCATTAACCCATACACTGCGGTAATGTTTTTGCTCTCCTTGCGTGTCCCACGAGGATACTCGCACTCCGACTGACTTTTTAAAAGTATTTGCCAAATATCAGTTATTAGTCCTAGAATATTATAATTAAATGTGCATATGACACATACCTTTAGCTTTTTCCTGGGATATTTGTTGAGCCTTCGTCGAGTACCGTAGGACTTGTGGAGACTTCTGAAGTTGGGTAACAAATTCTCCACTTTACATTTCCCGACACCCCGTAATATGATTACCACAGCCTGATATTATCACTAGAAACATTATTCTATGATTTTCAAGTAGTTTGGAATCCATACACAGACACACACCAAAAAAAAAACAGTGAATGCAATGAAAATTACGAGCGCGTACGAGCTTCCCACTTGTGCTCGTTCCCCTCTGGTATTCTGTCATTTATTATTCATAAACACACTCACACTTTATATTCCTATTACTTTATTACACACACACACACACACACACACACACATATATATATATATATATATATATATATATATATATATATATACATACAGTATTTATCCATAAGTTTCCTTCAGTAATAGTTTATTTTCACTCCAGGCAACTTTCTCGTTCAGTAATCTAGCGTAGAGAGGAAAGCTTTGACTGTCAATACTCCAAGTAGTTGTATTCATAATCTATCTATCTATTGCCAGACGCCTCAATCCCGTTTGGGGTGGCCACAAACAAATCGCCTCCAAGTCGCCCTGTCCCCCACCATTTCACTGCCCTGCTCCCAACTCACACCCCCCTCTCTCATATACCTCTCCACCCCATCCCTCCATCTCATCCTCGGCCTCCCCCTCCCTCTTCCCCTCTCCACCTCACTCACATACACTCTCTTCGTCAGTCTTTCACCCTCCATCCTCTCCACATGGCCAAACCACCTCAGTGTGTTCCTCATAACGCTTCCTATCACATCCACATCCACACCACAACGCTCCTTTATATCCTCATTCGTCAGCCTGTCCACGTGACTCCACAGGCTCCTCTTAAATAACTCATTTCCACTGCTCTCACTCTTGATTTTTGTCCTTCCAACAATGTCCAAGCTTCACTTCCGTACGTTAGAGTTGATATCACAATACTGTCATGTAGTAACTTTTTCACTTCCATGCTCACTTCCCTGTTTCTTATCACTGCTTTCAAAGAACCAGCAACCTTTCTTCCCTGCTGTACCCTTTCAAGCACTTCACCCTCCAAACCTCCATCCTTACTCATCACACTACCCAAGTACTAAGAATCGTTTACTCACATCTTCCAATTCCTCACCATCCAACCTCACTGTACATTCACTAACTTCACCTCTCTCAAAGACCATCACTTTACTTTTCCCTACATTCACCTTTAGATTCCGTTTCTTACACACTCTCTCAAACTCATCCACCAAGCCTTGCAGCTCCCCTTCGTCTTCACTCAACAACACAGTATCATCTGCAAACAACAGTACATGGAGTTTCCAAACACTATCCTCTCTCACCAGGGCCACTCCAACATCCACTACCCTACCTTGTACCTCTTTTATTACCCCATCCATGTACAGATTGAACAACCATGGAGACATGACACATCCCTGTTTCAGACCAACTTTCAAAGAGAAAAATTCACTTAGTTCACCATCCACACGCACTGCAGCCTTCGCACCATCGTACATACTCTTCACAGCATTCAACAACTTCCCATCTACTCCATATATTCTTAACACTTTCCACAATCCTTGTCTATCCACCCTGTCATATGCTTTCTCCAAATCCATGAAAGCTGCATACAACTTCTTTCCCTTCTCTAGAAACTTTTCCACTAAAGATCTAAGAATGAATATCTGATCTACACAACCTCTTCCCTTCCTAAAACCTCCCTGTTCTTCTCCAACTAATTTATCTGTTCTTTCTCTAACTCTGTCTATAAGTATCCTACCATACACTTTTCCTATTATACTAAGAAGACAAATGCCCCTATGATTACTACACACTTCTTTTTCCCCTTTTCCTTTGTACAAGGGAATAATTATACCTGACTTCCAATCCTCTACCTTCCTCCCAGGCCAATCTGCACATCTTCCACATCCATTCTACTACTATCTCTCCCCCATGCTTCAGCATTTCACCACATACTCCTTCAATTCCTGGGGCTTTCCCCGATTTAACTTTCTTCATTGCTTCCACAATCTTATATTAGTAATTATTTACATTTTTATTTTATTTACACTATGTTATACACTGTCACTTCCATTTAATAAGGGCTCCTTTCCCTTGGAGTCAGGATGACCTTAGGACACTGAAGCACTCGTACTTTATCACCATTTCCTCCACTGGCTCATCACACGATTCAGTAGAAAGATTGTAGTCACTGTCCATCATTATCATGGATAAATTAGCCAGTTCACGCTCCAGAGCAGAGTCATTTAGTCCTTTACCCCTTCCCACATGAGGTTTAGCAGGGGTAGAGGTCACAGGGCCCTCTAGAAGCGGCGGAAATGGAGAGGCGCGAGTGCTACGTGCTTTCATATCAAGAAACAACACTGAACTAAATGACGAGGTGGATATGGGGCCGCCAAGGGTTGACAACGTCAGCGAGGTGACAGCTGCTAATTTATATGCTGTGAAATGATTGTCTGGAAATTAGGTAGTTCCAGGTGAATGTAAATATCCCTTAGGCTTCTCCCTTCCTTTCTTATATATATTTTTATTACGAGAATAGATTATACGGCATATTTCAAGGGGAAATTACCAGGGATTATTAGCGAACAAGTGCACGTGGGGTGTTGCCAGGTGATATTAGCCAACTCCAGGTGTATGGCACTATCAGTTACCTTATTTTTTTTGGTTACATCATTTTGTATGAGAATAGGGCATAGAGCTTATTTCAATGGATGAAATCAGTGGAAAATTCCGGGGAAGATTTGCTTAGCGCAGCGCAGCCGGGCAGGCGAGAGGAGAGGGTAAGGGAGGGGAGGTAGGGAGGGGAGTCAAGAACGAGGAATAAATAGCTAAATTGTCAACAATGGATGGGAGTACAGATGACATTAGCAGTGCTGAGTATTGTTGGACATCGGCAGTACTGATAGATGATACAAGCCACAACTTGAAAGCCCAGGAGAATTCAAAATAACACAGAATCGCAAAAGTGATGACCCGCGGTATGATCCATTGCGCCTGAGCATCACGAAAATGACGCCCCGCGGTTAAGGGGTTAAAGTGTCATCCACATATCTTCTATAATAAATTGGCCTAAAATCTGCCGGACAGTCCCTTAACTATTTAATCTCCTTATTATACTAAAAAGCATTTGCAAGTGTGTGTATATATATATATATATATATATATATATATATATATATATACATTTACATCTTCTTCCATCCATCCATTATATATATATATATATATATATATATATATATATATATACATTTACATCTTCCATCCATCCATTATCCAGTCCTATGTTGTCCCATAAGGAGCATAGGAGTCTGTGGCTAGGCAAGTAGGTCCTGACATTTAAGATGAGAGTGACCAGCCTCACTCATCCCTGATTGACATTACATGAGCACTAAACCCAACCACCCCTTGGATATGAACCTTCACCGGCTCAATCCAATTGGAGAGCCATAATTACCCACTAAACCACCTGGTGCCAAAATCTGGTTATATGATTACCATGCAGCATAGTACATGGTTTCCTGGTGTACATGAAACCATTTGGCTTGTCAGTCAGTGTAGAATCACCCACAGGCAGAAGGAAGAGGAAAGAATGAAGGAAAGAAAGAAGAGGGAGTGGAAAACCACCTGCAGGCAGAAGGACGAGGAATGAATGAAGGAAAGAAAGACAGAGGAGGATGGAAGGAAAGAAGGATGGAGGACAGGAAAGGGTAGACACCTGAGAGCAGCACTGCATCAAGTGAACGGATGGTGAGCATCCCCACCCACCACAATATATATATATATATATATATATATATATATATATATATATATATATATATAAAGTCACTGGCGTAGTTACCCCCATTTCGAATGGGTGAAAGAGAACATGAGATGATAGTGTAAAGAGACAGGCGAGCCATCAGGAATGCTAAATAATTATTCTTATCAATTTTGCTGCCTGTACAGGGTATAACCCTAGACCTCACTGTTTACTTAGCAGTCAACTTTTCTGCTTCTGGGCATATAATGCTGGTTGTTTTTCCCAGAAATTACACAAAGATCCTTTTGTCCTTGGCCAGAAGTGGGTGTGACTTATTGTGTGGGAGAGGCAAAATGAGAGTATTTGCCAGTGAATTCTAAAAATGTTTCCTTCGTAGCTCGCTAATGGTGTGAGATGAGTTAGTGCACCACTGGTAGCAGGTGCCTCCATTGTTTGTGTATGGCTCGAGATTACATTTAATCCTCCCAGGCACTTTGACGCGAATCGCGTTCTTTGTGGTTAGGCACAAACGCATGTTGATGCGAATCACATGAAAACAGAAAATACACCACCAAAGAAAATTTTTTGGCTGCTTAGTGTCAAATTTGGACGCGTTCTAGCGGGCGCATTCCTCTTCCTAGGTAAATACTTGGCAGCACTGTAGAGCCTCCCAGGAGGCTGCCCGTAGCGAGAAACCTCAGTCGATCACAAGGAGCCAGGCTGTGAGGCTGCATCACATGTGCCGTCCCTTTTCCCCCTCCTGCCCAAGTCGAAGCCCCAATGGACTGAGTGTGATAATATATTATTTCTGAGCGTAATTTGAAGTGATTTTGTCGATGGAACATAGATATATATCTTGAGAAGAAATGGCCCCTGTTATCAGCCATTAGACTCCGGGGCAAGATGCTGATTCACTGGAGCGGGGTTTTGCCAATCCACCTCCCCCTGGGTCCTAAGCTGTGACTACACATAAGTATATAGAAAAGCCAATGCCTAAACTGTATAGTGTGTGAAAGCTATAGTGGCTTGCTTTGTGATATATTGCAACAAGCATGCGTTATGTATGCCATAGCCATAGTGTGGAATGGGGCAGGCGTTACCTGTACACTGTAATCGGGAAGGGATTATTAGAGGTGTTTAGGGATGGCTATTGTGATTGTGATACTGTATATGAGTATGATTTTGTGTGAAATATAAGGCCAGCATGCTGCGAGTGTTCATGAAGGAGTGTGATGTGTGCCAACATAGTGATGCATCGTAAATCTCGAGGCGAAAGTGCTGCATCATGGTCACATTGTACCGTAGTAAGGAATGTAAATAATTGTGGAGGTAAGGGGGAACCATTGTGGTAGTCATGAATTTGTGTATGAATTAGTGTAAAGTGTACGTGAATTGAGCTGTGAGTGTTTGTGAAGAGATAATTTTAGGGTGCGTAGCGTAGGTTAGCGATACCTTAGTGGCAAGTGTGCAGATGATGTACAGACACCAGGCAATGATGGCTGTCATTGAACAGGTACTGTAACTTGCTAAAACATTCAGTGAGAAGTTATACTTTATGTACAATGAACGTGAAATGTGCAGCGAATGTCCGTGAAGAAATTCTGTGGGTGCATAGGGTAGGTTAGCATTACCTTAGTGGCAGGTGTGTGGGGATGTAAGGACGCTGGGCAATGACGGACATCATTGAACAGGTGCTGTAACTTGCTGAGACATTTAGTGAGAAGTTATACTTTATGTATAATGAACGTGAAATGTGCAGTGAGTGTCCGTGAAGGAATTATGTGGGTGCATAGCGTAGGTTAGCGATACCTTAGTGGCAGGTGTGCAGGGAAGTCAGGACGCCAGGCAACCACTTGCATCATTGAACAGGTAACGTAATTTGCTAAGACATTTAATGAGAAGTTATGCTTTATGTACAATGAACTTGAAATGTTCTGCGAGTGTCCATGAAGGAATTCTGTGGGTGCGTAGCATAGGTTAGCAATACCTTAGCAGCAGGTGTGCGGGGACATCAGGATGCCAGGCAGTCACGCGCATCATTGAACAGGTACTGTAACTTGCTAAGACAGTTAGCGAGAAGTTATACTTCATGTACAATGAACTTCAAATGTGTAGTGAGTGTCCGTGAAGGAATTCTGTGGGTGCATAGTGTAGGTTAGTGATACCTTGGCGGCAGGTGTGTGGGACCGTCAGGACGCCAGGCAAACACATGCATCATTGAACAGGTACTATAACTTGCTAAGACATTTAGTGAGAAGTTATACTTTATATACAATGAATGTGAAATGTGCAGTGGTGTTCATTGTGGGATATATTGGGTGTGTAGCTTAGGTTAGCGATACCTTAGCTGCAGGTGTGCAGATGATGTAACTACGCCAGGCAATGACGGACGTCAGTGGACAGGTACTGTAATGTGCTAAGGCATTTGTTGATTAATTATTATTTATATAAAATGATTGTGATATGTGTCACGAGTGCTTGTCGAGAGATATTTTCATGTGCTAGAGGAACATTGGGGGAAGGAGGAAATATATATATATATATATATATATATATATATATATATATATATATATATATATATATATATATATATATATATATATATATATATATATATATATAGTATATATATAGTATATATATATATATATATATATATATATATATATATATAAAGTAAATATATATATATATATATATATATAAAGTATATATATATATATATATCTATATAGATATCTCCCCACGCCCAAATCCGGCAAAGGGTGGCCGCAGACAAAACCCCCCCAAGGTGCTCTGTCACCCACCATTTGACTACCCTCCCCCCACTCACCCCCCTCATATACCTCTCAGCTCCATCCCTCCACCTCATCCTCGGTCTACCCCTCCCTCTCCCTCCCTCCGCCTCACCTACATACACCCTCTTAGTCAGTCTTTCATTCTCCATTCTCTCCACATGTCCAAACCACCTCAGTGTATTTCTAATAATCTTTTCAACCACATCCACATCCACCCCACAACGTTCCTTCACTTCTTCATTCTTTAGCCTGTCCCTCCATGTCACTCCACATGCTCCTCTCAAGTAACTCATTTCCACTGCTCTCACCCTTGACTTGTTCCCCTCTTGCAAGGTCCACGCCTCGCTTCCATACATCAGGGTAGGGATCACAATACTATCGTTCAGTGACTTCTTAACAGCCATACTCACCTCCCTATTTCTCATCACTGCTTTCAGTGAACCAACAACCTTCCTTCCCTACTGTACCCTTTCACGCACTTCATCCCCCAAAGTTCCATCCTTACTCATCACACTACCCAAGTACTTGAATGCACTCACATTCTCCATATCCCCACCATCCAACTTCACTGTACATTCTGTTACTTCATTCCTCTCAAACACCATAACTTTACTTTTGTTTACATTAACTTTCAGCTTCCTCCTCCTACACACTGTCCCAAATTCATTCACCAAACCTTGCAGCTCCCATTCATCTTCATTCAACAATACTGTATCATCAGCAAACAGTAACACTGGAACCTTCCAAATCTCACCCTCATTCATTAGAGCCACCCTCACATCCACTGCCCTACCTTGCACCTCCCTTACAACCCCATCCACGTATATATTAAACAGCCATGGAGACATCACACAACCCTGTTTCAGTCCCACATTTATACCAAAGAACTCACTCGACTCACCATCCACTCACACCGTAGCCCTAGTTCCTTCGTACATACTCTTCACAACACTCAACAATTTCCCCTCCACTCCATATACCCTTAATACCTTCCACATACCTTGCCTATCTATTCTATCATAAGTTTTCTCCAAGTCCATGAAGGCAGCATACACTTTCTTTCCCTTCTCTAGATACTTCTCCACTAAACATCTTAGAACAAATATCTGATCTACACACCCTTTTCCCTTCCTAAATCCCCCTTGTTCTTCTCCAACTAGCTCCTCTGTCATATTCCTAACCCTATCAATGAGTATTCTACCATATATATTACCAGTCACACTAAGAAGGCAAATACCTTTATGGTTACCACATACGTCTCTCTCCCCCTTCCCTTCGTATAAAGGAACAATTATACCTGATTTCCAGTCCTCTGGAACCCTTCCCTCATCCCAAGCCAATCTACACAACTTCCATATCCACTCCACAACAATTTCACCTCCATACCTCAGCATTTCACCACACACTCCATCAATTCCTGGGGCCTTTCCCAGCTTGATCTTCATCATTGCTTCCACTACTTCCGCCCTACTGATTTCTCCCTCCTTCCTCTCATCTCTTCTTCTCCTAGTCATTCCCCAACCACTTATACTCGCACTGCTCTCACTCTCTACATTCAACAAATCCTCAAAGTGCTCCTTCCATCTCCTCAATTTCTCTCTCTTCTCCACCAACAATCTATTATTCCTATCTTTCACTCCCCCACTACTTCCCCTTTTACATTGCCTTACTTTCTTTACCTCCTTCCAAACAATTTCTTACTCTCCCTTAATTTCACACTCAGATTCCTCCTAAACTCTTCATCCACTTTCTTCTTACTCTCCTTCACCAGTCTCTTCACCTCCCTTCTCCTGCTCACATATACCTCTCTCTTCTCTCTCTCTCATCTTCTCCCCTACCTCTACTCACTAACCATTCACTATATGTCTTCTTCTTTTGTTCCACAGCTCTTTTCACCTCATCATTCCACCATGCTGTCCCTTACACACCCTTGCACCTCCTCACTCCACAAACCACCTCACACGCTGCTCCTATCTCTTCCGTGAATATCTTACATACGTCTTCCACCCCTTCCATCTGCTCTAGCTCATACCTTCCCAATCTTTCTTCCACTATGCTCTTATACTCTGCCATTTTTCTCATCATCTTGCAAATTCTCCACTCTTCTCACAGGAGCTGTTTCCTCCTTTCTTTCCCTTCGTCTCCTCAACCATTTTCTTTGCAGCTTTACGTTGGCCATCACTAAGTGATGGTCCGAGACTCCATTCCCCCATCCTCTCCACACTTGTGCATCCAACACTTGTCTTCTCATTCGCTCATCCACACACACGTAGTCTATCATTGCCTTTCGTTCAACAAGTTCACCATCCATCCTCCCCATTACTCTCCATGTATACTGGTGGATCATCTTGTGCCAAAAGTGGGTGTTGGCTATTGCCAACCCCTTACCAGCACAGATGTCCACCAAAGCACTACCATTCCCATCTACTTCAGCTGGCACACCCCACTGACCAACCACTCCATCCACTCGTACATTCTTCAGTCAAAAGCATTCTTTTGCTCCTCTCAAATTTGTCCATACATGCTTCTACTCTGGCCCAAAACTCATCTTTCACTCTTGCCACTTGGTCCTCTGTCAGAGCATACACACATACAATCGCCCACGCTTGTATACCTACTTTCATCCTCACCCATACAATTCTTGCACCCACTGTTCCATACTCCCTTATATTCTCCCTTCACTTCTTGTTTATCATCAGACATACTCCCTCTCTTGCCCTCTCATTCTCATATACCTATACCATATTTCCATTCTCTCACCCTTTCACCTTTTTCCATTTAGTTTCAGTCAAGCCACATATATCCACTTTTGCATCCTCAAGCACCTGAACAATCTCTCTCTCTCTTTCACTTCATCATTCAATCCTCTCACATTCCATGTTCCCACCCTCGGAATGTCCTTTGTCCGTACCTTAGTCATCAACGTATGGTCCGTCCTGGTCCAAGGCGCTTTATTCACTAGTTTAGTTAGTTCTTTTTATATATGCTGTATATATATATATATATATATATATATATATATATATATATATATATATATATATATATATATATACCCCTGGGGAGTAGGGGGGTTTTCAAGAATACTCCCCCAGTATCCCTGCTTGTCGTAAAAGGCGACTAAAAGGGTTGGCGGAGGGTTAGTGCCCCTCCCCGGAAAACAACTAACTTAAAAAACAAACAAGAAGCCTTGGACAAGGACTGACCAAACGATGACGACCCAGGACCGGACAAAGGACTTGGTAATGAGTACATGGAATGTAAGAGGAGCGAATGATGAGGTGAAAGAGAGAGAGATTGTCCAGGTGCTTGAGGGTGCGAAAGTGGATGTATGTGGAATAACTGAAACAAAATGAAGAGGAGAAAGTGTGAGAGAATGGGAGTATGGATGGGGTATATGTGCAGGAGTAGATTAGAATGAGAGGGCAAAGGAAGGAGTGTGTATAGTTGTGAGTAAAAGATGGAAGAAGAACATAAGAGAGTATGGATCAGTTGGGTCAAGGATTGTGTGGGTAAAGTTGAAAGTTGGAATACAAATGTGGGGGATTGTGTGTGTGTATGCGCCAACGCAAGATCGTGCTAGAAGAGTGAGAGAAGAGTTCTGGACAAATGTGGAAGTGTGCATGGAAAAGTTTGGAAGGAATGAGAGAGTGTTTTTGATTGGTGATATGAATGGTAAAGTTGGTAATGTGAAGGTGGATGGAATAGTTGGTGAGTGGGGTGTGCCTGCTGAGATAGATGAGAATGGGAGTGCATTAGTGGACATTTGTGCTGGGAGGGGGTTGGTGATAGCCAATACCCTCTTCAGGCATAAAATGATCCACAGGTATACATGGCGAGTGATGAGAAGGGTGGGTGGTGAACTGAATGAAAGGAAGGCAATGATTGATTATGTGTGTGTGTGGATGAAAGGATGCGAAGATGTGTAAAGGATGCAAGAGTGTATAGGGGTTGGGGGAGTGGACTTTCTGACCACTACTTGGTGGTGGCCAGAATTAGGATGCAAGTAAGATGGAGGAATAGAAGAAGGGAAAGACGAGAGGAAGGAGTAGTTGCAAGGAGAGTGGAAAGGTTACAAGAGGATGAGAAAAAGGCAGAGTATAAGAGAGAAGTGGAGGAACGATTGGGCAAATATGAATTGGAGCAGATGGGAGACGTGGAAGGTGTGTGTAAGATATTTACAGAAGAAATATGTGCAGCATGTGATGTGGTGTGTGGAAGGAAGAGAAGACGGAGGGGGGTGCAAGGAACAGCGTGGTGGACTGAAGAGGTGAAACAGGCTGTGGCACAAAAGAAGAAAGCATACAATGAATGGATGAGAAATAGGGGCGTGGAAGAAGTTGAGAGGCGGAAGAGAGAGTTGTATGTGGAAAGGAAGAGAGAGGTGAAAAGATTAGTAAGAGAGAGTAAGAAGAGAGTGGATGAGGAATTTGGAAGGAATTTGAGTGTAAAGTGGAGGGACTGTAAGAAAATGCCCTGGAGAGAAGTGAAAAGAGTAAGACAGGGTGGAAGTGAAGTTAGCAGGGGAGTGAAAGATAAAAATGGTAGATTACTAGTGGAGAAGGAAGAAAAAGTGAGCAGATGGAGAGAACACTTTAAGGAATTGTCGAACGTAGAGGATGGAAGTAATGCGAGTATAAGTGGCTGGGGAATGGCTGGGAGAAGGAGGGAGGTGAGAAGACAGGAAGAAATCAGTAGGATAGAAGTTGTGGAAGCAATGAAGAAAGTTAAATCGGGGAAAGCCCCAGGAATTGATGGAGTGTGTGGTGAAATGCTGAAGCATGGGGGAGAGATAGTAGTAGAATGGATGTGGAAGATGTGCAGATTGGCATGGGAGGAAGGTAGAGTCCCGGAGGATTGGAAGTCAGGTATAATTATTCCCTTGTACAAAGGAAAAGGGGAAAAAGAAGTATGTGGTAATCATAGGGGCATTTGTCTTCTTAGTATAATAGGAAAAGTGTATGGTAGGATACTTATAGACAGAGTTAGAGAAAGAACAGAGAAATTAGTTGGAGAAGAACAGGGAGGCTTTAGAAAGGGAAGAGGTTGTGTAGATCAGATATTCATTCTTCGATCTTTAGTGGAAAAGTTTCTAGAGAAGGGAAAGAAGTTGTATGCGGCTTTCATGGATTTGGAGAAAGCATATGACAGGGTGGATAGACAAGGATTGTGGAAAGTGTTAAGAATATATGGAGTAGATGGGAAGTTGTTGAATGCTGTGAAGAGTATGTACGATGGTGCGAAGGCTGCAGTGCGTGTGGATGGTGAACTAAGTGAATTTTTCTCTTTGAAAGTTGGTTTGAAACAGGGATGTGTCATGTCTCCATGATTGTTTAATCTGTACATGGATGGGGTAATAAAAGAGGTACAAGGTAGGGTAATGGATGTTGGAGTGGCCCTGGTGAGAGAGGATAGTGTTTGGAAACTCCCTGTACTGTTGTTTGCAGATGATACTGTGTTGTTGAGTGAAGACGAAGGGGAGCTGCAAGGCTTGGTGGATGAGTTTGAGAGAGTGTGTAAGAAACGGAACCTAAAGGTGAATGTAGGGAAGAGTAAAGTGATGGTCTTTGAGAGAGGTGAAGTTAGTGAATGTGCAACGAGGTTGGATGGTGAGGAATTGGAAAATGTGAGTACGTTTAAGTATTTGGGTAGTGTGATGAGTAAGGATGGAGGTTTGGAGGGTGAAGTGCTTGAAAGGGTACAGCAGGGAAGAAAGGTTGCTGGTTCCTTGAAAGCAGTGATAAGAAACAGGGAAGTGAGCATGGAAGTGAAAAAGTTACTACATGACAGTATTGTGATACCAACTCTAACGTACGGAAGTGAAGCTTGGACATTGTTGGAAGGACACAAGTCAAGAGTGAGAGCAGTGGAAATGAGTTATTTAAGAGGAGCCTGTGGAGTCACGTGGAGAGACAGGCTGACGAATGAGGATATAAAGGAGCGTTGTGGTGTGGATGTGGATGTGATAGGAAGCGTTATGAGGAACACACTGAGGTGGTTTGGCCATGTGGAGAGGATGGAGGGTGAAAGACTGACGAAGAGAGTGTATGTGAGTGAGGTGGAGGGGGAAGAGGGAGGGAGGCCGAGGATGAGATGGAGGTAGGGGGTGGAGAGGTATCTGAGAGAGGGAGGGGTGAGTTGGGAGCAGGGCAGTGAAATGGCGGGGGACAGGGCGACTTGGAGGCGATTTGTTTGTGGCCACCCCAAACGGGATTGAAGCGTCTGGCAATAGATAGATAGATAGATAGATAGATAATATATATTATAATATATATTATAATATATATATATATTATATATATATATATATATATCAACATAAAACTACATGCACACTAAAATATATATATATATATATATATATATATATATATATATATATATATATATATATATATATATATATATATATATATATCAAACTACATGCACTCTACACATCACACTTCCTTTTCAAAACTTTAGAAAAAATGGCGTTGAATAACGTAGCCTCGGAGTCCCTGGAGGGGGGGGACCATAAATGTCCCCACCTTCTGCCCCTCTCCCAGAGACGACTCAAGATGCCTGGAACCACTGTCTGACTCTCTTCGTCTTCATTTCTGCAACATTCGTGACCTTTCCTCTAACTTCCGCTCTGCTGAGCACCACCTCTCCTTCTCTAAACCTCATCTTCTTTTTCTAACTGAGACTCAGCTGTCTCAGGCAAATGACTAAAAATATCTGTACTGTTTACTTATCTCCTAATTCTACTGACTATCAAAAACTCTTTGACTATCTTACTTCTACGATGGAACACACTCTATCCATTTCTCCTTTCTCTGAAATCTCCATTCTAGGATATTTCAATGCTCACCACCACCTATGGCTCTCCTCTCCTTTCACTGATCCACATGGTGAACAAGCCTACAACTCTTCCATCCTTAATGACCTAGAGCAGCTTGTACGGCACCCTACCCATATCCCTGACCGCCTTGGAGAGAGTTCCAACATACTTGACCTCTTGCTTACAACTAATCATTCTGCTTACACTTTTTAATCTTTTCTCTCTCTTGGGCTCCTCCGATCACAACCTTATCACATTAACCTGTCCTATCACTCCAGTACGGCCTGCAGACCCTCCAAAGAAACGTCGTCATTGGCACTTTGCAGCTGCGGATTGGGAGGCCCTCAGGCAGTACGACTTTGATTTTCCTGGAATAATTAATGCTTTCAAAGCCGGGAGCCAATTTGGTTGTGCCTTGCGCATTATGGAGGTTATTTTCTCAGGCATGGAAGCATTCATTCCTTTCTCATATTCTTTGACTAGTGCACGAAAGCCTTGGTTTAATCACGTTTGTTCTAATGCTGTCCACAACAAGGAGAGGGCCTATAAAAGGTACCGGAGACAGTCCACCCCTGAATCACATCTTTTATACGTTTCTACCCGGAATTGTGCTAAGTCCGTTCTTCGCTCTCCTTAAAGTAATTTCATCCGTACTAAATGCTCACAACTCTCTAATTCGAATTCTTCAGCTCCTTCTGCCACCTTGCCAAAAACCTTTCTAACAACTTTACCTCATCATCCTTTCCTCCTCTTTTCTACTCTGATGGCTCTATAGCTATTTCTTCTACTGATAAAGAAGATCTCTTCACTCAGACTTTCTCCTCCAATTCCATCTTAGACGATTCCGGTGCTGTTCCTCCATCACTTTCCCCCTCAGACTTCCTCATGGCAGACATTAAAATTTCTTCAGCTGATGTATTTTCTGCCATCTTAGGCCTTAATACTACTAAGGCATATGGGCCTGATGGAGTTCCTCCTGTTGTTCCCAAGAACTGTGCTTCTGTGCTTTCACCCTGCCTAGGGAAACTCTTTCGCCTTTGTTTATCAACTTGTACCTTTCCTTCTTGCTGGAAGTTTGTTCTCATTCAGCCAGTCTCAAAGAAGGGTGACCATTCCCAACCCTCTAACTATCGTCTAACTATCGTCCAGTTGCTTTAACATCCTGTATTTCAAGTTTTTGAGTCTATTCTTAATAGAAAATTTTTAAAGCATACTTCCTATCACAACCTTCTTTCTTATCGTCAGTATGGGTTCCGTCAGGGATGCTCCACAGGCGATCTTCTCACCTACTTTTCAGACTCCTGGTCATCCTCCTTTCGGGACTTTGGCGAAAGCTTTGCCATTGCACTTGACATCTCAAAGGCTTTCGATCGAGTCTGGCATAAATCTTTAATTTCCAACTGCTCTCTTACGGTTTCTATCCTTCTATCTGTGCCTTCATCTGAAGCTTCTTTTCTGTCATTCTATAGCCGCTGTTGTAGATGGCCATCATTCTTTTCCAAGATCTATTAACAGTGGTGTTCCTCGGGGCTTTGTCCTATCACCAACTCTCTTGTTTTATTCATCAATGACCTTCTAAGCTGTACATCTAACCCTATCCACTCATTTGCTGGTGACTCCACCCTTCACCTTTCCATTCGATACCCGCAATGTCCATATCGCCAGTTACTTCAACAAACAAGGGTTGAGGCTATAACACACTTAATGTCTGACTTGGCTCATATCTCTGACTGGGGTAAAAATAATCTGGTTGTTTTTAATGCATCAAAGACTCAGTTTTTGCACCTATCAACCTGACAGTATCTTCAACAGGTACATCCACTAATGTTTAATAATATTCAGCTTAATCCTGCATCATCCTTGAACATGCTTGGGGTTTCATTTACTTGGGACTTATCATCGAAAGATCATATTACACCTCCTGTAAAATCTGCTTCCAAGAGGTTGGGTGTGCTAAGCTGACTCTGTTCCTTCTTTTTTTTTTTTTTTTTTTTTTTTTTTTTTTTATGTGTCCGACTCTGGGCATAAGCTTCACAGCCTGCTATCAAGGCCCAGTAGTCCTCCTACATACCATACACCTCTACATGTCACCACTTCGGCGCTAACACCCACCGTCCATATTGAATACATGCTAGGGCTGTCTCATACAGGACTGGTGTATTGGTATTAGCGGGGGTATTTTTACGACATGTCGGCGGGTCTTCTGGTAGAACAGTAAAGCCTGATTAAATGAAATTCAAATCCACCACTGCACAATTGTTGACTCTGTACAGCGGTTTTATCCGCCCCTGTGTGGAATACTTCGTACAACTCTCATGTGTGGGAGGCTCCCCACATACAGCTCTTCTCAATAGGGTGGAGTGAATGGCTTTTCATCTCATTAACTCTCCTCCTCTTACTGACTTCCTTCAACCTCTGTCTCTTCACCGCACTGTTGCATCTTTATATCTTTTCTATTGCTACTTCAATGGTCCCTGCTCCTCTGAACTGTCTGCATGCATTTCTCCAGCTCTACGACGGGTGTGTAGCACCCGTCTAGCAGCAAACTCTCATCCCTTTTCTGTCCAACTCTCTAATGCAAGAGTTAACCGTTACTCCCAGCCCTTCATTTATGCAATAGGTCAACTCTGGAACTGTCTCCCTCTGTCTGTGTTTCTTGCTTCCTTTGATCTCCAGTCTTTCAAATGCAGTGTGTCCAGGCATCTCAAAATGATTGGATCATGAATTTGGCTCTCTCTTGTATTTTGCTTTTCTCTTGGAAGGAACAGTTTTGCGGGCTCCTTGCCTTTGATTCCTTCTTCCTCACATAAATATATATATATATATATATATATATATGTGTGTGTGTGTGTGTGTGTGTGTGTGTGTGTGTGTGTGTGTTTGGCACACACCCACGGACGAAACTGGACAGGTATTACACCGTGCAAAGACACTAAAAAGTTATTGTTTATGTGAACTGATCATAAATGGTGCAGCGATTGGCCGTACGGAAAGATATAACATCACTTGTTTAGTGCTACTCTCAGTGGAAGGTGCTGCATGACAGTGAATATTATCTCCTGTTTTTCAGCTGAGAAGCTAAATAGCTCATACTGGACTTTCTGTGTGTCAGTGCTTGCCACAATGGAGAGGAGGGGTTTGTCTTCTGACAAGTGGCAGAAGGCTCTCTTCGAGGAGGAGACCGAGAGCGAGTAGGATGAGCAGCTCAGCAATTCTTCAAGTGAGGTGGCCTGGGATGATGTCTAACGCTGTTACCCTCGGGCGGCTTTGCCCCCACCCCTACCATGATGGGAGTAGACACCACCACCACCAGTGTCAGGACCATCAGCCCAGCCATCGTCTTGACTTAGACGACAGGTATCACCATTGCTCGGACCTCTCAGTCCAGCAGCCATCGCAGTCTCTCAACCTCAAGCCTCCAGTTCCCCCTTGGCCGAGCCCATGTCACCGGTAACAGGGCCTTGTTATGTGACACTGGCACCTGCACGTGGCGCAGTGTCTGCGGCGCAACTGGTGCAGGATGCGATTGTGTCGTCATCCCCTGCCCGGTCGACAAGGGTGCTGTCTCCGACAGCATTCATCCCCCCCGACGTTTGGTTCAACAGGAGGCAGTCTTGTTGTCCTCATCATCAGAACCCTCACCACTTCGACTAGGCCGGCGTGGTCAATGGCCAGGCTATGGGGGACAGCCAAGGGGTGTCCAAGCAATCCGAAGGGTGTCAGTACGCCGACCTACTGCCACCACCGTGGGAGGTGTTGCCACAGAAGATCTAGGGTGGAGCAGTGGCCCATTCACACCAGCTAATGGGCCCTTCACAGGATCCCCAGGAATGAGGGTGGATCCACCAACAACGCCTCTCCTGTTCTTCCAGCTGTAATTCACCAGGGGGTTGTTGACGTATTTCACCCGCAAGACCAACAGTTGCGCATCATTCCTGGGGACTGCGTTGGACGCATTGTTCATCTGCAATGAAGAAGAGATGGCCAAGTTGCTGGGGCTGTACTTCTTCATAGGGGTGGTGAATATGCTGACCATCAGGCATTACTGGAGGAGATCCTGTCTCCATAAGTACCCCCTTTACCAGCAAGTGATGACTGATGAGTGGGAGGCATTTCAGGGCCATCCTGAAACACTTCCACGCCTTCAACTCACTTGCTATACCCCAAGACAATCGTGACAGGCTCATCAGGGTTCCCACAGTGATGGAGTACCTCCTTCAGCGGTTCTAGGACACCTACTTACCCGAGGAGCACATCAGCCTGGACGAGGGCTCGCTGGTGTGAAAGAGGCACCTCAGCTTCCGCGTCTGCAATCCTATGAAGCCCTCACAGTATTCCATCAAGTTTTTTATCCTGGCTGAGCCTTCCTTGGGGTACATCTGGAACTTTGAGGTGTATATGGGGCAGAAGAAGGCACTGTGGACCATGGTTTGGAGCCTTGTAGAGCCGCTGAAAGATCAGGGATACAAAGTTTACATGGACAACTATTATAACTCTGTATCCCTGTGCGAACACCTCTTCAATGCAAGAACCTATATGTGTGGGACCCTACGCCTGGCAAGAGGAGCACCAAAGTGGCTGCAGGACATTGCCAGGACAAAGAACCTGCCAGAGGGGGGCATGCCAGCGATGCATAAGGACAACGTGATGGTGTTGCTGTGGAAGGACAAGAACATCGTCAACATGGTGTCCACCTTCCACAGCACACTCACCATCCAGAAGCAGGTTTGAGGGAAGACCAGGAATCCTGATGGGAGGACAACCTAAGTCCAGAAGACCGTGACAAGCCTGTCGTGGTGGAGGACTATAATCGACACACAGCCACTTCGACCAGATGGTCCAGTACTACCCCATCCAGCGGTGGACCGTGAAATGGACCAGGAAGATAACCTTCTGTTTCATACAGATGGCCATATTCAATGCATTTTTCCTGTACAAGACGTGCTCGCGTGGGTCAGTCAGTCTGCTGGACTTTGTGGAGGAGATGAAGGACAAGCTCCTCCACTTTGATGAAGCAGAGTGGCCTGCATCAGGGCATGTCATCCACTATGCCCCTGACCTTCCAACCCGACGGCCAGCAGGACCTCTGGCACTTGCGGCACGTGCATCAGCACAAGCACAGGTGCCATCACCACTGTCTTCTGGACCAGCACCGCCTCCTGGACCAGCAACAGTACACGTGCCAACAACACCATCTCCAGGAGGAGGACCAGCACAGGAGCCAGCGCCACCATTGCCTGCAAAACCAGTATGGGTGCTGAGATGACCATCAGCAGTTCCTGGTCCGTTGGGAGAACTTACTGTTGCTGCCATGCCCGGCCCTGCAGCTACACCTTCATGACAGCAGGACCGGGGAAGACCAGGAGGACATCCAACCAAGCATCGTAGAGTCATCAACGACAGAGTGTGGTTGGATCACACACTGGGCCATTGACGGGAGAGGATCCCCAACTGGAGGAGGCTCCGGTATGCCCTGTGTGCCCTGACGAAGATGAGGAAGGACACAAATCACATGTGGCCTGTTTGTGATGTGCTGCTTTACATGGGTGATTGCTTCAAACGGTATCAAACCGAGCAAAGTATTCCCTAGTGGAGCTTACACACAGACACACACAAAGAAGTATCAGAGGAAATCTGTAGTAAAGACATAGAGGAACACAAAAGGTTAGGGAAATACGAGAAATGCAAGACAAGACCTCTAAAGGTGACTTTCCAGAGTGTAAACATTGTGGAAGAGATACTAAAAAATGCAAAGAATCTTAAGGAAAAAGAGGAGTTCAAAAATGTATGGATAAAAAGATGTCTAACACAAGAGGAAATGGAATTACTGAAAGAGAAAAGGGAGGAAGCAAAAACAAAAAATGAGGGAAGATCAGAAGAGGACAAGAAGAAATTTTTTTGCAAAGTAATAGGATTGCAGGTACGAAAGTGGTACACAAACAGGATGGAAGAAAAAGGAGGAAGGTAGTAGAACCATGTCAGGACAAGTATATAAACAAGATGATAAAGTTGATGTACTCAAATGTGGATGGAATGGTATCTAAATTACTAGAGATGAATGATTATGTCAGAGAAAATGAACCACAAATAATATGCCTAACTGAAACAAAATTAATACCAAGGATATCAAATGACATACTAAACTTAGAGGAATACAATATATGGAGAAGAGACAGATATTTAAAAAAAGGAGGAGGAATTATAATATTAACTAAGAAAAATCTAAAAGTCAAGGAAATAAAACTAGATATACCATCAAAAGTAGAACTGATTGCAGTAGAGATCGACACATCTGAAGGTAAAGTAATTGTAGCAAATTTGTACATGCCACCCACATCAAACACATGGGAAAGAGACGAATATGAGGACCTGGCAGAGAGTACAATTCAGAGTGTAAGATCATTGCTACATAAAATGGAAGAGAAATCGGAAAGAATTATACTAACTGGGGACTTCAATACAAATATAAATTGGAATACTCTAGATATAAATAGCCAAGAAAGCTGTTGGGACCAAAAGCTCCTGGATCTCGTACAAGAGTTTTTCTTAACGCAACATGTGAGGGAAACCACCAGAAAAAGAGGACTTGATGTACTTTCAGTGCTAGATCTAATATTTACAAGGCAAGAAAATGATATTGACAGTTTAATATATCACCCTCCACTCGGCAAAAGCGATCATGCAGTACTAAACTATAACTTCAGGATAGCATATGACATAGTAAACAGCAATGATAGTTACAAAAAGGGCCTAAACTATAAAAAGGGAAATTATCAAGACCTAAAGAAGTATTTCTTAGAAGTTGATTGGGAAACAGAGCTTAGAGGACAAGATTTAAATGCTGTATATAAAAATTTTTGTGAATTTTATGAAATAGGAGTCCAGAAGTACATCCCACAGCACAAAGAAGCAGATAAGAAAATACAGAAATGGTTCAATACAGAATGTAAAAAATCAAAAGAAAGAAGAGATTTGTTGTGGAATAGATACAGAAGACACAATAGTGAAAGGGCGTACAATAATAACAAACAGGCAAGAAAGGACTATACAAGAATAAGGAGGGAAGCCCAAAAACAGTTTGAGGAGGATATAATAAATAAAAGTAGTGATCAACCAAAGCTGTTTTACAGCTATATCAGAAGCAAAACTAAAGTAAAAGATATAATACAATCCATTACGGACGAGGGAATCACTTATACACAAGAGAAAGATATTTGTGAAGCACTAAATAAGAATTTCCAATTAGTTTTTACAGAAGAAAAAAATTTTGAGAGGGACTATGTGGAACACGCATGTCCACACATACTACCAAATATACAAATAGCAGAAAAAGTAATACAGGAGGAGTTAAGTAGATTAGACAGAGGAAAAGCAAGTGGTCCTGATGAAATTTCATGTTGGGTATTACGAGAATGTGCAAAGGAGTTATGTAAACCATTATTTTTAATTTTCAAGAAATCCTTGAGTCAAGGTAAACTACCAGATATTTGGAAAAAAGCAAATATTGTCCCCTTATTCAAGAAAGGAAATAGACAAAATCCACTCAACTACCGACCAGTATCACTGACCAGTGTTGTAAGCAAGGTATTAGAAAAACTTATAAGAAAAGCTTGGGTAAATCATCTAGAAGAACACAGTATGATAACAGAAAGACAGTTTGGTTTCAGAAAAGGAAAATCATGTGTTACTAATCTGTTAAGCTACTATGACAGAGTAACAAACACAATACAGGAAAGGGAAGGATGGGTGGACAGTATCTATTTAGATTTCAAGAAAGCTTTTGACACAGTACCACACCAAAGACTTTTATGGAAACTGTACCATCAAGGAGGTATTCGAGGCAAACTGTTTTGTTGGATGCAAGACTTTCTCATAAAAAGAGAAATGAGGACAGTACTAAGAGGAAACTACTCATCATGGAAAGAAGTGACTAGTGGAGTACCACAGGGTTCAGTGCTGGCACCAATCATGTTTTTAGTGTATATAAATGATATAAACAGTAACACTGGAAATGAGAGCTATCTGAATATGTTTGCAGATGATGCAAAAATACAAAGGAGAATTACTAACACAGACTCTTGTAAAGAGCTACAAGAAGAATTAAATAAACTTCATGAATGGAGTAGTACATGGCAAATGGAATTCAATGTGGACAAGTGTCATGTAATCAAGTTTGGTAAAAGTGGAAAAAGACCTGATTGGGATTATAAGTTAGGAAATAAAACCCTATATACATCAGAAAGAGAGAAAGACCTAGGTGTGATTATCAATAACAGACTATCTCCGGCTGACCACATCAGCGAGAAGGTACGGAACATGTATACACTGCTTGCAAATATGAGAATAGCATTCACATACATAAATGAAGACATGCTAAGAAGGATAATAACATCATTCATTAGACCAACCCTGGAATATGCATCAGTAGTCTGGAGTCCTCATCTCAAAAAGCACATAGACAAGATTGAAAAAGTTCAAAGGGCCGCTACAAGATGGATACCAAGCTTAAGGGACCTAAGCTACGAAGAAAGACTAAATAAACTGAATCTACCAACACTACAGGAGAGAAGGAAAGAGGTGACATGATAATGCTATATAAATGCATATCAGGAAAGGAGAAAATAGACATAAATGATTACTCAACATATGGAGAAGCATCAGCAAGAGGACACTGCAAAAAACTGCATAAGAAGAGAGGTGATAAAGACGTAAGGAAATTAAGTTTCCCAAACAGAGCAATTGATCAATGGAATGCACTACCGAATGAAATAGTGTGTGCCAAAACAATTCACAAATTTAAGGATTTGTACGATAAATATGGTTTAAGACACGGGACAGTACGAGCTTGACTCATTCCTGTAAAGATACAATTAGGTAAGAACAATTAGGTAAGGTAAGAACACACACACACCACCCACACACACACACACACACACACACACACACACACACACACACTACATAACTCCTGATCTTCAAATCCCACAAGGTCCTTCAGGCCCGTCAACACTCCTGGAGGAGGTGAGTTTTCCGAATTTTATTGATATGTATATTGACCTATTATCAATACCCCTATATGTTTCACACAAAGAACCATTTTCTCCTACATATTACACATACTACAGAAAGGACAGCTTTATTAGCAGTAACTAGAAAAAAGTAATGTTCCTGTCTAGTAGGTTATAACACTATAAAAAACAACCCTTGGATATTTTACAGTCTGTACATAACAGGAAAAAAAAAAAGGCTTTGGGAGCATAGTCTCCAGGCAAAGGGAGTGTTTTTTTTTTTTTACTTGTAGTAAAACTAAGTAGCGATCGGAATAGTAATCTAGATTTATTGTCCTATTGCTCGAAATCTATTGGACGTATCGACTTGCTGGAAGAACCATGATAAAGAGCAGTAAATTCTAAGTATGTTCATAACCAAAATATAAGCTTTTGGGAGCATATTTTGTAGGAAAAGGCAGAGGAACAGAGCTTGTTTTTTTTCTCGCTTGCTGTGAAAGTCGAAAGCGCTCGGAGTAATCTCACTTTGTCGGCCAGTTACTTGAAAAGTATTGGATATATCGATTACATGTAAGAACCATGATAAAGAGCAGTAAATTCTATGTATGTACAGAACTTAACAATGTAATATCTCTGATAAAAAGTCGTTGTTAAGTAGGCAGGAATACAGAGTTTGCTCTGCACGCATGACAAAAGTGACGCACGGCCGTGAGTACCCAGTCTTTTTTTTTGCGATTTACTAGGAAACTTTGAGGCATATCAAAAATCTGTTTGGACCATGAGAAAGCTTATGAAAATCTACACAATTTTATGAAATAAAAACATAAGGTGTCTTAGAAAACTTTTGCAGGAAAGCTCCCTGTACAAAAAAGTTTTTGTTTATGGCTTTCAGATTTTGGCTATTTTCTCGAAAACTACAAATCGCATCACAACCGGATATTTCTCGTTAGAAAGCAGATGAAATTCTCTATCAAAACTTCTAATAAAATTTTTCTGTATGATGGAGAGCATGAGAATGGTGATGTTGGGAAGTGAAACTGACATTGCAAAATGTTTATTCAGGGCCGCCTAATGTAGTTTATATCGTGTTTTCCTGTTTTTATTTTTTATTTTTCTTTATGTTTTTCAGATAGAACAAATATCGACGAATAAGATCATATAAGTTTCATGGCAGTACACTGAGGTTTGGGGGGCAAAAATAAGGCGAGAATACGTGTTTTCCAGGTGGGCTGGGCAAGCAGCCAGTCGAGATGTGCCGGGAAACTTACTGAGACTTATGCATGCGCGAGAGGGTTAAGATAGCCTAATGGCTATTTAACCGAGAGAGGCGGCGTAAGGCCACATTATAAGCTCGACGACCATGTCAGAGACAATTTTTTGTCACACATATACACATTTTGTCACTTTTTGTCATTTATTGTCATGTTACACTTTTTATCATAATTTGCTGCACTTTTCCACATATTTTCACACATTACAAAATACGTTACTTTCATTACAAAACACACTGTTTGTGCACTTTTTCCATTTTGGTTCACTTCTCTAGCGTGTGGTTTATATCTGGATTATATCATCAAAGAGTTCTCCTAGTTTCTCGAGCTCTGTGAATACGTAGCTTCCACTGACTGTAATCTGGTTAGGTAGGAAATAACTAGTTTTATAGTTGTGCTCTCAGGCCTATGTGAATTCCCCTTTGTAAAACGAATCTTGGTTGTGTGTGTATGTTATGCTGTAATGTAAAGTAAGTTTTTTTGTGAGCTTAGCCTTTTCCCTTTTGGTGATTGATTAAGGGCTAAGAGTGCACCATAATATGTACCCCCATAACAGTATAGAGAGAGAGAGAGAGAGAGAGAGAGAGATGATCTCTACATTAAATGACAAGCCAAATGGTTTCCTGTACCCAGGAAACCATTTATTATGCTGGGTGGTAACCATATAATCGGGGTTTCTGGCAGGGTTATGTGTCCCCCAGATTCCCCTATCCAAAATCACTTAATCATGGCAGTCGTTTCAGAGAGCCTCGGAGGGCCCAATACCTGCCCAGCGCCCCAACCAAATGGGCAGACTCGCATGGCCATGTGGAATGTGAGAGGAGTGAATGAGGAGAGCAAGAGGGTGGAAGTGGTGAATGTGTTCAAGAGCGCAAGATATGCCGTGATGGCATTGTGTGAAACGAAAATGAAAGGGTGCGAAGTGGTGGAGTGGGAGGGTGTGAAATGTGTAAGATTAGGAATGAATGGGCGAGGAAGATGCAGGGAAGGAGTTGCTTTGTTGATTATGAGGTGTGGCAAACTGGAATGAGAAACTACAAATGTGTCAGCTCGAGGTTTATGTATGTCAAGTTCAAGTTTGAGAAGGTGAAAGTGGCAGTGATTGTAGTGTATGCACCGTGTGAGGACAGGAGTGAGAGAGAGAAAGACAGGTTTTGAGATGAACTGGGTGAAGTAGTAGGAGAAATGCCCAGGAGCTATAAAGTGATTGTGATGGGGGATATGAATGGAGGAGTAGGCACTGGTCCTGAGGATGACATATTGGGTTGTTATGGTGTACCAGGAGAAAATGATAATGGGAAGAGACTAAAGGATATGTGTCAGGAGAGGAGGTTGTGCATTTGTAACTCGTATTTCAAACACACAGATGCACATAAATATACATGGTATAGAGGGAACTGGAATCTTGTTGAAAGAAGCCTGATCGATTACGTGCTCGTAGAGAGGTTGATGATGGGAATAGTTGCTGATACAAGGGCTGTGAGAGGACGATGTGGAGGTCTGTCAGATCATATGATTGTGGTATGCAAGGTCAAGCTGAGAGGAGTGAGGTGGATCAGGAGAGAGAGAAGCAGTCAGGGAGAAAGCCTGAAAGTTGAGAAGCTGAGGATCAAAGAAATGGCAGATGAATACAGGACCAAAGTAGAGGACGAGTTAGAATTACTGAATTGGATTGAAATGGATCTGGACAGACTGTGGAATGCATACAGGGATTGCTTAGTTAGGAATGCTAAAGCGGTGTGGCAAGAGTAACAACAAAGAAAAAAGGTACGGCATGGTGGGATGAGGAGGTAAAGAGAGCGGTGGAGGAAAACAGGAGAAAGTGGCTAGAGTGGTTACAGGATAGGGGTTCAGTTGAAATAAGAACTGAATATGTTGAGAGCAAGAAGAACGTAAAAAGACTAGTGAAGAGGAAAAAGAAGGAGGTAAATGAGGATCTAGGAAAAAAAATGAATGCGAACTACTCTGAAAATAGAAAGTTATTCTGGAGAGAGGTGCGGAAATGTAGAAGTGAAAACGGAAAGAAATGTGATGGTGTGAAAGATGCCGGTGGTAGATTATTAACCCATGGAGATGAAGCAAGGACCAGATGGAAAGAATATTTTGAAAGCCTGATGAATGGGAATAGAGACAGCAGAGCATCTGTAAACATGGTTGGTTTTGGGGGTGTGCAGAGAAGAAATGCAGTGCCAGAAGACGTGACATTCGCACAGGTGAAGAGTGCTGTGAAGCGGCTGAAAAATGGGAAAGCAGCTGGGGTTGATGAGGTGTATGCAGAGATGCCTAAGTGTAGTGGAGAGAATGGAATGAAGTGCTTGTTTGAGATATGTAAGAAGACATGGATTAGTGAAACTCTGCCTGCAAAGTGGAAAAAGGCTGTGATTGTACCCCTGTACAAAACTAAAGGTGAGAGAAGTGAGTGCAAGAATTATCGTGGCATAAGCTTACTGAGTGTGGTAGGGAAGGTATATGGAAGAATTATTATAGAGAAAGTAAGAGAGATATCAGAAGTCCTAGTGAGTAATGAGCAAGGTGACTTTAAGAGTGGCAGAGGATGTGTGGACCAAATATTTACAGTGAGACAGATAGTAGAGAAGGCTTGTGAGAAGGACCATGAGGTGTTTATGGAATTCATGGATCTGGAAAAAGCATTTGACAAAGTGGACAGAGAAGGATTGTGGAAAGTTTTGCACATGTACGGTGTAGTGGGTAAGCTGCTAGGTGCTGTCAAGAGTTTTTATGATGGTAGTGAAGCATGTGTATGAGTTAATGGGCATCTAAGTGAATGGTTCACGATCAGTGTGGGCATGCGACAAGGTTGTGTGATGTCCCCAAGGTTGTTCAATTTAATATGGATGGGGTGATGAGAGAAGTAAAAACACGAGTAATGGAGAGAGGGATGGCAATGGTAATGAATGGTGATGGATGGAATATCTAAAATTTGTTGTATGCTGATGATGCAGTACTGCTTGCAAGTACCGGACAAGAACTTGGTAGGCTAGTGCAGAGTTTTGCTGATGTCTGTAAGCATCGTTCTTTGAGAGTTAATGTAGAAAAGAGTAAAGTGATGGTTATTGAGAGAGAAGGTGACTCCCAGTGTAATGTAACAGTGAATGGAGAGAGACTGGAATTGGTGAGAGAGTTCGTATACTTGGGTTCAGTGATAGAAAAGAGAGAAAAATGTGCAAAAGAAGTTGAAAGTAGAGTGACACAAGGAAAAAAAGTAGCTGGTGCAATGAAGGCCTTGATAAGAAACAGAGGCTTGAGTGTTGCAGCTGCACAAGGCTTACATGAAGGAATGTTAGTGCCAACTTTAACGTATGGATGTGAGACTATGGTGTGGCATGAAAATGAAAAGTCAAGAGTAAGAGCAGTGGAGATGGGACTGCTGAGGAAGTATGTGGAGTACAGAGAGTGGATAGGATACGAAATAATGTGATTCGCGAAAGATGCGGAGTGAGGAAGTCAGTGGACATGAGAATTGAAGAGAGTGTACTGAGATGGTATGGTCATGTGGAAAGAATTGATAACAATAGAGTGGTGAAAAAGGTATATCTGAGCGAATTGGAAGGAGGGAGGAGGCGAGGTAAGCCAAGGAGAAGGTGGAGAGATATGGTGGATGAATGTGTCAGGAAGAGAGGTTTGGAATTCGGTGAGCCTAGGGAACTAACATGAGATCGAGCTGGCTGGATGAATTTTGTGAGAAGTGCATGATTGAACAGGGGTTTTTGGCACCCCTTTTTAACGTGGCAACGTCTGGATTGACTCTGTCAGATACGATTATGTGAAGCTACAGAACGTGGTGAATGATTTTGGCGTATTCGATAGAGCTAGGATTCTGGGGTCTTGAATGATGAGTGAATGGAAGTGTGGCCCATTGGATTGGGCATGTTTGGGCTATCTGGACATTGCTACTCCTCACCCTGCCCGAGGGTGGGAAAGGAGGTCCGGATGATATATATATATATATATATATATATAAAATAGATAGATAGATAGATAGATAGATATAGATATAGATAGATAGATAGATAGATATACAATACATATACTGTATACTGCATATATCTACGTTGGATGAGGTTCCACATAGTGCCAGGGTTAAACTAATGAACTAATATTTTCAAGAACTTTGTCACAAGGCATTAGTTATCAGGTATATTTTACAACACCAGTGGCCTCTACGTACGAGTATTAATGTAATTTGCGTTTGGTTTTAGCATTACACTGAACTTAAGAAATATGGATGTCGGTGGACGATGTATATTCCATTTTGCTTACAGTGCAGAAGTCTAGAAGTTGGTGTGCGATGTGTTGACCCATCACTCAGGTTTACTCTCACAGGCCATAAAAGTAGTAATGCTTGTGCTGAATCTATGTTGGTAGTTTCTAATCTTTTTACACATTTGTGGTACCAAATTAATGAAGCAGGATTACAGCCCTTCTACCATGTGGAAGTCGCAGCCGCAATAGATGTGCCAATTAAGATTTTTTTTTTTTCAGCTACCGGTATACGACACCAGAAGATTGGGCGCCTGGCACCAGGCAGACGAATGGCTCCTGGACAGGCATCATTGGCATGCTGCAGAGAGAGGCACGTCAGTCTCCATACATTACCTATCTATACTATTTTTACTTTAACTTGTCCTGTAATTACCCTCTTCGTTTTGAATGCTGAGTTCTGACAACAATTATATTAACAGTGGAATGTGATGCTGGTTGGGAAGAGGTGCTAGGTTGAGAATATGCAACCAATGTCTTTTCTTTTTCCTCCACTGATCTACTTGACGTAAGCTACAAAAAGACGAAAATCTGGGCCAAGTTAAAGCTGACAAGGTGCAAGGCAAACACATCTTCAACTATACCCCCTTAGTGTCAAACCCCCACCTACCTATTTTTCCCCAGGGACCTATTTCTACATCGGCAATTTCCCTCATGGACCTATTTATCCCATAGACCTGTTACCTTCCTATAGACGTATTTGCCGCCCATGGACCTATTTTCCTCCCTTGGACCTCTTCTCCCTTGTAACTAGCTTTCCCCATGAACTGTTTTCCCCATTGGACCTATTTTACCCCTATTGGCCAATTTTTCCTATGGACCCATAGTCCCTCATGGATCTGTTTTTCCTTATAGGTGTATTGTCCCCATGGGCTATTATCTACTTATGTCAAGTTCCTGATAACACAGCAGTAAAAATACCCCGTCCTAGATTGTTATATGATCACTCAGTGTGTAAAAATTACAAATTAATCCCTCAGCACCAAACTTTATTTAATAACTCAAAATGGTACCACCTTACGTGACAATAAGCATTTTCTCTTACAGCAACATATGTTTTCCTTAGTTTTTTTTTTTTTTTTAATGCGAGGAAGAAGGAACCAAAGGCCATGAGCCCGCAGTAACAGTTCCCTCGAAGAGAAAAACAAAATACAATAGAGAGCCAAATTCAAGATCCGATCATTTTGAGATGCCTGGACACACTACGTTTGAAAGACTGGAGATCATAGGCAACAGGAAATACGGACAGAGGGAGACAGTTCCAGAGCTGACCTGTTGCATAAATGAAAGACTGGGAGTAACGGTTAACTCTTGTATTAGAGAGCTGGACAGAAAAGGGATGAGAGTTTGCTGCCAGACGGGTGCTACGCGCCCGTCGTAGAGGTGGAGGAATGCAAGCAGACAGTTCAGAGGAGCAGTGACCATTAAAGTAGCGATAGAAAAGAGATAAAGATGCAACAGTGCGGCGAAGAGACAGAGGTTGAAGGGAGTCAGTAAGAGGAGGAGAGTTAATGAGACGAAAGGCCTTTGACTCCACCCTATTGAGAAGAGCTGTATGTGGAGAGCCTCCCCACACATGAGAGTTGTACTCCACACAGGGGCGGATAAAACCCCTGTATAGAGTCAACAATTGTGCAGGGGTAAAAATGGCACAATATTCGCAATATATATATATATATATATAATCTAGTCCTTCTCTACCCCATCATTAGCGTAGGGACCTTGGGCAAGGCTACTCAAACTCGAAATTTATGGTGATGATGACCAGTTTCTCCGATCTAAGTGACATTTTGCGAGTAATAAATGTAAACCATCCATTGGATAAAAATCTTGACGGGCACCAACTGATTGGAGTGCCCTCCTAGTATACCATCAGGCATCATTTGGTTATATGGTTGCCACCCAACGTAGTAAATTATTTCCTTGGTTACTGGAAACCATCTGGCATGTAATGACGAATAGCCCTGAAAGTAGCTCTATATCTAGAGAGGGGATGGTGGGAGCCCTCACTAACCACGTTCGCAATAAAGTGATGTGGCAAAATTATCATTCATACATAATCTCATAAGCTCGCCATATCACAGCCCCAGGCTGGCTGACAGATACTGGCGTCCAGAGTTGTCAACTCATGCAAATTCAAAGTCGCTAAATCTGTCTCGAAAACTCGCTCATTTATTAACTGTAAAGATTACAATAAAGTTAACTCTGAAAGCACTGTAAGGGGCCCATCTAGGATGAATGCAAAATTATCAGAATAACGATATGAGGAAAGTGGGGTGTAAGGTAAATTCTATGAATAATACATCAATGAGCATCAGCACTTAATCTGAAGGTGGTTGAAATAGATCAGTCAAGTCTCACTCTTGGTTCAACTTCCTCGATGTCCAGGGTACAGGTTGAAGGATGTCGTGAGCTTTTATGCAACTCTTTCTCTTAAGCCTCCACTGTGCCAAGTTCTTAATGACCTCAGACAACATGGTACTTATGGCAGCACTTCCCTTGCCGTCTCAGTCCATACTTTATGGCTAAGAGTGTTTTCATACACTTCATGCTCATTCTCATCCTGAGTTTTGACTTTATAATGTTCATTTCGCTAAATACACGCTCAACATCAGCATTTGCATGTGGTAATGAAAGTATTGATAGAGATGGGTCAGAAAGATCACTATGGATTTTCTCCAGTGGCTTCTTCGTAATCTGCTGTTTCTGCCCAAAGCTGAATTGTGTCTGAAGCTTGTTTCCACACTGTGTAGTGCAATTTTCTACATAGCGAGTCTATCCAGGTGAAAGTACTTTCGTCACCAACAAACATCTTAGCCAAGTACAAAAACCTTTGGTTTTATTGGTTGCAGACATTCACTTACACTTATCGATAATACTGACCTCTATACACGAAAGTTATTAGGCAATCGCCTACGCAGTTGCTTTACAATTTCGGTATCAAAGTGGATAACACCTTTTACGAATATCTACCTTATCAGGAAACATGTAGTCCCTCATTTCTCTCTCAAATTCATAATACAAATAAAGGTGTTGATTCAGCATACTTCCTAGTGAGCCACTTTCTTGGGATGATGGTCTTTGAGTATAGGGAGTCAATCGACCAAAGCAAATCATTCAGTGATTTTGTTGAATTATTCACCCTTGCATGAAATTTTTTGTTGAAACACTGATCTCCATGAACGTCCTTTAATAAACACCAACATATAATTTTTCATAATACAAAGCACTGATTAAAATAGTTCAGCAGCATAACAGCGCTCTTCTTTCCGTTGAAGTTCATAATCAGTTTTGGGCTCAGTCCACTGGCTTAGATTTCTAACTATCGTCACTTCAGTCACCAACCACCGGGTCTGATTTATATGCATTAGTTTCAGTGGAGACTGACCTTCATTAACCAAACCATTATGCTCTTTGTACTATGTGTGTCTCACAGACAAGTGCGAGAACCAGATGAAAGCCTCTCTGATTAAAACATCGAGGTGCCGTACAAGATGATCAGATGCAGCAAATGAGACTGCAAGATGCAATGAGTGACACACACCTCTGATCAGCAGCAATCGTGAGACTTCCGCATTTAATTTCACATAAACACCATTATGAACACAGATAATCAATGATGCACTGTCAGTCCCAGTTGGTAAAAGTTTCTGCAAGTCTAGTCCGTTATTTCTTAAAGACAATTTTATGGCATTACTGCACCAACATCGAACTCGCTCAGTTCAATCACGTCCAAAAACGCCACTACTCTTTTCTTTCTTTATTCAGCATAATATCAAGTGGCTGGAAAATGGGAAAGCAGCTGGGATTGATGAGATGTATGCAGAGATGATTAACCTCTTTGCACCCCGTGTCCTCAGTATGGAACAGAACTGGGCATTTTCAGAATATAATAAAGAAGGGAACCCCCGGGTAGGGATCTATAAGCTTCGCGACTATGAGCCGACAGGCGGAGGGCAGTGTGCCTAGCATCCTTCCAACAAAATCCCTCACACAGCAGCTCTGGGAAGCAAGGAGTTAAACACCGACAAATCCATCAGTTTCTTTAACCTCTTTGCACCCCATGTCCTCTATCTGGGACGGAACTGGGCGTTTTCAAAATACAATAAAGATGGTAACCCAGAGGAAGGGGCCTATGAGCTTCGCGGCTATGAGCCGACAAGCGGAGGGTGGTGCACCTAGCACCTTTCCAGCAAAATCCCTCGCACAGAAGCTCTGGGAAGTAAGGGGTTCGGTGCAGTGGAGAGAGTGGAATGAAGTGCTTGTTGGAGATACGTAAAAAGGCATGGATGAGTGAAACTGTGCCAGCAGAGTGGAAAAAGGGTGTGGTTGTACCCCTGTACGAATATAAAGGTGCGGGAAGTGAGTGGAAAAATTATCGTGGCATAAGTTTATTGAGTGTGGTAGGGTAGGTACATGGAAGAATTTCAGTATAATAGAGAAAGTAAGAGAGATATCAGAAGTCCTAGTGAGGGATGGATATGGTGGCTTTAGGAGTAGTAAAGGATGTGAGGATCAAATATTTGCGGTAAGACAGATAGTGGAGAAGGCTTGTGAGAAGGACCATAAGGTGTTTATGGCATTCAAGAATCTGAAAAAAGCATACAAAGTAGACAGAGAAGGATTGTTGAAGGTTTTGCACAAGTACGGTGTAATGGGTAAGCTGCTAGGTGCCGTCAAGAGTTTTTATGATGGTAGTGAAGCATGAGTAAGGGTAAATGGACATCTAAGTGAATGGTTCACGATCGGTGTTGGCGTACGACAAGGGTGTGTGATGTCCCCATGGTTGTTTAATATATTCATGGATGGGGTGATGAGAGAAGTAAAAACACGAGCAGTGGAGAGAGGGACATTGTTGGTAATGAGTGATGATGATGGAATATCTCTAATTTGTTGTATGCTGATGATGAAGTACTACTTGGAAATACAGCACAAGAACTATAGACTTGTGCAGAGTTTTGCTAATGTCTGTAAGTTTCGTGCCTTGAGAGTAACTGTAGAAAGGAGTAAAGTGATGGTATTTGAGAGACACCGCCACCACCAGTATCAGGACTATCAGCCCAGCCATCGTCTTCACTTGGACGACAGGCATTGCCTTGGCTTGGACCTCTTGCTCCTACAGCCATCGTGGTCTCTCCACCTCAAGCCTCCAGTTCCCCCTTGGCCGAGTCTATGTCACTGGTAGCAGGGCCTACTTACACGACACTAGCATCTGCATGCGGCGCAACTAGTGCAGGAGGCGACTGTGTCGTCGTCCCCTGCCCGATTGACAAAGGCGCTGTCTCCAACAGTGTTCATCCCCCCCAACGTTTTCTAGCACCAGGAGACAGTCTCGTCGTCCTCATCATCGGAACCCTCACCACTTCGACAAGGTCGGCGTGGTCCACGGCTTGGCTATGGGATGTGGCCAAGGGATGTCCGAAGAGGCACAAGGGTGTCGGTATGCCGACTTATTGCCACCACTGTGGGAGGTGTTGCTGCAATGGATCCAGGGTGGAGCAGTTGCCCTTTCACACCAGCTAATGGGCCCTTCACAGAATCCCCAGGAATGAAGGTGGATCCACCAACAACTCTTCTCCAGTTCTTCCAGCTGTTCTTCACCATGGAGTTGTTGACGTATTTCACCCATGAGACCAACAGCTACACGTCATTCCTGGGGACTGCTTAGAAGCATTGGTTCATCTGCAATGAAGAGGAGATGGCCAAGTTCCTGGGGTGGGGTAGATGAATCTGCCGAGCATCAGGCACTACTGGATTAGATCCCACCTCAACAACTACCCCCTGTTCGCATAAGTGATGAGTGGAAGGCGTTTCAGGGCGATCCTGAAACACTTCCATGCCTTCAACTCACTTGCAATACCCCAGGTCAATCAAGATTGGCTCATCAAGGTTTGCACAGTGATGGAGTACCTCCTTCAGCAGTTCCAGAACACCTGCTTACTCGAGGAGCACATCAGCCTGGACGAGGGCTCACTGCCGTGGAAGGGGCACCTAAGCTTCCGCGTTTACAACCCTATGAAGCCCTCAGAGTTTTCAATCAAGCTGTATATCCTGGTTGAGGCTTCCTCAGGTTACATCTGGAATTTCGAGGTGTATATGGGGCAGAAGAGGGCGCTGGGGACCACTGTGTGGAGCCTCATAGAACCGCTGAAGGATCAGGATAAGTTTACATGGACAACTATTATAACTCCGTATCCCTGTGCAAACGCGTCATTAGTGCAGGAACCTACATGTGTGGGACCCTACGCCTGGCAAGAGGAGCAGCAAAGCAGCTGCAGAACATCACAAGTACCAAGAACCTGCCAGAGGGGCACATGACAGCAATGCACAAGGACAAAGTGATGGTGTTGCTGTGGAGGGACAAGCGCATTGTCAACATGGTCTCCACCTTCCACAGCACAAGCACCATCCAGAAGCGTGTTCGAAGGAAGGCCAGGGGTCCTGACGGGAGGACCACCTATGTCCAGAAGACCGTGGACAAGCCCGTCATGGTGGATGACTACAATCAACACATGGGTGGGGTGGACCACTTCAACCAGATGGTCCAATACTACCCTATCCAGCGGTGGACCATGAAATGAATCAAGAAGATCACCTTCTGTTTCATCCACATGGCCATATTCAATGCGTTTGCCCTGTTCAAGAAGTGCTCATGCGGGTCAGTCAGTCTGCTTGAATTCGTGGAGATAGTGGAGAAGCTCCTCTACTTTTGTGAAGCAGAGTGGCCTGCATCAGGGCACGTCATCCACCATGCCCCTGACCTTCCAACCCGACGGCCAGCAGGACATCCAGCACCTGTGGCACCTGCTGCAGCACCAGCATGGGTGCCATCACCACCAGCTCCTGCACCAAAACAAACATATCCAAGAGGAGGGCCAGGACAGGAGTCGGCGCCACCATCGCCTGCAGGACCAGCACAGGTGCTGAGAGAACCTTCACCAGTTCCAGGTCCATCAGGAGAACCTGCTGCCGCTGCCATGCCCGGGCCTGCAGCTGTACCTCCAGGACAACAGGACCGGGGAACACCAGGAATACATCCAACCAAGCGTCGTCGTTTCATCAATGACAGAGTGTGGTTGGATAACACACTGGGCCACCGACGGGAGAGGATCCCCAACTGGAGGAGGCTGCGGTGCACCATGTGTTCCCTGGCGAAGTTGAGGAGGGACACAAGTCACGTGTGTCCTGTTTGTGATGTGGCACTGTGCGTGGGTGATTACTTCGAACGGTTCCATGCCGAGTGAAGTATTCCCTAGTGTAGTGTACACACACACACACACACACACACACACACACACACACACTAACACACACACAATAACACTCACACTCACACACACACTAACACACACACAATAACACACACACTCACACACACACTAACACACTTACACACACACTAACACACTCACACACACACTACCACACTAACATACACACACACACACACACACACACACACACACACACACACACACACACACACACTAACACACACACAATAACACTCACACACACACACTAACACACACACTAACACACACACTAACACACTAACACACTCACACACACACTAACACACTTACACGCACACTAACACACACACACACACACTCACACACACACTAACACACTTACACACACACTAACACACTCACACACACACTAACACACTTACACACACACTAACACACTCACACACACACTAACACACTTACACACACACTAACACACTCACACACACACTAAGAAAAATCTAAAAGTCAATGAAGTAAAACTAGATACACCATCACAAGTAGAACTGATTGCAGTAGAGATCAATACATCTGAAGGTAAAGTAATTGTAGCCAATTTGTACATGCCACCCAGATCAAACACATGGGAAAGAGATGAATATGAGGACCTGGCAGAGAGTACAATTCAAAGTTTAAGATCATTACTACATAAAATGGAAGAGAAATCAGAAAGAATTATACTAACTGGGGATTTCAATACAAATATAAATTGGAATACTCTAGATATAATTAGCCAAGAAAGCTGTTGGGACCAAAAGCTCCTGGATCTCGTACAAGAGTTCTTCCTAAGGCAACATGTGAGGGAAACCACCAGAAAAAGAGGACTTGATGTACCTTCAGTGCTAGATCTAATATTTACAAGGCAAGAAAATGATATTGACAGTTTAATATATCACCCTCCACTCTGCAAAAGCGATCATGCACTACTAAATTATAACTTCAGGATAGCATATGACATAGTAAACAGCAATGACAGTTACAAAAAGAGCCTAAACTATAAAAAGGGAAATTATCAAGACCTAAAGAAGTATTTCTTAGAAGTTGATTGGGAAAATGAGCTTAGAGGACAAGATTTAAATGCTGTATATAAAAAATTCTGTGAATTTTATGAAATAGGAGTCCAGAAGTACATCCCACAGCACAAAGAAGCAGATAAGAAAATACAGAAATGGTTCAATACAGAATGTAAAAAATCAAAAGAAAGAAGAGATTTGTTGTGGAATAGATACAGAAGACATAATAGTGAAAGGGCGTATAATAATTACAAACAGGCAAGAAACGATTATACAAGAATAAGGAGGCAAGCCCAAAAACAGTTTGAGGAGGATATAATAAATAAAAGTAGTGATCAACCAAAGCTGTTTTACACCTATATCAGAGGCAAAACCAAAGTAAAAGATATAATACAATCAATTACGGACGAGGGGATCACTTATACACAAGAGAAGGATATTTCTGAAGCACTAAATAAGAATTTCCAATTAGTTTTTACAGAAAAAAAAAATTTGAGAGGGACTATGTGGAACATGCATGTCCACACATGCTACCAGATATACAAATAGCAGAAAAAGTAATACAGGAGGAGTTAAGTAGATTGGACAGAGGAAAAGCAAGTGGTCCTGATGAAATTTCATGTTGGGTACTACGAGAATGTGCAAAGGAGTTAAGTAAACTATTATTTTTAATTTTCAAGAGATCCTTGAGTCAAGGTAACTAACTGATATTTGGAAAAAAGCAAATATTGTCCCCTTATTCAAGAAAGGAAATAGACAAAATCCACTCAACTACCGACCAGTATCACTGACCAGTGTTGTAAGCAAGGTATTAGAAAAGCTTATAAGAAAAGCTTGGGTAAATCATCTAGAAGAACACAGTATGATAACAGAATGACAGTTTGGTTTCAGAAAAGGAAAATCATGTGTTACTAATCTGTTGAGCTACTATGACAGAGTAACAAACACAATACAGGAAAGGGAAGGATGGGTGGACAGTATCTATTTAGATTTCAAGAAAGCTTTTGACACAGTACCACACCAAAGACTTTTATGGAAACTGTACCATCAAGGAGGAATTCGAGGCAAACTGTTTTGTTGGATGCAAGACTTTCTCATAAAAAGAGAAATGAGAAGAGTACTAAGAGGAAACTACTCATCATGGAAAGAAGTGACTAGTGGAGTACCACAGGGTTCAGTGCTGGCACCAATCATGTTTTTAGTGTATATAAATGATATACACAGTAACACTGGAAATGAGAGCTATCTGAATATGTTTGCAGATGATGCAAAAATACAAAGGAGAATTACTAACACAGACTCTTGTAAAGAGCCACAAGAAGAATTAAATAAACTTCATGAATGGAGTAGTACATGGCAAATGGAATTCAATGTGGACAAGTGTCATGTAATCAAGTTTGGTAAAAGTGGAAAAAGACCTGATTGGGATTATAAGTGAGGAGATAAAACCCTATACACATCAGAAAGAAAGAAAGACCTAGGTGTGATCATCAATAACAGACTATCTCCGGCTGACCACATCAGCGAGAAGGTACGGAACATGTATACACTGCTTGCAAATTTGAGAATAGCATTCACATACATAAATGAAGACATTCTAAGAAGGATAATAACATCATTCATCAGACCAACCCTGGAATATGCATCAGTAGTCTGGAGTCCTCATCTCAAAAAGCACATAGACAAGATTGAAAAAGTTCAAAGGGCCGCTACAAGATGGATACCAAGCTTAAGGGACCTTAGCTACGAAGAAAGACTAAATAAACTGAATCTACCAACACTACGGGAGTGAAGGAAAAGAGGTGACATGATAATGCTATATAAGTGCATATCAGGGAAGGAGAAAATAGACATAAATGATTATTTAACATATGGAGAAGCATCAGCAAGACGACACTGCAAAAAACTGCATAAAAAGAGAGGTGATAAAGACGTAAGGAAATTCAGTTTCCCAAACAGAGCAATTGATCAATGGAATGTACTACCGAATGAAAGAGTGTGCCAAAACAATTCACAAATTTAAGGATATGTACGATAAATATGGTTTAAGACACGGGGCAGTACGAGCTTGACTCATTCCTGTAAAGATACAATTAGGTAAGAACTAACACAGACACACACACACACACACACACACACTCACACACACATACTAACACAGACACACACACACACACACACACACACACACACACTACCATGACCTAAAGAAGAACTTCTTAGAAATTGATTGAGAAAAGGATCTATCTATCTATCTATAGCCCGACGCCCTAATCCCGCAAAGGGTGGCCGCAGACAAAACGCCTCCAAGTCACTCTGTCACCCACCATTTGAGTCCCCTCCCCCCAACTCACCCCCCCCTCCCTCATATACCTCTCAACTCCATCCCTCCACCTCATCCTCGGTCTACCCCTCCCTCTCCCTCCCTCCACTTCACCTACATACACCCTCTTAGTCAGTCTTTCATTCTCCATTCTCTCCCTTTTTTATATATAGCATTTAAATGCTATATATAAAAAATTCTGTGAACTTTATAAAATAGGAGTCCAGAAGTACATCCCACAGCACAAAGAAGCAGAAAAGAAAATAAAGAAATGGTTCAAAACAGAATGTAAAAAATAATAAGAAAAAAGAGTTTTGTTGTGGAATAGATACAGAAGTCACAACAGTGAAAGGGCATATAACAACTATAAACAGGAAAGAAACGATTATACAAGAATAAGGAGGGACGCCCCAAAACAGTTTGAGGACGATATCATAAATAAAAGCAGTGATCAGCCGACGGTATTTTACAGCTACATCAGAAGGAAAACCAAAGTGAAAGATAAAATGTTGTGGAACATGCATGCCCACACATACTATCAGATATACAAATATAAGAAAAAGTAATGCACGAGGAGTTAAGTAAATAAGACAAAGGAAAACCAAATGGTCCTGATGAAATTTCATGTTGGGTGCTGCATGAATGTGCAAAGGATTTAAGTAAACCATTATCTGTAATTTTCAAGAAATCCTTGAGAAAAGGTAAACTACCTGATATTTGGAAGAAAGCAAACATTGTTCCCTTATTCAAGAAAGGGAACAGAAAAATCCACTCAGCTACTGACCAGTATCACTAACCAGTGTTGTAAGCAAGGTATTAGAAAAGCTTATAAGAAAAGCTTGAGTAAATCTAGAAGAACACAATATGGTACCAGAAAGACAGTTTGGTTTCAGAATAGGAAAATCATGTGTTACTAATCTGTTGAGCTACTATGACAGAGTACTGTAACAGAAACATTACAGGAAAGAGAGGGATGGGTGGACAGTATCTATTTAGATTTCAAGAAGCATTTGACAGAGTACCACACCAAAGACTGTAATGGAAACTGTACCATCAATGAGGAATTTGAGGCAAACTGTATTGTTGGATGCAAGATTTTCTCATAAAAAGAGAAATGAGAACAGTACTAAGGGGAAATTACTCATCATGGAGAGAAGTGACTAGTGGAGTTCCACAGGGCTCAGTGCTGGCACCAATCATGTTTTTGATGTAAATAAATGATATAGACAGTAACACTGGAAATGAAAGCTATCTAAATATGTTTGCAGATGATGCAAAAATACAAAGGAGAATTACTAACACAGACTCTTGTAAAGAGCTACAAGAAGAATTAAATAAACTTCATGAATGGAGTAATACATGGCAAATGGAATTCAAGGTGGACAAGTTTCATGTAATCAAGTTTAGTACAAGTGGAAAAAGAACTGATTGGGATTATAAGTTAGGAAATAAAACCCTACACACATCAGAAAGAGAGAAGGACCTAGGTGTGATTATCAATAACAGACTTTCTCCGGCTGACCACATCAGTGAGAAGGTAACATGTATACACTGCTTGCAAATATGAGAATAGCGTTCACATACATAAATGAAGACATGCTATGAAAGATAATAACATCATTCTTCAGAATCTGGAGTCCTCATCTCAAAAAACACATAGACAAGATTGAAAAAGTTCAAAGGGCCGCTACAAGATGGGTACCAAGCATAATGAAACTAAGCTACGAAGAAAGACTAAAAAAACTGAATCTACCAACGCTACAGGAGAGAAGGAAAAGAGGTGACATGATTAAGCTATATAAATGCATATCAGGGAAGGAGAAAATAGACATAAATGATTATTTAACCTATGGGGATGCATCAGCAAGAGGACACTGCAAAAAACTGCATAAAAAGAGAGGTGATAAAGACGTAAGGAAATTTAGTTTCCCAAATAGAGGAATTGATCAGTGGAATGCACTACCGAATGAAATAGTGTGTGCCAAAACAATTCACAAATTTAAGGATATGTACGATAAATATGGTTTAAAACACAGGACAGTACGAGCTTGACTCATTCCTGTAAAGATACAATTAGGTAAGAAAACACACTCACACTCACACACACTACATAACTCCTCATCTTCCAATCCCAGAAGGTCCTACAACTCGATCAACACCCCTGGAGGAAGTGAGTTCTCCGAACTTTGTTGATATGTATATTGACCTATTATCATTACCCCTATAATTTTCAGGCAGATAACCATCTTCTCCGACATATTACACATATGACAGAAAGTAAAGCTTCATTAGCAGTAACTTGGAAAAAGTAGTGTTCATGTGTAGTATGTTAGAACCATTAAAAAAAAAAAAAAAAAAGGAAAATTTTAGTCAGTACATTAAAAAAAAAAAAAAATGGGAACACAGTCTTTAGGCAAAGGGGGAGAAAACACTATTTTTTTTTTTTTTGCTTGCGGTAAAAGTAGGTACCGACCGGAAGAGTAATCTACCTTTGTTGTCCTATTACTCGAAATGTATTGGGCGTATCGACTTCCTGTAAGAACCATGACAAAGAGCAGTAATCTCTACGTATATTCATTACCAGAATATAAGCCTTTGGGAGCATTTTTGGTAGGAAAAGGCGGGGGAACAGATTTCGTTTTTTCCCTCGCTTCCGGTAAAAGTAGAAAGCGCTTGGAGGAGTAATCTCACTTTGTCAGCCGATTACTTGAAAACTATTGGACGTATCGATTTCCTGTTCGAACCATGATAAAGAGCAGTAAATTTTACGTATGTTCATTTGCAGAATATAAGCCTTTGGGAGCATTTTCTGTTGGAAAAGTAGGGGGAACAGACTTTGTTTTTTCCTCACTAGCGGTAAAGTCAAAAGCGCTCGGAGGAGTAATCTCACTTTGTCGGCCAATTACTCGAAAACTATTGGATGTATCGATTTCCTGTAAGAACCATGATAAAGAGCAGTAAATTCTACGTATGTACAAGACATAACAATGTAATATCTATGATAAGAATTTGTTGTTACCTAGGTGGGAATATTGTGTATGCTGTGCCACATCACGGACGTGACGCACGTCCGTGAGTTCCCAGTCGTTTTTGGCGATTTACTCGAAAACTATGAGGCATATCGAAACCATCTTTACTCATTGGAAATCTTGTGAAATTCTGCATAACATTATGCAATAAAAATATAACATGTGTGAGAAAAGTTCAGAATTAGAGCTCCTTGAATTTTTTTTTTAAATGGCTTTCAGTTTTTGGCTATTTTCTCGAAAACTACAAATAATATCACAACAGGAGTTGTCTCTTTAGAAAGCTGATGTAATTCTCTATTAAAACTTCTCATAACATTTTCCTGTATGATGGAAAACATTCGAATGGTGATGCTGGGAATTGAACGTGACATAGAGAAATGTTTATTCACGGCAGCCTAAAGTTGTTTTATTCATGTTTTCCTTTTTTTTTTGTGGTGCTTATCAGGTAGAACAAACATCGACGAATATGTTGGCATACGTTTTATGGCAGTATATTGATATTTGAGTGGCGAAAATAAGGAGAGAATACGTGTTATTTGCCGCACGCGGGCAGCCGGGCCAGGCGGCCTCACAGAAAAAATCATGCGCCAGAAAACTTACTGAAACTTATCGTACACGAGAGGGTTAATTTCAATTACATAATATAACAATCACATGAAATAAAACATTATAAAGAAAACGACCAGAAAAATTAATGTATAACTTACAAAACAACTACGCTCACAAACATAGCAGGCAAACTGGCAACTCTGACTAATAAAGATATCGGAACTAGCTACTGTAAACATCGGGAAACATCGAGATGCTTCTCAAGCACAAAACTGGCAAATCTCGCTTCTTAACTATAGGAAGTACTGGAAGGTTCTCAGAATTTCTCCTATTTATCAGATACGTGTTAGAGTTGACAGTTAGCCTGCTGTTTGTGAGTGGAGGTGCCTTGTAAAGTTGTGCAATATATTATATGCTGTTTTCCCAATAATGTTTAAGGTGACTGTTAAATTTTTAAATTTTATCTCTGTATGCTAAAGCATTTTGAGTGTTGTGTAGTATAAGGAAAACTCTGGATATTTTGAATGTCTCTAAGTTAGTAACTGTTGCCCTTTTGAGAGTTTACTAGATTTCTGGAGAATTAGGAAAAGCTATTTAAGGAGGTTGAAGGGCCTAGGAGAGTCAGCTTAGTCACAGTTCAGTTTAGGTTTAGTCCAGTGGTAATTCAGGTCAGTGCAGTTAGTGAAGAATGTATAGCTCTGGTGCTTGTGAAAACAATGAAATTAAGTTGGCAAGCATTAAGTGTAATTATCTGGAATATAAAGACAGTGAAGTTAAGAAGCCATGTTTATTTACAACGCCTGAGCTGATCTCGTTGTTGCACACCGAAAGGCTGACCATAAGAACAACAACTCGTTGGGCATCGTTCTTCCTTTACCGAACTGCTGTTGGAGCCTGTGGCAGCATGGGACGGGAATATAACAGTGGTGTCAGCAGCGTGGATCATTAGGAAAGTGCTGCAGTGAGCCAAACCATTGACATGGAGGCAGAGGGTGTACATACAAGAGGCAACGCTAGACAGTAGGAGGCATGTCTGGCAGCAGTCATGAAGCTATTACAAGCACAGAATGAAGGACAGAAAGAACTCAAAGAACAATTACAGGCACAAAATGAAGAAAAGAAAGAACGATAAGAACAAGTTGAACAGAACAAAACAGGGAATTACAACTGAAGAGGCAAGCACAGCTAAATGCTTTTATGGGGGAAATGAAGGAAGAACAACAACAGTTTAAGGAAGAAGTAGATGCCAAACTAGAGCAGCGGAAGTATGAAGTAATCAAAAATGTGATGGAGTGTAGACAGCATGTAGGCAATGAGTTGAGGCATGGAGATGGCCATTTGAAATTAATTAGTGAGAGAATTGGGGTTGTAGAGAAATACTGCGCTGCTGAGCCTGAGATTAGTGTATGGGGAGCATGTAAAAAAAAAAAATAGTGTATGGTGGTTCATGATGAATCCCAAGCATCTAAAGGCAGAATTACTGCCTGAATAATCAGAATGAAGAAGTTTTAAGCCTGGGACTTAATTATGATGCCCAAGTTTTCAGGTCCCAAACCAGTGAAGTGCATGGCTTTAATGGTGACCAATTAAAAATAAACCTCACGAATTTGATGGTAGAGTATCTTCGGAAGCTTAGTGTGCGGTTTGGGTGACTCAGTGATCAGAATGGTTGGGATGATAAGCAGAGGGCAGTGCAGCTTGCTACTAGCCTCATGGATCTGTATTGCAGATTCTTGGGCAAATGTCAGCGGAGGAGAGGACAAGTTATCAGACCCTAATTGAAGTGCTGGAGCACGGATAAAAGACAATGTAGCAGACTGAGTTTACAGGGCAAGATTCCAGAGCCATGTACGGGCTTGAGGCGAATCCCTCCAGCAGCTTGCTTATGACCTGGAGAGTATTGCACACAAGGTATACCCTTGAGCAGGACCTAACCTGTTGGCTATTCTTCTGAGAGACCAGTTAATCGATGCTCCTGATAATGCAGTTAAAAGTGCAAGTGAAGCAGGTACAACCCAGAATCATGCAAGACGCAGTAGCCAGGGCTCAAGAATTTAATTCCTATGTCAGGTCCAGTATGTCCAGTTTTCAGGCACGTTGTAGTCCAGGATTCAAGGCAAGAAGGGGGCAGGTACGTGAAGTGGGAACATTTGACGGATTTTGCTGGTACTGTGAAAAGCCAGGACATAGGAAAGAGGACTGCTACAATTGGAAGAGGGAACAGAAGATCCGTGGAGGTTGCTCATTCTGCGGGAATCCACGACACAAGAAGGAGGATTGTTATAAATGGAAGAAGGAGCAAGAACAGAGTAGTACAAGGAAATCTGCAAAATTAACAAAACATTGTTGGACATGTAGTGATGTGTGGCCGTTAAGTTTTGAGTGTCCAAAGAAGAAAAAGGAGGTTAAGAAGAAGGCTGCAGAAGACCAGAAAGAAGCAGAAAACTAATGGAGGCTGGTGTTAAGGGGCAACCACCGGCCGGCTTTTCCAAAGTAGCCCCACCACCAAGAAAATGCAAGAGAACTACAATTGACAGTGTGAGAGTAGATGGAAGAACAGACAGCAAGATGTGTTCCCTGGTAATTGATTCAGGCTCAGAGCAGATTTTCTAAGGCCTGCTGTGTTACATCATTGGTATTTGCCTAAGTCATCAGAACAATTGTGTGGCATAACTGGGCACTGCATAGAACTGAGGGGAACCCTGGATGTCCAGACTGAAGTGGCAGGATAAGAGGCCAAACTTCCATTCAGTGTAGCCGAGATGGAGGGTCCTTGCCTTCTTGGTCTGGACCATGTGATTTCCATTGGATGTGAGCTGGCCTTCTGCACCATGACGCTTAAAGTTAGAGGAATGTCGGTTCCCATCACAACAGTGAGACGTACCAGTTCTGGTAGCGAGGTAAGGGTGCTACGTACAACAGTGATACCCCCAAAATCAGAACTATTGCCCCAGTGTAAGGTGAGTGGCTCTTGTGAAAGCCATCTAGAGAGCCTGGAAGTCAAGACTCCGGAGTGATGGTGGGAAGAACTTTGGTGGAAACAGGTGCAGGTTAAGTGCCGGTTGTGGTGACCAATTTCATCCGTGAGCCACTGAAGATCAATGAGGGAGAAATTGTGGGACTGTGCCAGGTGGTGGACCCTGAGTTGCATCAGAGGAAGGCTTGGAAAAGGAATGTACTCAAAGGAGTTGGGTATCTGCCAGACCACTTCTGAGACCTTTTTTCAAGGAGTTGCCAATGCCTGGATGTCTCAAAACTGATGAAGTTATGGCAACTGCTGAATAAGTTTGCTGATGTCTTTTCCACCAGAGAGGTAGACCTGGCGAGCACTGATCTGGTGGAGCATTGTACAGACAGTGGGGATCACCACTCGGTTAAACAGTCAGTGCGAAAGATGGCGCCAGTCCAATGACAAGAAATGGAGGAGGTGATGAGAATCTCCAAAGTCAAGGAATGATAGAAAAGTCCAGCAGTCCTTGGGCATCAGCAATGGTTCTGATAAGGAAGAAAGGTGGCTCTGCAAGGTGCTGCGTGAATTACTGAGCCCTGAATGAAGTGACAGTGAAGGATACATACCCCTTGCCATGGATGGATCCTCTGTTAGGTGCCAAGTGGTTGTCCACCCTAGATGTGAAACCAGGATACCACCAGCTCAAGGCTGCTGAGAAGGACAAGGAGAAAACAGCCTTTTCGACAGCTGGGGTTTATGGAAGTTAAAGTGATGTTATTTGGCCAATGCAATGCTCCTGCTACTATTAAGCGTCATATGCACTGGTAGAGAGCTCTCGTCTATCAGGATGATGTATTTTTTTTCTTTTTTACTCGAGGCATCCCTTTGACATGTGGATATGTCACCACGTTTTGTCACGGTGACACCCAATGACGTAACCATATGTTTTGCAATTGCGAGGTCTGTCATTTGCACGTTTTTCAAGTTTTGCTGGTGTTTTTTGGTAGGCATATGTGGGAGACCTTCCTCTACCCGCCATCAGGCAGGGATATTGCCTGGCCCTGCCTGACCCCCCTCCCCTCCTGCACGCCATTTTCTTGGCAACTCACCTGTTAGCAATAACCTGGCCAGTAAAGACATTTCATGCCACGGTCTCTCCAATGATGAAATTCAAGGCGAAAGTTATTCCCGAGGTGGAGGACAAAGGAAGAAACAAGCCACAGGAAGAAACAAGCAGAAGTGATGAGGTGGTAACATCATAAAGAAAGGTGAGGTGTGTTGATGTGTTTGGTGAGTGAAGCAGTGCTTATATTGCCCATATTATTGTCTGAAAAACAATATACTCTTGTACTACATATAAATTCTTACCAAATAAATAATATATAACCTTTTATGGGTGGTTTGGAATAGTTCCTTCTCTCATAGAAAACGTTATCTCTGGAGCAGAGCCCACAGAAGACGGTACCAGGTATTCAGAGGGACACCTGTATAATGCAATAATAAGCTCAGCTCAACACTGTTATGGCATTTTCAATGTTTCTTATGAAAAAAGCAGAGGTTTTAGCCAAAAAAAAAAAAAAATCCAAAAACTGCTGGGATTGGTGAAGAATTGGTCAGGATGTGGCAGGTTAATGTAAGAAAGAAGGAACCAAAGGCCGGGATAGATTTTGACCAGGAATGGGAGAGGCTGTCAGAGGTGCTCAAGAAAATTCTAGCAGTGCACCTCAAGCTGAACCCCAAGTAGTGCTACTTGTTCCAGAATGAAGTACCTGGGACACATTGTAGGCAAGGGCAGCACCCATGCTGATCCAGAGAAGGTGACAGCTGAGGAAAACTGGCTGGTTCCAATTTGAGTAAAGGAGCTATGGACTGTCACACTAATGACCATGGTATTGGTGGATTCCTGTCACAGAAGGACAAAAAAGAGTATGTGGTGGTGTAATAGTGCAAGAAGCTCAGACCACTGGATCAGAACCACTGTGAGACCCATAAGAAGCTCTTGGCAGTGACGAAGAGCCTTGATTTCTTCCATCTCTACTTGTATGGGTCCTACTTCATCATCAGGGCAGACCATGCGGCACTCAAGTGGCTGAAAACGAAAAAAATCCAGGAGGACAATTGGCATGCTAGACTGAGAAGCTGAACTAGCACAACTATGAGGTGCAGCACTGTCCTGGGCGGGTACATGGCATTGCTGGCAGACTGATTCATTGGCCTCATGACCAAGAGTGCTGGCAGTGTAGTAAAATAAGTTTGTAGCACGAAATGCAGCCGTACTGTGGTGATAAGGCCAGTGTCAGCTAAAGAAGACCTGAGGAGGATGCAGATGGAGGATGCAGATTTACAACCCATGCCAGAGTGGCTGCAGCTGAATACAGTGCGACTATCTTAGGAAGAGTTTTCCAGGTTCAGCCCTTCAGCCAAGGGCTACTGAAGTCAGTGGGCCCTTCTTCATTTGAAGAACAGATTACTGGAGGATCAATGGGAGACATCCGATTGCCTCAGCAAGTATTGGCAACTGGTGGTTTTGAAGAAAATTATGTCCAAGATCATGGATGAGTCCCATAATCAGTTCGCTAGTGGGTACCTGGGAGAGATCTTGGATGAGTCCCATAACCAGATCATTAATGGGCACCTGGGAGTGAAGAAAACTCTGTGTTGGCTGCAACAGAGGTTCTACTAGACTGGCATGTGGCAGGATGTTGGAGAGTGGTGTCGAGCCTATGATGTATGTTGTGCCAAGAAGGGACCCAAGAATCGTGGTTGTGCACCACTTCAGCTGTACCAAGTGGGTGCACTGATGGAAAGAGTGCAGTGGACATTGCTGGACCTCTGCCACTCACTGAAGGAAGAAACCGGTCAACTCACTGAAAGAAGAAACTGGTTTATATGTGTCGCCATGAACTACTTCACAATGTGGTCTGAAGCCTATGGCATCCCCGATCAAGAGGCTGTGACTGTTGCTTAGGTGTTGGTTGACCAGTTTTTCTGTCGTTTTGTGATGCCTCAAGAGCTACATTCAGAGCAGGTAGAGACTTCGAGTCTGCTGTGTTCTTTGAGTACTGCAAGTTATTGGGGATCAAAAAGAGCAGGATCACCCACTAATGCCACAGCCAGATGGGATAGTGGAGAAACTGAACTGAGCCCTGGGACAAGAAATGGCCAAGTACTGCATAGAGTGAAAAACTGAATGCGGCCAAAAATTACTGCATTACTGATGTCATATCGGTCTGCATGCCATGACTCTAATGGCTACACGCTTACAACACTGATGCTGGGCCTTGAGTTACGTTTAGCTGTTGGCCTGTTAATGAGAAGACCTCCTGGTGAAGAGCTGCCTACAGACATCTCCAGGAATGCAAAGCATCTTCAGGTAAGGCTGGATGAGATACAGTCAGGGAAAGTTCCGCCTTTCCCACGGTTCGGAGCTTTGGTGATCGACGTATAGTCACGAAGCAGCAGCCAGACCCATTTGTCTGGTAACTGTGAGTGGGAGGGAGGGTGGCCGGAGGTGGGAGGGTTTGGAGAGTTGCTCATGTCACAATCAGTACATGTTTACTGTCAAAGGTATACTTGTATGCCTTCGTTTTGTAATGTACGATAGGAATGATTGTTACAGAGACCGATCTAAAAGTAGGGCTTCCCATGTCATTCTGTCCAATCGCTCATATAGATTGTTTATTGTTATTATTATTATTATTGTTATTATTATTATTATTATTATTATTATTATTAATATTAACAGTAGTTATTAGTATTTTATTATTATTATTATTATTATTATTATTATCATTACCGTTATTATTATTATTATTATTATTATTAGTAGTAGTAGTAGTAGTAGTAGTAGTAGCAGTAGTAGTAGTAGTAGTAGTAGCAGTAGTAGTAGTAGTAGTACTGCACTACATTAGACTCTAACTTCGAGATGAATAATTACCAGAATAACACTGGAAATGTTTGCAGGCGGATGTTTATAGTGGGATGACAAAGGATGAAATTATAAACAAATTTATAAGAATTTACATATAGATAGATAGATAGATAATATAGGGGATTTGTTTGCAACACATAATATAAATGTATATATTATATCATTACGAATATCTCATGGGGGGAAACGTCTCATGTTAAAGTCGAGAGGGAATGAAAGCATTCAAACCTCTGTCTGAACCCAACAAACTCCCATAACTTTCCTAACAACACTAACTCTACAGACATCTACATGATCTTTTTCATAAAATGCTAGCATCATATTGTCGCCTATCCTTACTTTTAAAGTACCGGTAACTCAAACACACCGTCCAAGTCTTACATTGCTGACCTACACGTGATTCCCAGTCGATCACTAAACCCTCCTCTGCCCCCAATCCCCCGCCTCCCCCTCCTTCACACTCACAGTTACCGGACATATGAGGTCTGGCTGCTGCTTCACATTCACCTGTCTCACACCAGTGCTTCGGGAGGTGGGTAATGCTGAACTTTCCCCGACTGTACATCATCAAGTGCAAGGAGCCCTTAAGTTTTCAGGAGAGATGATGAAGCTCAAGTCTGATGCCAAGGCAAGTCAAGTGAGCTTCAAGGATGGTGACAGAGTTCGGTTATACAATCCTCAGTGGGTGAAAGGAGCCCATGGGCTGGGCCTTACACTGTGTTGGACTACCCATCAGATGTAACATATCAGATCAGGGGAGGCAGGGTATCTCACCCAAAGATGGTACACGTTAATCATCTGCGGCAGTACCATGGTACTGGACAGTACATTTGGGACGTCTCCAAGGAATCGTGCTCTCCCTCAGCCGAAGATGTTGAGGAGGACCAAGGAACTGAAATACATAAGGATGGTGACGGTTCCCCAAGAGAAGAAGTGCATCAGGATGAGGACCAAGACATTCAAGGAGAAGTGGATTGTGTCGAGGAGCAGGGATGTCGTTGGAAGTGGCATAGGAGAAAACCTGATACGTCGAGGGATTATTTTGTCTTTAATTAAATGTTTAGTTTGGATTAAGGATCATGTTTGTATACACTGTGTAGTTTTGTCAGGACGACAAAAGACTAGGGAGGGGGTAGTGTTGAGAAGCAGGATTTGCCTGATAGGAGGTGCATGGAAGTTCTCAGTATTCTCGTATTTTTCAGTTACCCATCACAGTTGCCAGTTAGCCTGCTATATCTGAGTGGAGGTATTTTGTAAAGTTATGCATGAAATTTTATAGTCTTCTTCTGTATGATATTTACATGATTTTTTGTTAAATTTTGTAATTTTATCTCGGTTTGTATGCTAAAGTATGTAAAGTGCTATGTACTGTACAAAAAACTCTAGGTATTTGGATGTCTCCGAGCTGGTAACTGTTGCCCCTTCGAGAGTGTACTAGAACTCTGGAGAAGTAGGGAAGGTTATTTAAGGAGGTGGAGGAGCCTAGGGAAGTCAGTTTCATCTCATTCCAGTTTGAGTTTAGTTCAGAGTCAGTTCAGTGTCAGTGCAGTTAGTGAAGATTGTATAGCTCCGGTACTTGTGAAAACAGTGAAGTGAAGTTTGCAAGCATTAAGTGTAATTATTTGGAGAACAAAGACAGTTGACTTAAGAAGCCAGTGTTATTTTCCAGTGCCTGAGCTGATCTCATTGTTTCACACTGAAAGGCTGACCAAAAGAAAAACAACTCTCTGGGCAACATCTTTCCTAAACTGAACTACTGCTGTTCGAGCCTGTTGCAGTGGGGGACGGGGACATAGCAATATTTAAAGTCACTGAGGCTCTCAGCTCGGAAATGCTGGCTGTACTTCTTGCTCCTTCTTTCATAATGGGACACATGAACGGGACTCAGCTCTCAGAGTAGCATTCCTCACGAAAGGATAGCTGCAGTCTGTGAGAGAGCGTGGGACAATGGCAGTGTAACTCAGTTGAGTATTCTAACAGGAACAGAACAGGGTGGTCACGGTGAGTGGTATAATATGATGACGCCCAGAAGATGAACAATAGGCATGGATGACGTGTGTCCCTTTTTTTTTAGATGTTGATTTTTAATTATTTGTTCTTACAATGGTTTGGCAAGAAAATCACCAAAAATATCACCTAATATTAAAGTTACTAAAATCTCGCAAAGATGCCAAACAGCAGAAAAAAATAGCAGGGCATCATTTTGAAATTGCTAAATCTAGTGAAAAAGTAACCAAGTTGGCAACCCTGTCGTGGTGCATCGTCAAATATAATGGAGTGTCTGGAATTCTTTGAAAACCAGACTAGAATCAGATGTCTATAAACTCAGGCATGAAATCTTCATCTACGGATGTACAAGAGCTACAGCTCTGTTCCTGGGATCACCACCTGTAGACGTACAAGAGTTGGTGTGTTGGAGTTAAGAATAATCTATGCTTCCTTTTACTATCATTGTATTTTTCAGGAAGCAGACTTTGGCCAGACACTGTTCCGGGTAACAGTCCCCCGCTCAGAGGTGGTTGACTTTACTGTCCCAGTGATAATATGGTCCACCCGCATCGTCAACCGTATTGGATCGTCCAAGGTGGATCCCTGGAGCTTCCTGCTGCCCTTCAGACCACTGGTATGGGGTGGTATCCTGGTGGGGCTTGTCGGGGAGCTTGGGTTCCTAGTCCTGATGACTTCTCTTAGTCTACCTGAAGGTGTGAAGCGATCCAGGTGGCTTACACATGCTTCCATCTGTCTGCGTGTTTTTTTGCGTCAAGGTGAGAATTCATAATGTTGTGGTATTAAATGGTTAGGTGAGATGGCTTCTAAGCCCTCTGATGTTATATGATCTTGCCTAAAAATAGTTATCAGCAGTCATAGAAGTTGCTCAGGTGTACACCATCCTCCGTGTGAAATATTATTGGGCAGCTTGATCCACATGCATGCAGTCAGCTGCAATGCTCATGATCCAACATACGAGAGGGGTCTGCCACTACACACTTTCTGTGTGCCAGCCATATGCATGGACTCAGACACAATCATATCTTCCACATGACCCACTCATGGTGTCCCCCAGCAACATGTGTGTCCTCATCACCACCCAGAACAAAGAAGCCAGGCACAATAAGCATGCTCCATCTACACTGGATGCACATGGATTGACTGTATGAAAACATCTGATACCGTCTTTGAACTGGTGTAGTCTCCTTCCAGAAGATGTTGGTGCCACTCATGTGGCTGTTGCAAGGTTATTCTGATGGTACCAAAGAAGGAGAATAAATCAGAACCTTCACCACTGGTAATGCTGACTTCAGCTCTCCTGCATCTCCTCTCCTCTCCACCAGCTGACCTCATCCTCCTAGCCTTACCCTAACTTCCTTGCTCCACGTTCACCGTCTTGTCATCATTCATTACTCTGATTCATCCTCGGGCTGGGTGATGATGATGATGATGATGTAGATTCGTCCACCTTCGTCTGAAGAGTGGACACGGGCAGAAGAAGCCCGTAAGAGAGATGAGCGTTTTATGAAATGGAACAAGAGGTGGGTGGAGGCGCTTAATGCTCAGGAGAATGGTTGCTAAGAAGGTGGGGGGTAAGTAGAAACTAAGTGGAGAAGTAAAGAAAGAGGAGAGATTTGGATGATTTCTGCTGCAGTGAAGGCACGAGAGATGTGTCTGGTGAGATTGCTACTGGTGGCTGAGCGAAGAGTGGCAGTGGCAAGGCAGTCGAGGATATAGTGCAGTAAGGGCCACTCGTCGGGTACGTGGCAGTGTGGACAAGGAGTGGGGTTGTTGCGGGTGATTTTTGAGTAGCATGGGTAGCCAAGTCGGAGTCGGTGGATGCGGGTGACAAGTGAATGAGGCGTGTGTGGTGGGGGTGTGATTGGCCTGTATGCAGTGGCTCTTGCGAGCCAGGTGGCGGAGTACGAGCCCCCAGCTATTAGGCTTTGGTGATCTGTGATGGTGCGCTTGTACACTCTTTGTCTTGCCTCTCGCTTTATTTGGGAGAGGCTGGGCCTGAGGGGGAACATAGTCTGTGGTAGGGTGGTCCCGGATTTGGCTGCAGAGTCAGCACGTTCATTGCCTGCAATTCCAACATGGCTAGGTAGCCAATGCAGGAGGATCTCACCTCCCCGGCGAAAGATTGAATTGGCCACAGCATGAATTGTGGTCAACAGGTTCACACTGTCAGCGAAGTGACATGTTTGGAGACCTAGTATGGACGAGAGCGAGTCTGTGTGGATGATAATACGCTTTTGTTGGAGTGGTAGCGCATGTCGGAGGGCGCCAAGAATGGTGACGAGCTCTGTCTCATACGTGGTGGTTCCCGTGGGGAGTCGCCAGGTCTCGACATGATCTTCGCTGACAAATGCAGCACCTGCAGATCCGTCAAGTTAGACAGATCCATCTGCGTAGTACTCCCGTGTGTCAGGAGTCCGGAGAGAGGAGATCCTCGCAATGGCATCTTGTCGGAGGAGAGCTGGATGGGAAGCTCTGGGACTGTCAGATGTGAGAGTGATGGTTTGGATTATAAGGGGCCGCCAGGGTGGAGGGGGGGAGTGGGCATCGTGGTGGAGGTCTGGACCTTCACTGAAGGCATGGGAGAGGCCCAGATTGTGAATGATGTTGGTAAGGAGGTGTACCCAGTCCTTTCTTGGCCGTGGGTTGGGAGGTCTTGCAGTGGCCCGAGCAAGACAGCCCGAGACGGGCAGTGAGGGTCTGTGCAGGCAGAGCTGCGCGGCCGTTGCTGTCGATAGACTCCAAATCCTGTGTTGGAGGGATGGAAGGACGCTTTCGACTCTGAGGTTTTCGAGCCGTGTCCACTGTGGGGGGCTGGGTGACTCAGACAGCGTCTTTATGTCTTATCCTTCGCCATCTGGGGCTCATAAAATATTTTAAAAATCGTGTGGTAACAGCAAGAAGTTATTGAGGTGATGGAGTTCATCAGGTGTATGCAGTCCACTATTACGGACTTTCTATACCCATCCACCATACACATATTTGTGTGAACAGTAAGAAAGCAATACCTTCTTACGGCCAGGTAATACTTGCCTTCACCAAGCATGGGCTGTTGTGGGAGGTAGTTGCAATCTATGGGAGTTCTCGCCTGTCCACTCTCATGCTCGCCAGCGTCCAGAGGAGCCACATCCACAGGTAACAGTGATGCAAAACACCCGTCTGCATCCTCCCTCCTCTTATATATATATATATATATATATATATATATATATATATATATATATATATATATATATATATATATATATATATATATATATATATACTGTACTGAAAGGAATAATGTAGATCACATCTATCTACTGAAACAGTCAGCTGGTATTAGCAATAAAATATTTCATCTTATGAACAGGAGTACAAAATGTTTAATGTTTTTCAATAGTGATGGTGGTGAGAGAAAAGTGTGAAGGTACAGATGTTGGTCATGTTTGTGTCGATTAACTGAGCCTTGCCAAACGTAGCTGAGTCCTCAGGATGGTTGTGGTGTGAGTTCGTAGTGTTGGCCATGTTAGTGCTGATCCTAACCTGATGTAACTTAACCCAGATATGGTCGAGTCTACGGATTGGTGGTGGTGGTGGGAAAGTGTAGTTTTGGGAGTGTGGATGCTGGCCATGTTGGTGCTGTTCCAGAGCTACACGGGCAACCTTACGTCCCTCCTGGCCATCAGATACATCCCCATGCCCATACAGTCACTGGAAGATATTGTTGCCAGTCCAGTCACTGCTGTCCTTCCAGCGGGCTCGTCCATACTTGAGGCATTTGTTGTAAGTTATTTTTATGCTACTGGGATATGTGTAGATATTTTTTTATTTTTTTATTTTTTTAGGTAGTCCAGAGAAATTGAAGAGTTAGATGCAGGAGGTAATTGTTACCTTCACACCTATGACGTACTACTATGGGAGTGGTACGGAAATAAATGCCTTGGTGATCTGACACAGTCATTCTTAACAATCTTGCAGTCAGGGGCTTTTCTAGCCTGAATACAATCGTCTCATGGCAGCAATAATGAATAAAAAAGGGGGTGTCGTATCAATTCCCCTGTCATACAAATCATAGAATATCCTTGCCTAGACAGCAGAGAACGGACCAATGAGAGACGTGGCAGACTTGCAACACAATGGACGCCTGGAGCTTATGTTGGGCCGGGAAATTATGACGAAACTGGACTCCCAGGTCAGAGGAGGTGACCATGTCTTGGTTGCCGGCGACTTGAGGTTACGCATGCTCATGGCTCAGGACTTTTCTCTCAAAGGTAGTTTACTCCCAGCTCCTATGATTCACGTTATTTTTTCTGACTGCTATTAACCGGAATTAAACACTGATATTCTCCTATTTTAGGGAGCGTTTGATAGCAGCTTGATTATTTTTGTCAGGCTTATATCGTTCACTTTTAGGCGTATAAAACTGTCTAGTGTTAGCTGCAATCTAATGATAAAAACGTGACCATTTAAAGGTGAATGGTATTTGTATTACCGGTACATAATTTTGAGAGTAGCTAATGTTATGCTGTCTTTACCTATTCCAAACATTCCTCAACCCCTGTTTAAGTATGAAAATTATTCTTGGTGATGATGATGATTGACTGACTGCTTGACTGATTGATTGAAGGCTGATTGGTGATAGATTGATTGATGACTGACTATTGAGTGGTGACTGATTGTTTGAATGATAATTGATGCCAATAATGGGTCAGGACTTTCGCACGTATTTTCTGGTCGTAGGTGGTGGTGACTACATAATGTATTGCCGCCTATTTCGCAGTTATCATTCTGCCTCTCTGCTCTCCTCTCTTCCTGTTTCTCCCTTCCCTTCCTGTCACATCTTACTGCTACGTCCCTGAATAATTCTGCGGCAGTTATCTCTTATCCAATACCGTGTTCCCGTTTATTCGTTGATTACCCATAGTTACCACGTTCCTCTTTTTGATTTGCAATGTAGTCACTTTTAACCTTCTTATGGCTGAAATACTGTAACTGTACCCTTCTTACTTGATATTGACCTAAAATTATCGTCCCTCCATCTTTATTTCCGAGTTGTAATAATAGACTAACACTAAAATATGATGCAAGGCACGAAGAGGTGCTGTAGAAGGGATGTTAGAGATCTATATTTGTACCATTTTGCCAATAAATAGTGTGAAATAAGCTGTAAAAGAACAAAAATCTGTGCCAAGATAAGGTATAATGAGTATGTTGTCTGCTCCAGATAAGTGCTAACGATTGTATCCAGTGTGAGTCACAGGAGCCTGGGGTGTGATACTGGACATATTTATGATCGATTATATGTCGCAACATCAACTTCTTTTCACTGGAAGGACTAGATAAACGGGAAGGCTCTGAATGTTCCTATCCGTGTCCTGCCTACAGAAACAGTCACAACCTACGGCATTTTTCCTCTCATAAATATGCTATTTTGCAGGATGAATTCGAGACCTATGTAAAACCTCTTCTTCAGCAATTCATCTTCAAAATGGCTGGTTAATGTCTTTCTGTACGTAATTTTAGCAGAGAATGGCGATATTGGATGGATTTATATTACACTGAATAGGACAGTAAGGTGTAATGAGCAAAATTAATCGCCGAGAAAAAGTGAGAGGGACCTTCCACAACTGACGAAAAAAAAAAAAAGAAAAAAAAAGAAAACGAGAAAAAGCCAAGCCCGAGTTTGACTGAGTATCCCATCCCAGAACAGTAATGCTGTAACCATTAACCTTCACATGGTTGGGACGAGTTTATTGATATAGCTCATTCCAGACGCCCCCTTTCCCCTACAGAGTGAGATATAGGAAGCTGTGTGTATTAGGAAATCATTGCATCTCAATCTGTGGCTCAGGTAATTGAAGAATGTTACCTTTCCAACATGAAATCCTTAGTGAAAGGATTAAATTTTCCAAGCAAAAATAGATACATTGTCAATTACCGTAATAATTAATATACTTCCTAGACTAATAGTTAATCCACCTTTCACACCACAAGGCAAGTGCTACTTCTACTTGGCCAAAGCAAAGTTCCTGCCTATGATGATGGCCCTAGCAGGACCCAAGGGTAGTCCTTTGATCCCCTCCCTCAGTCGCAGGTGAGAATTGTGCTTCCATAGATACAAACTGTATTAAGCCTATGTCTCGCTTAAGACTGCATCATTATATCTTTGTTTTCATTCACAAAGCTACCAGACTGAGGCAAATATAAAAAAAAAATGAAAAAAAAAAATTGTTATAAAACTCAGGTGTTATGGAATGTTGCTATCAGGAAAATTAGACAATATTCTTAATACGTGTAAATCTGGATTCGTTTATTTTAAGTTTCTGCTGTCGGTTTATGAAAACAAATTATTTACAAATATATCTTAGCTCACTATGGTGTTTCCTGTACTTGTCCATCGTTTATTAGTTTCTTCAGCTCACTTGGCCGTATCATCTATATTTGAAAACGCAGTTTGGTTAGTATTGCTTGACAAAATTTATGTCTCAGTCACTAGGGAGTGGTTAGGGAAGAATGTAAATTCTTACTTTCGGTACCACCAGATAATATTCTTCATTTCAGTAGAGGCTTTAAATTATTGGGTTTGGTACATTCTTCATCAACGCTTTCGCAACAAGGTCTCCCTACAGATGCATAAAATAGCCTTAAGGGAGCAAGAACAATTTAAGTAAAACCACACTGTTCAGTAAAACTCTATAAACCTTACTTGTTCCAGTAACGTGTTTCAGGATCATGCTGATTGCTGAAGCGGGCCTTTTTGATTACTGGACCAAGCTGCTCACACCAAACATCACCTCCTGTCTTAACCCACCCACCAAAGTTGCAGTTAGGTCTTCAATTGGCATCAACAACATATGGGTAAATATTTAGATCCAGTGTCATCTGTGGGTTATGAAGTGCAGAGTAGGAATCCAGATCTATACAATGTTTGCCATAAAGGCTGACTCAGGAATAACACCTAAGGAAATCTGAATGGTGGAACAAGGCGACTACTACTACTACTACTACTATTATTATTATTATTATTATTATCCAATCTTACGTTGCCCCATGAGGAGCGTAGGAACCCGGGGCTAGGCAAGTTGGTCCTGATATTTAAGATGATAGTGACCAGCCTCACTCATCCCTGAGTGGCATAACGTGAGCAATAAACCCCAACCATCCCTTGGATATAAACCTACACAGGATTAATCCGACTGGAACGCCTTTTTTTATCCACTAAACCACCAGGCACCATAATTTGATTATATGGTTACCACCCAGCGTAGTAAATGGTTTCCTGGTGTACAGGAAACCATTTGGCTTGCCACTCAGTGTAGAGTCACCCATAGGCAGAATGATGAGGAAAAAGTGAAGGAAAGAAAGAAGGAGTGTAAAGTCACCCGTAGGTAGAAGGAAGAGGACAGAATGAAGGAATGGAAGACAAAAGAGGAAGAAAGAAAGAGAGGAAAAGGAAGACACCCAAAGCAGCACTACATCGAGTAAGTGGATGGTGAGCGCCCCCACGTACCAAACTGTATTATAATTATTATTATTATTATTATTATTATTATTATTATTATTTTTATTATTAAGGCTTGGTGGACGAGTTTCGGAGAAGGTGTAAGAAACGGAATGTAAACGTGAATGTATGGAAGAGTAAAGTTATGGTCTTCGAGTGACTTGAAGTCAGTGAATGTTCAGTGAGGTTGGTTGAGGAGGAAATGGAAATGTGAGTATGTTTAAGTACTTGGGTAGTGTGATGAGTAAGGATGGAAGTTTGGAGGGTGAAGTGCTTGAAAGGGTACAACAAGGAAGAAAGGTTGCTGGTTCTTTGAAGGCAGTGATAAGAAACAGGGAAGTGAGCATGGAAATGGAAAAGTTACTACATGTCGATATTGTGATACCAACTCTAACGTATGGAAGTGAAGCTTCTACGTTGTTGGAGGGACACAAGTCAAGAGTGAGAACAGTGGAAATGAGTTACTTGAGAGGAGCCTGTGGAGTCACATGGAGAGACAGACTGACAAATGAGGATGTGAAGGAGCTTTGTGGTGTGGATGTGGATGTGATAGGAAACGTTAGAAAAAACACACTGAGGTGGTTTGGCCATGTGGAGTGGATGGAGGGTGAGAGACTGACGAAGAGAGTGTATGTGAGTGAGGTGGAGGAGGAGACAGGGATGGGAAGGCCAAGGATGAGATGGAGGGATGGAGTGGAGGGGTATATGAGAGAAGGGTGTGTGGGTTTGGAGCGGGACAGGGAAATGGCGGGGGACAGGGTGACATGGAGGCGATTTGTTTGTGGCCACCCCGTACAGGGGATTAATGCGTCTGGCGATAGACAGATAGACAGATTATTATTATGATTATTATTATTATTGTTGTTATTATTATTATTATTTTCTTCTGCTTCTGTGTCTTCTCTGTCTCCACTACTTCTTCTCCAGCTTTGGCTTTTCATAATTGATTAGATGACTCAGTTGATATCTAACAAAGTCATTATCCAGCTTAACCCTCGTTGGCTATCAAAATGCAGGCTGCCAAACAACTCTGTTCCTTAACAAAAACCAGCCAAGGTACAAACTCAGACAGAAAACCAAGGCACTTGCAAGGAGAATGGATCTGTCATCACAGGGGGTGAGTTGAGCTGCTTTTGGAGCAGGAACAATATTAAAAGAGAGTGACAAATATTTAAGGCAAAACGACAACGAAGCATTTGCAGTTCAACAGTTTAATAAGATGAGAAAGTGAAATGTGTCCCAGGATACCAGGTCATTTTCAACCATGACACTAAGGTGATACTCCAACTGAATGACTAAACACTGCATCACTAAAGGAGACGCACCGAAGACTGGAAGAGATTACGCACCACCGAACCCAGCCATCTTTGAGAGGGTAAATGGAGAAACGGATTGGTAGAAATCACTACACACACATGGAAAAATTGCACCATAAGGCTTCAGTGCAAAAGGGTGGAGTCAAAATCAATAGCAACTACTTTAAGGACTCTGCAGAGTATCTTTGTAATGCCGTAGCTGAGCTTGCACAGTTGTCTCCAACATCAGCTTACGACAACATTGATGTAATCAAGACTATAAGACTTGTTCCCCTCAACAAAAAATTATAGAATGAGACCATTTGAGACTGGGAAAAAGAAGAATATCTGGAAAATATATTGTTGGCACTATAAAGATGATGTAAATAAATCCAATAATAACATATAAATTTTTGCTGGTCAAAATGCAGATGGGTAAGCAGCAGTGCACGCAGTAAGCAAAACTTTCGATAATGATGAGAATTGTGACACTATACTTATTGTAGATGGCTCTAATGACTTCAACTCTATCAGCAGATGCGATGCTTCGTAACTTCAAGTTTAAATGCTTTTCATTTGCCCAGTAACTGGAGAATACATGCAATCAGCCATCACATCTGTACATAAACTGCTATGATGCTGAGGAAGGAGAGTTATTCATTCTGTGGGAGGAAGAGCTCCTCGCAGTCCAGTTGCTACGGCCAGCTATGCTCTGAACGCGTGGGTACTACAGAACAGGGTCAGGTATGAGCACACAAACATGAAATGGGAAACATATGTCAATTATCTCAATAGTACATCAAAGATCAAAGATATCATGAACTTGTTAAGAAGAATAGCAACACAAGGTTGAAAAAGAGGGTACCCACAAATGCAAAAATACGTAGCCTAACAGTAACGCCGCAACATTATCAATTCACATGTAATGTCGTAGGGTGAGTTAAGCATCAATAACAAAAGAGGACCATAGACACATGCATCCAGTATTCAGAAATGGAGATTTCAAGGAAAAAAATGTTAACAGGGAAAACAACAGGATAAAGAAAATCTGAAAATTAGCTACCTATGCAAAAACCAAGCCTGACACTGTATAGGCTACACAGTTTTCACACATAGTGCCAAACATCTGTGGACACACCTGTTAACTGTGTCCGAAATGTGGTCTCTGCTACAAGGTCTAGCAGAGGCCATTAAAGAATCATAATAGCATACCTCAAAAAATGAATATCATGGCCCTGCTGAAGTTCCGAGTGCTTCCAATACTTCGATCCGCAGTTACACCGCACATGTCTGTTTTAACCTCACTGTGGTGCTGGCCACCTCAACACCGTACGCACACTCAGAGCTCCGGATGCTACCATAATATGGAGGACTGGGCACCATCATCGTAGTGAAACTTACATAATATGAACACTAATAAACATATGAGGAGCACAATTAAAACCAAACTTACCGAGTCCTTGTAGATGAAAACTGTAGTCAGGCCAAAAGTAGTGCTATAAATGAACAGTAGTTGAGTGCTATTGCACAAAACATCATGCCTGAAAGAGAAGACTCAGGAGGAGGAACTGGCTAGAGAGTTGCAACAGCTGACAGAAGAACAATGTAATGAAGTGGAGGCTGCACAAGAGGTGAGACTTTCAAGCTGGTTGATTTCTCTATACTCATGCAAAACGGTTTCAACCAAAACAATAAGAATTTATAAACGGCTGTGCTTGAGATATGAATAGTCAGTAAGACTCTACCGGGAAAGTGCATTTGTTGAGCATTATTTAAAAGTGACCATATCTTATAATTGCAAAAACGTTGGGCCTTCCGTTCATTAGGCACAATGATGTCAAAGACCTCAAAGCAAAAAAAAATTGCAGGAAGTGCGCCACAAAGTCACTGGTGAAACATCCTTCATTCCACTGTGTGGCAACGAAAGTTAACCAATATGCAACGCCAGTAGCATCCAGTGATGCACGAGCTGACATCTGTGTCAGTGGTTATTGGCCATGAGGTGAAAGAGACTTTGTCAATGTTACGATCACTAAACAGGTAGCAGTTTGTCAGAACTTGGGCCTACGTGAAGAACATAGATTGGAACCAGAAAACAAATTATCAAGAAAAAAATACACCAGATGTACCTTATCATATTCACTAAATAGATAAGAGAGAAAAAAAATTTACTTTCCAGTTCATTTGTATTGTCGTGCCTAGCTATGGGGAATTGTCTTTAGCAGAGAAACTGAGTAATTACTCCAAGAATTAGGATGTATTTATAATTTCTTTGTTTCTTCTGCTCAGTGCAAGGATATTTTTGTTAATCTCAGGACAGTCTTTTGCTGAAACTATTTTTATTTTATGCAGGAAACAAAGAACCAAAGGCCAAGAACTCGGAAGATTATTCCCTCCAAGAAAAATAAAAGAAACAAGATAGCAGAGGCCGATGTTCAAGATCAGTCCATTTCCAGATGCCTGGACAAACTGCTTTGCACAGACTGGAGAACAGAGGCAGTAGAAAATACAAGGTGAAACAGTTCTAGAGTTGTCCTGCAGCATACATGTAGGACTGGGAATAACAGTTAACCCTTGCATTAGAGAGTTGGAAAGAAAAGGGATAAGACTTTTTTGCTAGACGGGTCCTACATGCCCGTTGTAATGGTGCAGGGATGCAAAGAAACAGAGGAGCAGTGACCATTGAAGTAGCAATAGAAAAGAGATAAAGATGCAACAGTGCAACGAAAAGACAGAGATTGAAGGCAGCCACCAAGAGGAGGAGAGTTAATGAGACAAAAAGCCTCTGACTCTACTTTGTTGGGAAGAGCTTTATGTGGGGAGCCTCCCCACACGTGACAGTTATACTGTACACAGGGGCGAATAAAACCTGTGTATGAAGTCAACAACTATGCGGGGTTAAAGAAGGCATGAAGTCGGCTTAGCATTCTTTATCTCATGGAAGCAGATACTACGAAATGTAATAGATCTTCCCAGGATAAATCCCGAGAGAATGAAACCCAAAGTATGTTCAAAGATGATTTAAGATTCATAGTGCGGTGCCGTATGTCATCCCGTAGGACTTGCTTGTTAAAATTGATTTTTTTTGCTTCATTTGGTTCGCTTAGGCCCAAAATATCAGAAAATGATGGGGTTTAAATTTTTCGACCCCTGGAACCCCCTTTTGGGGGCCCCCTTATTTCGACTGCCCCCTAATTTTGAAATCCACATAGCTTTGCTATTTGTTGACAGATTTTTCACGAAATTAAAGTCATTTTTAGCGGCTTTTGATCATGCTGAGTTCGTTTATAATACTAAAAATGCAATCAAATTTGTCTATTACTGACTTTCGGTGAAAATTACCAAATTTTGTAATGCGGATTGCCACAATCGGTCATGTTTCTTATAACAAAAATATAATTATGTAATACCTCTTTGTATCTGTATAGGTTTTTAGGTCAAACATAATGCATGGTGCAGTCATTTTTACTATTGCACTATCCAGTAACAAAATAATAGCTTTGGCTCAATTTCTGATAAAAATATACAGAACAGTTCTTAACAGAAACGGGCATTAGGTGTTTATAGAGCTGCTTAAGGCATCTAAACGGATTGTACATCCAGAAAATATCACTGTAGTTACATTCTAGAGATAAAACATTATCACCAGTATCACAATTTGTGCAAGTAAATCCTCTGAGTCGTAGTCATGGCTATCACTTCGGTATTGATTTCCACAATCCCTTGCATAATATTTGCAGAGAGGAGTGCAAGACAGTCCATTCTTGCTGCAGCTGCACCTTTTTCTGTATCCTGATTTGCATGAACGTTTGGTAAGTTCAAGGACAGCTTGGGGTGCTGGCAAATTGAGACTTCGCACAGGTACATATGCACCTTTCTTTATGCTTCAACCATTTTGTTCAATGGAGAGGAGGGACTGGAGAGGGGGTGGGGTACGATGTGTCACAGTTGGCTATATAATTAACCCGGGTAATATATGGCAACAAGGCAGCACTAGTAGGGGGTAACATCTCTCCTTCTAAGTTCCTGGAACGAAACATCTCTCATCTTAATGCAGGAAAAGTCGTGGGACCTGTAGAAGAGTAGACCCTGCACACATAGTTCTCCAGACCCTTGACTTGTAGTGGCAACATTCATGAGACAAGTAGGAATCAGTCCTTTGCCAAGCTCCCGAAAGCAGTCAATGGCAGGATCTTCATTGTTGAGTTTGAGGTATGCATTAACCCACGACTTCTTTGAGATACCCACAAATCTTCCACCCCAATAAGGCCTTGGCATTTGTGAGGTCCAATAGCTTGCACTCGCTCTCTGACATCAATTTCCCGATACTTAGTGCCTTTGCTAGTCAGAAACTTGAGGAGAGTGTGAGCTGCAAGGTGATTACGAGACACGAGGTCCAGACGAAATGTAAGGACGTCTGTGTCGGGAGACCAAACATATTTCTCGATAAGCCCTTTCGGCTGCTGAAACTAAAACCTGATGTGGGATTAGAGTGCCAGCCTCTTCATGTGAATGGGTTTCCTCAAAATCGTGACTCTTTAACAAGCTGTCGTAAGTGACAACCAGCTTTATGTTCCTGTTACCAGAAAAATGTTCTAGTAAACCTTCAGCAACATACATGTCAGATGGTGCTTGGTTTTTGACAAAGAGAGAAGTTCTTCTATTGACATAGTGAGCTTCATTTCTGGGTGAACCGCAAATTCGGTTGATGTTGATGCTCTCTTTTGACGAGTTTTATCCTTCGGAGATTGATCTAGGTAACGATAAAAGTTCATCTGACCTTCGCTATAACCATCCATGTTGCTTCAATGCGCCTGGTGAATGCTTCTCGTAGATGAGAAGGCTGGTGTTTTCTTCATTCCTTGCAGAACAGCCATGGCATCAACAATGAGAACATGAGGTGGATGTCCTGCAAGGGCTATGTCAGGAAGCTGGTCAGGTTGAACTGTTAGAGCAGGATATTCCTCAATGGCATGCATGAAACTACACTTGTCAGTGGGGACTTATAGAAAGCCATCAACAGAACAGAGGGATCGTGGCACCACAGACATTTCATACTCTCCAACTGTCTCCTCAAGTTTCGGCACCAGCTATGGTCGACTTCCTTGGATAATGAGGAATATGGCCAGGAATTCCCGCTCTTCACGTAATATTATAACCTTGTCACCTAAGCGGATTTTGGTTTTCTCCATCCAGTTTGAGAATGTTTTCAGCTTGAGTTTCTTCATGGTGTCCCAGACAGATAGCTTAGACGAGGGAAGTAGTCTGTCCTGAACAAAGTCTTCAAAGAACTTCTGTCCCTTCTCTGCAAATTGTAGTATGTCATCCGTGGCATGTTCTAGCACAAAAGTGAATGAAACCAGGCTTTTCAGCGGTGATTTCTTTGTGAATGGTTTGCCACTGCGATGGGACTCGATGGAGGTCCGAAGCTTCATTGCATTTGTACTACATCTTACAGCAGCTTCACCAGATAGTTGATAATGTTCATGCCACAGACAAGAACCTGGGGCTTGAGGGAAACCATTGAGATACTGCCTCACTATACGAGCTAGATGAGGTGTAATGGTAACAAGTCGATTCACAGCAACGTCATCCCTACTCAGTCCAACCATGCCACCATGATTCTTCAAGCATTTGATCCTTTGCTCGAGAGTACTGGTCTGTGACAATGAGTGAATGGAATCTCTGACTTGGCAACAACAAAGTCTCCCGATTTCAGTGCATCCCGTGTAACAGGATCATCCTGTTCAAGGGCATTCATTTGAGCAAGGTGAACTGACATTAGATGGGCGTAGTTCAAGAGATCACGTGCAAAGAAATACTTGATGATGTTCTCTAATGCGACTGGGTATCCTTCCCAGTCCGCTGAGTGACAGGCACTTATAAGATGCAAGAGTCTTTCTGCCTGCTCAAGATATTGTAGCAGAAACAAGGCAAGCTCGCCATGCTCCTTTCTGTCCTCTTCTGGCTTGATATTTCCGGAAAATCAAGACTGTATACCTTCAAAGATCTCAACCATGTCAGGACCGCGTTCATGAAGGGATTTCTTGAAGGACATGCACTGTGCTTGAAGATGTCCAGGTGGAGGCTCTGAGCAAATTGCATCAAACCTCATCATCAACCAGGCTAGTTGTGATATGGTACTCCACACCACGCTTGTATGCTTTGCCTCAATAAATCCCACGAAGAGCTGAGGAAGTGTATGTGCCAGTTTCGATTGCACAAGTGTCAATGCCACTTCCATCAATCGTTATTCCAAGTGCATGCAGGACAGCAAATGCAATATGCAAAGCACCTGCTTGGAGAATCCAGTTGGTGTTACCCACTGTCTGCTGGATCTGGAGGACACGGCTGTAGAGGTCCAGGTCAAGTGTAATGATAGTCTTTCTCTCAGCACCCGCTACAAAAGCAGATATGCCCTGCATCAGTCTGCGGACTGTGTGCGAGGCCACATAATCTGTTGGGAAGGTTTTGAACAGTGGAGCAATGACTTCTGTGTTGGTAAGTACATGACTGGGCAGATTCAGATTGTGTCATAAGAAGAGACTTGGTGGCAGCCCAAGTTGGCATCACATGTTCTTTAGCCACCTTCACACACTGGGGGGTCCTCTCTTTCAGCAACAGAATAGGGCTATCATCATCTGGGTTGTCCTCCTGAGGGTTCTAGGCATGCTGTTCATCTTTATTCTGTTGATGAGCATTCCCTGCCTGCTGATCAGTAGTGTTTTCATCATTACTTGGGTCAAGAATGAAGAGAGAACCTGTATTTTTACCTGGGTCAGCTGTAAAGAAATTAGCAAGATCCCAAGTATGTGTAAAGTCAGCTGACAGGAGGTTTTCCCGTTTTCCCAGCTGATAGGAAGGAAAACGCACAGGCTTTGCACTGAATAGTTGCTCTGGGAGGTATTTCACTTCAAACTAGAGAGGAGCTGGTGAAAATATCTTCTCTGGGATCACAAGTGGCTCACTGACAGGTTCTCCATCTTTAACTTGCTGATTTATCACGATCACTGTACCATGGAATGTATTCTATCCAGCTGGTGTGTCTTTTAACAGGTCTATATTATCTACTGCAAACCAAATGTTCACCCCTTTCTTGACAGTCTGGCAGACAAAATCCACCAGTTTCCTTCATCCTCTGAAGGACATCTTGCTCCACACGTTTTTCAAAGTCAAGAGTCTTCTTGTACTCACTTCCAACATAAACATCTGAGAGATTGTCAACAAATGTCTTGTATCGCACCCTGGAATGGATGGCAAGAGGCAGACCTGTTGAAAGTTGTGTATGTACTGTGTGTCTAAATTTGCAATCCTTCTTTGGCTGATGCTTCACTTGACGATCACTGAGGGTATGTTGAACCAGGAACTGGGAAGCAACATCCACAGTTTTGTCAATATCCTCATTACGCATGCCAGTTACTTGATTGACATGGTGGCCAAAAAGAAGATGTGCTAGGATGAATTGCAGCAGTGGTGGATTCTGGAAGTCATCAAAGCTGCCACTGAATACCAGCCACGGTACAAGACCTGAAGCATCTCCTGTCAGAGAATGTTGGCTGACTTTTTCAAAATACCGATAATGTCACCGTCATCCAAAAACTCAGAATGAAATTCCATTGCCTTGGTAAGAGTACTTTTAACATCAACTGTTTCAGGTTCATTCTTTCGCAGGGGTTTTATGATCTGCACACTAGGGAGATGGTCAGTAATTAGCTGCTTAAGATACTTTCGATAGTTTGCCGTTTCACTGATCTCCATGTGGTACCCCTTCAGAATGGACAAATAAGCGCTGTTCACTTCGGCCATAGTCACAGTGACATCGTCATCAGTGACCATGTTTAACAGAGTGAAGATCAACTGTTCATAACATACAGAACGGATGAGCTTGGTACTGTCAGGAGTAACTGGGGTGAATGTGCGTTGAGCATACTGCAAGCATTTGTTGTGATAGTGTTTTTCTAAGGCAGACGCATCACCAGCATCTTGTAGGTCTGACACACAAGTTCGACCTTGGTCATCCTGTGTCTTGTTCCTGATTGTAAGGAAATTGTTGCCAATACTATCTGACAAAACATGATGGAGGGGTTCTGAGTCATCATTCGGGCAAAAGTTGCAGGATGAGAAGATGCACACTTTAGCTTTTGCGGCTGTTTTTATCGTTTTAGGATGGACTTTGTTGGCTGAAGTAGAAGGCCGACCAGGGCCTGCAGGAGAATCTGACCTTAAGCGCTTAAGTCTCAGCCACTCAATCATGTTTTTATTAACTAAAGGTTTTTGACATTCACTGTGGTAACTTAAAGATTTCCGTTCCGACTCACTGAAGTTTGTTAAATATACAGAAAGGTTTTTGATGTCTTCTTGACCTAGGGATAATTTCTCATTACAGCAGGAGACTAATTCCTCAGTCATGACAGGACTGTTCACCAGTTCCTTGCTTGAGGTCGTTCCCTCACCACAGATGACACACAAACTCTTTCTATCAGACATAGCTGTTGGACCTTATCTGGGACATGAAAGATTTTCACTTGCAGTGCACTACTGCTACGACCAACCTGAAAAAATATCACAATATTACAGCACTGACACCATGCCAATGTTATATCTTGGTGGTTATTAGTTTACACTGCTCGCTTTATCTCAGTGCTCCACCTGAAACAAAGGAAGAAATATATCATTATTTTAAATGTCATTTAGTGCACTTTCCTTGTTTCAGGACATTCCAATCACCAAAATACCTGCACCATGCATTTTCTTGGACCTAAAATCCCCTACAGTGAAGTGTTTCTTTTATTACAAACATGACACTGATTTTGGCATTGTGCATAACCAGAATTTGGTAATTTTCACGGAAAGTCGGTAACAGACACATGTAATTGCATTTTTAGTATCATAAACGAACTCAGTATGATCAAAAACCCCTAAAATGACTCTAATTTTGTGAAAACTCTGTCAACAAATAGCAAAGCTATGTGGATTTCAAAATTAGGGGGCAGACAAAATAAGGGGGCCCCCAAAAAAGGGTTCCAGGGGTCGAAAATTTTGAACCCCATCATTTTCTGATATTTTGGCCATAAATGAACCAAATGAAGCAAAAAAAAAAAAAAAAAATTAACAAGCATGTCCTACGGGAGCTACTTTTGTGACATATGGCACTGCACTATCAGTTGAATAACGTTAAAACTTAGAGGATACTCCTGCGGAAGATTTGTCAGATTGATAGATGCAAGAACTGAGTTTCTGATGCATTAAACACACAATGGTTACCTTCAAGCCAATCAGAGATATGAGCCAAGCCAGATATTCAGTGTGCCATAGCCTCATCCATTGTTTGTTTCAGTAAATGCTAAGATGGACACTGCAGGAAGCGAATGGATAGGTGAAGGGTGGAGTCATCAGTGTATGAGTGGATAGGATTAGTTGTGCTGTACAGCTTAGATGGTCATTGATGAATAATAGGGAGAGCTGGTGACATGGCAGAGCCCTCAGGAATAACACTATTGATAGTGCTAGGTGAAGAGCGGTGGCCGTCTACAGCAGTAGCTATAGAATGACCAGAAAAGGTGCTAGAGATGAAGGCATGAATAGAAGGATTGAAACAGTTTGAGGGCAGTTTCGAAATTATAGTTTTATTCCAGATTTAATGGAGAGCCTTTGAGATGTCAAATGCAATAGTCAAGGTTTCGTCAAAGTTCCGAAAGGAGGATGACCAGGAGTCTGAAAGTAAAGTGAGAAAGTCGCCATTGGAGCGTCCCTGGCGGAAACCATGCTGGCCATCAGAAAGAAGGTTGTGATAGGAAGGTGTTTTAATATTTTTATGATAAGAATTGACTCGAAAACTTTTGAGACACAGGATGTTAAAGCAGTTAGGCAATAGGTAGAGAGCTGCGAATGGCACAGTTCTTCAGAACAACAGGAAGGGCGCCATCAGGCCCATATGCCATGCTGGTATTCAGGCTAGTCATGGTAGAAAATACATCAATTGAAGAAACTATAGTGTGTGCCAGGAGGAAGTCAGAGGGGGGGAAGTGATGAAGTAACAGCACCGGAATCATCTACGGTGGAATTGGAGGAGAAAGCCTGAGCGATGAGTTCTGCTTTATCAGTAGAAGAAATATCTACAGAGTTATCTGAGTGGAAAAGAGTTGGGAATGATGTGAAGTAAAGTTGTTAGAAAGATTTTTGGCAAGGTGCCAGAAGGAGCAGGAAAATTTTGAGTTAGAGAGTTTAGAGCATTTAAAACAAATGAAATTATTTTTAGGAGAGCGAAGAACAGACAGCATGAATCTGGGGAGAAACATAAGAGATGAGATTCAGGGTTGGGTTGGCACTGGTATGTACCTTTTGTAGGCCCTCTTGTTGTGGACAGCAGTACAACAAGTTTGATCAGAACAAGTTTTTTTTTTTTTTTTTTTTTCCCACAGGATATGAGAATTGAATATATGCTTCCATACACAAGAGAACCTCCGTCATGTGCAAGGCACACTCAGATGGCTGTCGGCCATGGGAGCAATAATCATTCCAGGGAAAATCAAAGAAGTAGTTCTGAGGGTATTTCAAATCAGCAGCTGCAAAGTGCCACAGCTGCCTCTTCTTGGGAGGGTCCATAGGCCTTAGATGAGTGATAGGACAGGTTAAGGCGATTAGGTTGTGATCAGAGGAGCCCGATGCTGAGAAAAGATTAACAGCATAAGCAGAAGGATTAGTTGTATGAAAGAGGTCACGAATAGTGAATCTCTTTTCAAGGCTATCAGGGATACAGGTAGGGTGCTGTACAAGCTGCTGTAGGTCATTAAGGATAGAAAAGATGTTGGCTTGTTCACCTGGTGGATCAGTGAAAGGAGAGGAGAGCCATAGGTGGTGGTGAACACTGTAATCTAGAATGGAGATTTCAGACAATTGTGAACTTCGTACGATGTTCTGCCTTAGATTAAGATAGTCGAAGAAATTTTCATGGTAATATTAGGGGATAAGGAAACAGCACAGACATAGTTAGAGAATGACAGGAAAGCCAAAACCACAGGGAAGGAGAATTCAGAAGATTTATATTCATGAGCACGAGAGCACGATATGTTGTTGCATATATATACAGTACACGACAGCCACCTTTGGCTTTGAAATGAGTATAGAGAAAGTAGGAGGATTCAGAGATGGGCTTACTATCAGTCACCTCAGACAGATGAGTCTCAGTGATCAAGAGAAGATGCAGTTTTGAAGAGAGGTGGTGTTCAACATTAGATGAAAGGCTGCAGATGTTGCAGAAATGAAGAAGTGAGTTAAACAGTGGTTCCAGGCATCTGGCTTGGTCGTCACAAGGAGAGGGGCGGATGGTGGGGGCGTTGCTGGTCCCCTTCCCGTGGGTACTCCAAGGCTGGGTGAATTGATGTTTTTTTTTTTTCAGTAAAAAGTTCTGTGTAATGTGCATATAGTTTAGTGATGACAGTGGAATCTGTATTTAAGACCATGCTAGCCTAATCTCCGTGTTACTGACACATTGAAAAGGTTCAGCAAAGGGGGATGGTCAGAAGCTAGTCCCAAAGCTGATGAATCGGGAGCTCCAGTGCTCCTTGTCATCAGCTTTCCATCCTCCTTGGGAGTACCAACCAACTCAACTGGTGCTTCAGTCTACTTCCTGAGATAAAATGTACAGTAAAGTACAGGTTGATTCCAGTTCTAAACAGATGGTAATTACGTGAACACTATATTTTGTCGTCCTGTAACTCAAAGGGAATATAAAGTGTGTGTGTGTGTGTGTGTGTATTTATGTGTACGTATGTCTATATAAATATATATATATATATATATATATATATATATATATATATATATATATTCTCAGAGTATATCTGTCTATATATCTACAGTATCTATATATTATTCCCCAGGGTACTCTGGTGGTGCTGGCAGGAGGCAGTTTGACCAGTCTTCTTATATTCTGCCTGGAATCCCTTCACTCACGTCTGCTTTAGTGATGCACTACTGTTCCTCTTGATACCTATAATATATGTACGAGTTGCCTGCATAATATGAAAAGTATGGATTAAAGCTTATGCACTTCACTGCTCCTAAAGATCAGGCTAATAATTTGTATTTTAAATAAACATTTCTCACGAGAATTGTGTCTTTCATATTCCCCCTGAATATTACACACACACACACACACACACACACACACACACACACACACACACACACACACACACACACACACAGACCAGAGAGGCACTAGAGAGGGAGCAAGTCCGTCACCTAATTTCGCGCTGGCCACCCTTGGCCACAACTGGCCACACCTAATTAGTATCTTTATGTGTGTCAAGCTCTGTACCTGGTTAAACTAAATGATGTTACTTTGTAGTAGAGCAAGGATAAGCAAAAATATTGTCCAAATAAGAGAATACATCCAATCAGTGCAAGAATTCGGTGATACAATGCGTCATCAGCTGGGTGTTGTCTGCAATCAGGTGGGTAGCAGGGAGATGCAAACTTGTAAGTAAAAGTTATCTAAGTGGAAGTTACAAGATAAACACATCTTTAGTAAAGTGAACATGGAATGAGTTAAGAAATGAGATAAAGGTAGAAAGCACGATGATGATTTCTACCCAGAGCTGGTTGAAATGGAAACATAAAAAATGAGTAGAGAAAGTGAATAAACTGGAGAAAACTTTTCAAAGTGAAATAGGTGAAACTGAGAAGCAATTACGCATGCAGAAGGGAAAAAAAAGGAAGAATTAGTAATGGAATTAAACAAAAAAAAAAGACACAATAACAGATGAGTTGTCAGTTGACGTAGGTTCACTTAGAAGGAAAATTAGTGAAATGGCAAGTACAGTTGTCAACCATGAGCGTATTACGGAGGAGTTCAGAAATGACACTGAGACAGTTAGGCAAGCAAGCAATCTGACAGACCAAAGCAGTGATACTGAAGAAAGAAATATCCCAGGTGAACAAAGTGATGAGAAGTTGCAAAGATGAAGTAGAAACTACGTATTCTGAAATGATGAAAATAAGGAAAGACTTAGAAACAAAAGTCAGAGGAAAAAACAATACAAAGGAAGTGAAAGAAATCATTAAAAACAACCCAAAACTGATCAAAGATTCAGGAGATATCAACAAATCTATAGTAATCACTGGTATAGATGAAGAAGAGAACAAAAACAAAATTTCGAGAGACAAAAAGGAGATGGTAAATATAATGAACATACTGAATGAAGTATCAGACGAAATCTGAGATAAAGCCATAGTGGAGCGCAAAAGGCTAGGGAAACATGAGAGAAATAAGTCAAGGCCCCTGAAAGTAAGTTTCCAGGGTGTGAACACTGTGGAGGAAATACAAAAAAATTGAAACAAACTCATGGAATAAGAGGAATTTAAAAAAGTATGGATAAAAAAATGCCTAACTAAAGAAGAATTGGGAATACTACAGGAGGAGAGGGAGGAAGCAAAGACAAAGTCTGAAGAAAGGTCAGAGGAAGAGTAATTTTTAATTGGATTGCAGGTACGAAAGTGGTACACAACCAGCAGGGAATAAAAAGAAGGAAGGCAGTAGACTCAAGCTATGGCAAGTATGTAAACAAGATGATTAGTTGATGTACTCAAATGTAGATGGTGTCTAAATTATGAGATGAAAGCCTACACCAAAGAAAAGGAATATATATCATTTGCCTAACTGAAACAAAATTAGCCCCAAAGATATCAAATGATACCTTAAGCTTAGTGGAATACAATATATGCAGAAGAGACAGAAATTTAAGAAAAGGAGGAGGAATTATAATCTGAACAAAGAATAATCTTCAAGTTAAAGAAAGAGAACTAGATATACCCTCACAAGTAAACTGATTGCATTAGAAACGAACACATCTGAAGGGAAAGTAATTGTGGCATATTTATACATGCCACCCAAATCAAACACTTGGGAAAGAGGCGAATATGAAGACCTGGCAGAAAGTACAAGCTAGAGTTTAGGAACATTAGTACATGGAATGGAAGAGGAATCTAAAACAATAATATTAAATGGAGATTTCAAAACAAATATAAATTGGACTACTCTAGAGGTAAGCATCCATGAAAACTGTTGGGATCAAAAGTTCGTGGATCTTGTGCAGGATTTTTCCCTAACACAGGATGTAAAGGAAAAAGCCAGAAAAAGATGACTTGATGATCCATGAGTATTAGATATTATATTTACTAGGCAAGATAATGATATCGACAATATAATGTATCACCCTCCATTCGGCAAAAGCGACCATACAGTAGTAAATTGCACCTTCATGATTGCATATGACATAGTTATCAGTAATGAAAGTTACAAAAAGAGTCCAAAAGACAAAAAAGGCAATTACCATGACATGAAGTACTTCTTAGAAATACAGTAGATTGGGAAAAGGAGCTTAGAGGACATGATTTGAATATTATATTTTCTAACATTTAAATCTTGTGATTTTTATGAAAGAGGAGTCCGAAATTACATCTGTCAGCACAAAGAAACAAATGAAAATAAAAATATTGTATATATATATATATATATATATATATATATATATATATATATATATATATATATATATATATATATATATATAAATAAAAAGATATATATATATAAATAAAAATATATATATATATATATATATATATATCTATATATCTATCTATTGCCAGACGCCTCAATCCCATTTGTGGTGGCCACAAACAAATCGCCTCCAAGTCGCCCTGTCCCCCACCATCTCACTGCCCCGCTCCCAACTCACACCCCCTCTCTCATATACCTCTCCACCCCATCCCTCCATCTCATCTTCGGCCTCCCCCTCCCTCTTCCCCCCTCCACCTCACTCACATACATTCTCTTCGTCAGTCTTTCACCCTCCATCCTCTCCACATGGCCAAACCACCTCAGAGTGTTCCTCATAACGCTTCCTATCACATCCACATCCACACCACAACGCTTCTTTATATCCTCATTCGTCAGCCTGTCTCTCCATGTGACTCCACAAGCTCCTCTTAAATAACTCATTTCCACTGCTCTCACTCTTGACTTGTGTCCTTCCAACAACGTCCAAGCTTCACTTCCGTACGTTAGAGTTGGTATCACAATACTGTCATGTAGTAACTTTTTCACTTCCATGCTCACTTCCCTGTTTCTTATCACTGCTTTCAAAGAACCAGCAACCTTTCTTTCCTGCTGTACCCTTTCACGCACATCACCCTCCAAACCTCCATCCTTACTCATCACACTACCCAAGTACTTAAACGTACTCACATTTTCCAATTCCTCACCATCTAACCTCGCTGTACATTCACTGACTTCACCTCTCTCAAAAACCATCACTTTACTCTTCCCTACATTCACCTTTAGATTCCGTTTATTACACACTCTCCCAAACTCATCCACCAAGCCTTGCAGCTCCCCTTCGTCTTCACTCAACAACACAGTATCATCTGCAAACAACAGTACAGGGAGTTTCCAAACACTATCCTCTCTCACCAGGGCCACTCAAACGTCCACTACCCTACCTTGTACCTCTTTTATTACACCATCCATGTAAAAATTGAACAACCATGGAGACATGACACATCCCTGTTTCAACCCAACTTTCAAAGAGAAAAATTCACTTAGATCACCATCCACACGCACTGCAGCCTTCGCACCATCATACATACTCTTCACAGTATTCAACAACTTCCCATCTACTCCATATATTCTTAACACTTCCCACAATCCTTGTCTATCCACCCTGTCATATGCTTTCTCCAAATCCATGAAAGCCGCATACAACTTCTTTCCCTTCTCTAGAAACTTTTCCACTAAAGATCTAAGAATGAATATCTGATCTACACAACCTCTTCCCTTCCTAAAGCCTCCATGTTCTTCTCCAACTAATTCCTCTGTTCTTTCTCTAACTCTGTCAATAAGTATCCTACCATACACTTTTCCTATTACACTAAGAAGACAAATGCCCCTATGATTACCACACACTTCTTTTTCCCCTTTTCCTTTGTACAAGGGAATAATTTTACCTGACTTCCAATCCTCCGGGACTCTACCTTCCTCCCAGGCCAATCTGCACATCTTCCACATCCATTCTACTACTATCTCTTCCCCATGCTTCAGCATTTCACCACACACTCCATCAATTCCTGGGGCTTTCCCCGATTTAACTTTCTTCATTGCTTCCACAACTTCTATCCTACTGATTTCTTCCTGTCCTCTCACCTCCCTCCTTCTCCCAGCCATTCCCCAGCCACTTATACTCGCATTACTTCCATCCTCTATGTTCAACAATTCCTTAAAGTGTTCTCTCCATCTGCTCACTTTTTCTCCCTTCTCCACTAGTAATCTACCATTTTTATCTTTCACTCCCCTGCTAACTTCACTTCCACCCTGTCTTACTCTTTTCACCTCTTTCCAGAACATCTTCTTACAGTCCCTCCACATTACACTCAAATTCCTTCCAAATTCCTCATCCACTCTCTTCTTACTCTCTCTTACTAATCTTTTCATCTCTCTCTTTCTTTCTACATATAATTCTCTCTTCCGCCTCTCAACTTCTTCCACGCCCCCATTTCTCATCCATTCATTGTATGCTTTCTTCTTTTGTGCCACAACCTGTTTCACCTCTTCAGTCCACCGCGCTGTTCCATGCACCCCCCTCCGTCTTCTCTTCCTTCCACACACCACATCACATGCTGCACATATTTCTTCTGTAAATATCCTACACACACCATCCACGTCTCCCATCTGCTCCAATTCATATTTGCCCAATCGTTCCTCCGCTTCTCTCTTCTACTCTGCCTTTATCTCATCCTTTTGTAACCTTTCCACTCTCCTTGCAACTACTCCTTCCTCTTGTCTTTCCCTTCTTCTATTCCTCCATCTAACTTGAATTCTAATTCTGGCCACCACCAAGTAGTGGTCAGAAAGTCCACTCCCCCAACCTCTATAAACTCTTGCATCCATTACACATCTTCGCATCCTTTCATCCACACACACATAATCAATCATTGTTCTTTCTCCTTTAGATATATATATATATATATATATATATATATATATATATATATATATATATATATATTCTATTGTTGGTATACGGTGTGCGCTACCTGATTCTTATCGTCGGGCACCTTGTTAAAGGTCGCGACTGTATGTTCTGGTTACTGACTTCTTTCCACTTTCTCGGTACTGCCATATCATTTGTTTTTCGCTCACATCTTATGCAAACGTTCAATTCAGAGGGTAATTTATTATTTAGAATGATCTTCAAATTATCAGGTTATCTTTATCTACAAATAGACGGATATCTATGTTATCCAAATTTAAGATTTATCAATATATCTAGGACACTGATCAGTGGCATTACAAATCAGGACCAGGATACACAAACGCACTTACGATCTATTTCCTGTCGTAACTCTAGTTTTGACTGTAAAAAGAAAGGACAAGTGGGGCTATCAAAACTTTCTGTTTTCTATTCTAGCTTTGTAATCAGATCTTAGTTTCGAGACCAAAGTTACTGCAGGTTATCTATCTTTTTACTATATGCCTAGGCTGCTTCCTCCAAAGAAAAGGAGGTAGCTAAGACGAGACAACACACTCCCAATTTGCTTACCCACACACACAACACATTCATTTACATCTTCGCCCCAAGGGGAGAAGGGACAGATCTTCACCGCACCACACGGCATGATGGTCAACTGTGCAGTGAAATCGGCAACATCCGCAGTAGGGACCAACAGCACGATTGGTTTACCCTTGTCACAGCATAATGTACCCATCCCCTTACCCGCACCTGACTTGATCAGCTGATCAGACCAAATGCAGGAGAACATCCCCTCAGGTTGTCATCATTTATTCATTTACAATTTCTCTCCAATCATTACTGTCATGCGCAGCCACTCTTTTTTGCTCAACAGACATCCCTCTCATATCCAACGCTCTCTTCACACTGTCCATCCATCCTATTCGTGGTCTTCCTCCCGGCCTTACACATCTCGCATCCGATCCAGTTATCTTTTTCACCAATTACTCATCATCAATTCTCTCCATATGCCCAAACCATCGCCACCCTCTCTGCTCAACTCGATCAGCCATCTCCTGAACAATTCCAGTTCTCCTTCACACTTCATCCTTTCTCACTCGATCCATACGCATCATTCCACACAGACACCTCATCTCCATTACATTCAAACTTATCCTCTCTGCTACATCTATATTCCATGTTTCAGCCCCATATAACGCAGTCGGTACCACAATACCCTCATACAGCCTTCTCTTTACATCCAGTCTAAGCGAGTGACATCTAAACACTTTTTTCATTCCTCCTAGCACCTTTCCTACATCATTCATTCTAAACTTCACTTCTGCATCTATTCTTCCATCCACAGCAACATGTGACCCCAAATACTTAAAACACTCCATCTCCACAAGCAACTCGCCACTCAAAACTATATTCATCCTCCTACCATCTACCAACCTGATACACTTCATGAGTTTACTTTTATTCTCATTTACTATTCAGTTTCCTCTTTTCACACACCCCTCCAAACTCATCCACCAACTGTCTCAATCTCTCCTCTGAATCAGCCACCAGTGCAACATCATCCACAAACGGCAGCTGACTCAGATTCCACTCTCTACCATCAGCATTCACCAGACTCAGACCTCCACCTAACACTCTTACATTCATCTCCCTTACAACACCATCCATGTAAATGTTAAACAACCAAGGCGACATCACTAATCCCTGCTCCAGCCCCATTCTCACGGGAAACCAATCCCTCACAGTATTTCCCACTTTTACACATGCTCCACCATTTACATAAAAATTTTGCACTCCTTTTAGCAACCTACCATCAAGTCCATACAATCTTAAAACAGTCCACAAAGCCTCCCTGTCAGATGTTTCATATGCTTTCTCTAGGTCCATGAACGCCCAAAACACATCCTTACCTTTCACTAAATACTTTTCACACACCTGTCTGATAGCAAACACCTGATCCACGCATCCCCTTCCTCTCCTACAGCCACACTGCTCTATATCTGCTGCCACTTTAGCATCACGCACAGCCCTTCTCGCCCTATTCGTCTTTTCCTTATACCTCTCATATGACACCTCATCCTCCCTCTGCAGCCACACTTCAAATGCACGTTTCGTCTCAGACACAGCCATACTTACATCCTCGCACCACCATTCACTTCCCTGTCTTAAATACCACCCACTCGTCTCACACTACACACCTCTTCCGCATGTCCACCACAGCACTTTTAAACAACTGATATTCCTTCTCCACACTGCCATTTTCCTGATCTTTCACTGCATTCCACACATCTTTTAATTTCTCCTGATACTCTATCATTTTCTCTCTTTTATCCAACTCACTCACTTTTAAAACTTCCCTGCCTCACCCAACTCTCCTAGCTCTCACCCATCTCTTACCTACTCTCAACTGTCCCTCCACCAGGTAGTGGTCAGACTTACCTCCACCCTCCCCTCTCAAAATTCTCACATCCAGCAATCTTCCTCTTAGATTCCTGGACACAACCACATAGTCGATCAATGCTGTATCAACAACCCTTCCACCCTCCTGGCTCACCTATGTGTGTATACTTATAAATATCTTTCTTCTCAAACAAGGTATTTCCAATCACCAACTCTCGCTCAGCACACATCCCTATCATTCGTTTCCCATTTTCATTTCTTCCAGGCACACCATGCATACCAACTACACCTTCAGCTGAAAAATCTCCCACTCTAGCATTCAGATTTCCTATCATTACCACATTCACATTCGCTCCAAAACTCTGCAGACACTTACCGACATCATTCTAGAAAGACTCCCTCTCTTCTACATCCCTTTCGCTACCAGGCCCATATGCACTCACAAATACCCACAACTCACGTTCAAATTTCACTTTCATCCACATCAGTCTCGATGACACCTCCTTCCATTCAGTCACACACTGCTGCACTTCCGGGCTCACTAACAAGGCCACACCTTCTCTCGCCCTTCCTCTATCACCACCTGACATCCTTCCATTCACACTTCCAAACGTAGACTCACCCTTCCCTTTCATCTTTGTTTCACACAAAGCTAACACATTGAACTTTCTTCTCACAAATATTCTCTCAATCTCCTCCTTTTTTGCCTGAATAGTACTACATCTATGCACATTCATAGACCCAATCTTCAGGGTACGGGGATAACTCCATCCCCCATCCCTTTCTGTTCCGTGTCTCATTGTAAAAAAAAAACAAAAAAAACAAAAAACAAAAAACAAGGAGGGGGTCCCTAGTCTCCTCACCCCTCCCCTTGTAGTCGCCTTTTACGACATACAGGGAATACGGCGGCAGAAATCTTCCTAACACAACCTGGCTGCAGAGTAGTAGTACCACCCTATAGTGCGGCTAGAGTGTATTCCCCCCACCACAGGTTTTTAAAGGAGTATAAAATATTCCCTAATCTAGTTCTTTCTGTACAAAGGTGTAAGTTTCTACGGAAATCAATTGTAAATACGTTTGATAATCCCATCCAAAATAGAACCAAAGTCAAGATCCGTTCGTTTCGAAATGCTTACAAATATTGCGTTTAAAAGACTGGAGGTAATAGGGAGATGGATATACCCACTGATGCAGACTGTTCCAAGAGTAAACCTGTTGCATACATATACAGCCACCTCTCTGATCTATCAACAAATTTTCGTGGAGTCTGGGCAAGGCATGTCTTGCAGTCATCATTTTTCATGTATACATATTTTTTCGACTCAACAAGACGTTTATAGGAAAAATAGTTTGATAAACGTTAATCAACTTCGCCTAATCACAACTGCCTCATTTATTTGCCGGACACTTGGAATCTTAGGGTTAGGTAAGAAATAATTTTAAAAAGATAAAACATTTAATTCAAAAGTGTGATATGGCTTGGGTGACCGACAGACCTTGGATCTACGTCTGTAATGGAAATGTCTGCATAAATGTCAGATCTGTTGTCCTCCCCTACACCTGCAAATGTTACCAGAATACGTAAAACAACTCAGTACCACTATAAATTGAGTCGTCAAAGACACACATGCGCATTCTTGGAGCAGAAAAAACATAAATACGGACGTCCCTGCCTGCCCACGTCACTGGCCTCCTGACCCTGCGCGGCCGACACCCTCACCCGCCGCTGCCTAACCATCGCCTCTCCGCTGGTAAGTCTTGAAAGTGTGGCGCCGTGCCCGTGTGGCTGACGGTGTTAGTGTGGTGGTGGTGTGGCTGACGGTGTTAGTGTGGTGCTAGCGTGGCTGACGGTGTTAGTGTGGTGCTAGCGTGGCTGACGGTGTTAGTGTGGTGCTAGCGTGGCTGACGGTGTTAGTGTGGTGGTGGTGTGGCTTACGGTGTTAGTGTGGTGGTGGTTTGGCTTACGGTGTTAGTGTGGTGCTAGTGTGGCTGACGGTGTTAGTGTAGTGGTGGTGTGGCTGACGGTGTTAGTGTGGTGCTGGTGTGGCTGACGGTGTTAGTGTGGTGGTGGTTTGGCTTACGGTGTTAGTGTGGTGGTGGTGTGACTGATGGTGTTAGTGTGGTGGTGGTGTGGCTGACGGTGTTAGTGTGGTGGTGGTGTGGCTGATGGTGTTAGTGTGGTGGTGGTGTGGCTGACGGTGGTAGTGTGGTGCTTGTGTGGCTGACGGTGTTAGTGTGGTGGTGGTGTGGCTGATGGTGTTAGTGTGGTGGTGGTGTGGCTGACGGTGTTAGTGTGGTGGTGGTGTGGCTGATGGTGTTAGTGTGGTGCTGGTGTGGCTGACGGTGTTAGTGTGGTGCTGGTGTGGCTGACGGTGTTAGTGTGGTGCTGGTGTGGCCGTGTTTTATTGCACAGTTTGCTTAAATAACAGCGTCGATATGGTACTGTTTGGTTATGTCATGATGTTGAAGTAACGCAAGAAAATGACAAAACTTTATCACATATATTAGCAGTGCACACACGCCTTCAAATGTGTACGCGTATATGCGGCTTCTTGGTATTGCAGGCTCAGTCTTCAAAACCTCTCAGGCTGAAAAGTAAACGACAAAAAAAAATCAGTATCATCATCTATTCAGTTCGTGGCTGCTGAAAGTGTTAACCATTAAACTGACACAGACTAAAGATGAACTGTTTTATTTAGGTGGAATTACCATATCTGGTGTCTGGTGACAGGAGGCTTCCATCCCCCTATGATGAGGTTCTCTCCCACATGCAGACACAATAGCACGGTATAAATCAAAGATATGAATATCTAGCACTGACCTACCCGGAGGGGTTTTCATTACTAGATACTTCCCATAAGATACCGGCATAGTTTCTGCTGGGCCCAACCCCAAAACCCCACCAGCCCAATGTGGCCACCTCCCAGTCCCAGCTGGATGCTAAGGCAAAGGAGGATAGTCCCCAGGGGTCTGGAATGGTTCCAGAGTGCCAATCAGGGAAGAAGTGTCTGAAGAGTGTCCACAAACAGGTGAGGTGTTGCCAACAGGATTTTTATTTAAACTCTCCATATAGCAACTGAAAAACTTCATTCCCTCATCCCTCCACCTGTGATGGAACCCAGCAAGGTGAGGTCTTATGCCTGGGACAACACCACTGACGACCCCGGAGGTAGCAAAAGAGTATACACGGAAATATACCGAGGGACCTGACAACAGTGACTCCAGGAGGATAGGACCTACCAGGCCCCCCAGTACCCACTTGACCCTAACAAATGCATGACCAGCCTATTGACCTGGTCGGGCACAACCATGCTGCCCGTATAGCCAAAATAAGGGACCAAAGAGGTGTATTGCTAGCTGTGGGGTGCATCGTGCAGCATCGCTCAACCCAAAGAACTCCCATCTCCCAGCACAGGACGCCATGCACGGCAAACATGTGGGGAGGCAACAGTCCTGCCCTAGATGACAAATGGGCAGGAACTAACATCACCAGCAGGCCTCCTCCACCAGTGATGCAGAGAGTTCTTGGTCCACGTGACTGACAAATGCCAAACCCTACAAAGGTTGGCACATCTCCAGAGTAGGTGGCAATGCCAGCCATGCTTCAAGCCCTGCCAACACGTCAAAGTGACCCCCCTCAGCGGGGAAGAAGGTTGATTTTGATCTTCACAATGTAATTCCCAAATCGATAGAGGTGATTTAAAAAAAAAAGTAGTAGTAGTAGTAGTAGTAGTAGTAGTAGTAGCAGTAGTAGTAGTAGTAGTAGTAGTAGTAGTAGTAGTAGTAGTAGTAGTAGTAGTAGTAGTAGTAGTAATGATAGTAATAATAATAATAATAATAATAAATATCTCATCTCCCTCATAATAACATCGTGTCTCTCTCCCTGATAGTAACACTGTGTGGTGATCGTGAGGACAGAATATAAAATATGTCTTTTTAATCATAACTCATGACCCTGGTTACTTAGTTGTCTAATTAGGATAAATAATGGAATGAAGAGGCAACATCTATTCATTACTTCATAATCACAATAAAGGTGATACTTATAGATACTGTATTTAATTTCATGTATTATGATCATGTTGATGCACAGGATTTTAATTAGCTCCGAACCCTGAACCTTTTGAAGACACAAGCTGTACTGAATTTTAACTAATTCGTTCTTGACACTGCGTATTCTTTAGTTCAGACCCAAAACGTTTTACAGACTACAGTAGAACTGTACTTAATTTTAACTGCTGTATTTTTTATGCTGACAAAGATTATTTTAGTTTGGACCATAAAGATTTCAGTGACTGAAATGTATTTGATTTTAACTACTGGATTTTTTATGCTGTCTACAATTCATTATTAGTTTGAAACCCTAAACGAAACCCCAAACGTTTTTCAGGTCAAAACTGTACTTATTCTTAACTGTTGTATTCTTAATACTGCCTACAGATCTTCCTTAGTTTGGATCCTAAACACTGACTGACTGAAGCTGTCCTTAACTGAAACTATTGTATTTTTGTTACTGTCTATGAGTCTTCGGTTCGGACCCCGAACGTTTTACAGACCAAAACTGTACTTAATGTTACCTATTGTATTCTACCTGTTGCCTTCACAATTCATCAATAGATTTTTTTTTTTTTAATATGTGTCTGACTATGGGCAAAGGATTCAGGGCCTATCCCACGGCCCCGTAGTCCTCCTACACACCTCCACATGACATCGCATCGACACTAACACCCATCGTCCATACTGAATACATGCTAGGGATGTATTGTCCAGGACTGGTGTTCTGGTAAAAGCGTTTTTTTCTTCTTTTTTTTTATCGTGCAGGACTGGTGTTCCGGTATAAGCGTTTTTTTTTTTTTTTTTTCACATGTCGGTAGGTCTTCAGTACACAGGCAAAGTCTGCTTTTATGAAATTCAAATCCTTAAACTGTTCCCTGCCCCAGCCAGGATTCGATCCTGGGTCCGTTAGAACTACAGGCCGCCTCTCGGCCGATTCAGCAACCGCCTAAACATGTAATTGACCGAAAGTATTTAATTTAAATTACTGAATTCTTGATGCTGCCTACTATTCTTCATTTGCTCGGATCCTAAAAGTTGTACTGACCGAAACTCTACCTAATTTTAACTTTCGTTTTTTCCTGATTGCCACAATCATTTATTAGTCCAGAACCCTGGATGTTCTACTAACCGAAAATGTATTTATGTATAAGTGTAGTGTTTCCTCATTACGTCTTTTCCATAGTTTCCGACGACAAACATTTAGCTCACCAAAATGTATTTACTTTTAACAACTTGATTCTTGACGCTGCCTACGATTCTTCATTAGATCCGATCCTAAACGTATTATTGACCGAAACTTTACTTAACTGTATTGCTCCTGATGTTTACGACTCTTTACTAGTTCGCAACCTCTAAATGTCACAAATATACTGTACTTCTAAACAGGTATATAACTGGTATGGATGCAAAACGGACATTTAGGAAAACCAAGCTGTCTGAGCGAGTGAGGTTCGTACAACTGTGGTGCAAGGGTCTGTCATACAGGGCCATAGCAGATCTCACGGACACCAGCGCAACCACAGTGAGGCGGTGGGTGAGGCGATGGCAGACCTATGAACAATACCTCCAGCAAAAGGCATTCAAGGACTTAATATTTCTTCCAGTCCTACAGCGTCTGTGGTACCATTATCAGATGGTTACAGATGGAGGGAGAATGAAACCTTTTAGAAATTTAACAGTGAATAAATCCTTCACCCCGAATACGATTGAGTGAGGGATTCAAGATGGGCACATTGGTTGGATTCCTGGATAACATGCCTAGTAAATGTACCCTTTAATTTCCCCAATACTAGAATCATCAATAGGCTTTAGTAAGATTAATAATAAGCATCAATAGCACTACTGAACAAACGAATAATTACCGACATTTTTGTGTCTCAGCATTCCTACGTCTAATACACCCTCAGTGTTACCACTTGGCAACTGACATCCACTGTCATTTTTCAATACATAGTGGAGCTGTTTTATTCACGGCTGGTGTATTAGTATTACATGTCATCAGGTCTTATTAACCTCTTTAACGAAATTCAAATCCTTAGACTGTTCCCTGTCCCTGCCGGGATTAGAACCCACATTTGTTGGGAGAGAGCATCTCTCTGCCGATTCGACCACCACCTCCTCCCTTCATCAGAAGACTGTTTTCAGCTTACTTCCCCTTGTCTAAAACAACCACAATAGCAATCTGTACACCAGGCAGCCTGTAGAAAGTGCATGAGATGACAACTATCTTTAACTCATTCACTGCATAAAATTGAGTGGCGATGGTGGCAAAAATATAATAATACTAAAACACATAGTATATGACGTGTTATTAATTTCCTTCTTTATTATAGTTTTCCTGGCCTTATATTTGTTTAAAATGCTGGTAGATGTCATAGGTCTTAACGCCATCAGTAAACATACACATTAAATGCTGACAGAAAGAATAAAATAAAAGGCCTAGAACTGTCACAGTACTTCAAAAGGACTAGACTGGGTGATTTTAAAAAATTATTTGGGAACCGACACATCATGATCATATGGCCCCATTAGCAAGTATGGCGTCAATAAAAAAAAAAAACACACATAAATAAGCAGACAAAAGACGAAAATCTGCGACAAGTTAAGATAGAAATAGCATAGTTATATCTTCATAAGCCTGTTGGTTTAGGTAACAAGATGTAGAAGTGTCACATTTGGTGCTTGACAATAATCATAGTTGCAGGCTCTCAGAATACTTCCAGTTGAATTATATGTTGTAAATGGTTTTATCAAAAGGCCATAATATATCCTGTAAGTAGTGGCAGTAGTAGTTGCAACCCATGCTCTAGTGTGAACCCAGTGGACTGCTGGCTGAAGTTACCCTTCTATATTCCACTATTCATCCTTCTGTGGGATAGGGAGGGAACTGACTGATGTTTGCACAACCAGGTAAAGAGCTACCCCGTTACACCGGTGCCACCACGTGACGTAGTCCCTCTCCAGCACCAAAATACAGTAAACAAAACAACTGTCACTGTGAACGTTTCAAGTTTTGCATTTAGACTTTTTTGTACCTCTTAACCCTCCAAGGCATGTAGACAGGAATCGCGTTCTTTGTGGTTTGGCATTGAAACGCATGTAGACACTAATCGCGTTAAGCAGAAAAAAACGTGTCAAAAGGAAAGTTTTCTGCCGATTTGCGTCAAATTTTGGTGTGTTCTAGTAAGTGCGTCACTCTTCCGAGGTAAACACTTGGCAACCCTATGACTGCTTTGATGAGACAATGCACAGCAAAAAAAACTCAGTATCTCATGACCAGCTCGGCTGAATGGTAGTGCTGCTGTCAGTTATCCCTTTAAATCTGCCTCCCACCCGAGACAGAAGCCATTATTGATGTACTGTGATTGTACAGTGTTTTATTACTATAATGTGAAGTGCTTGTGTCTGTGGAACATAGATATATTGTTTGTAAAGCATTGGGGCCTGTTATCAGCCGTTAGGCCGAGAGGTAGGAGTGTGGTTTGTTATAACGGGGTTTCCACTCAGCTTCACCCTGCCCATAAATGATGTGAGTATTTTACCTTTATAGTGAAGTCAATACTTATATTCTGTGAAACATACAGTGTCTGGATTAGTGAAATAACTGACCTACCATACCAGGCGTTTTGTACGCCATAGAGATATGCCATAGTCACTAAGGAAACAAGCGGTCACATACGCCATAGAGTTAGGAAGGGAATAATAAAGGAGGTTGGGATGGAATCATGTGATAGTGTTTTATATTGCATATGGTTTAGTGTGAAATATTCGTATAAAATAGTGCAGCAAGTGTTCATCGAGAAATATTGTGTGCATTGACTGACTTAGCTCAAACCTAGCGCAAGCATCAGAGACAACAAATAGGCCACACAATCACAGACTTCAGTGAAAAGGTATTGCACCAATCTCTGACAGTGCTATATTGCGTATGGTTTAGTGTGAAACATACATATAAAATAGTGCAGCCAGTGTTCACCGAGAAATAGTGCATGCATTGACTGACAGCAAAGACTTAGCACAAGTATCAGAGACAACAAATATGCCACACAATCACAGACTTCAGTGAAAAGGTATTGTACCAATCTCTGACAGTGCTATATTGCGTATGGTTTAGTGTGAATGATACGAAATAATAGTGCAGCGAGTGTTCACTGAGAAATATTGCGTGCACTGACTGACTTCGCAAACACCTAGCACAAGGATCAGAGACAAGAAATATGCCACACATATATACGTATGTCAAGCAGCGAATGTTCTTGGAGAAATGTATTATGTGAATCGCATATATTAGGCAAACGTAGTGCAAGGAGGAGAGAACAAAATACACACACACACACACACACACACACACACACACACACACACACTCGACGGCCTTCTTTTCTCTCTCTCTCTCTCTCTCTCTCTCTCTCTGTTTTCTTCAAGGTCCTGCCAACATCTCAACACCTCTGGAGGAAGTAAGTTATCCGTGTTTGGTTGATATGTATATTGACCTATTTCTATATTTCTGTATTTTTTACACAAATAAGTATTGATTTTTACATATGCACATATGAGATGGAAGAAAGTTCAGCTTCAGTATCACTACGTAGCAAAAAAACTGGTGGTCATGTCGAGTTTCTGAGAGCACTATCAAAAAACTTATGATATTTTACGTGTATATTTTGAGGAAAAAAGGAGATAATAAAACCTTTAACGAGCGAAAATATGTAGGTGTGGGTGAGGCAGGGAAAGGGAGTGTTTTTATCTCACCTATGGGCGAGGAGGAGTATTCTACGTTTGTCATCCATTTACTTGAAAACTATTGGAGGTATCGATTTCCTGTAAGAACCGTAAGAACCATGATAAAGATCATTGAATTCTACGTATGTACAGGACATAACAATGTAATATCTCTGATGAAAAGTCGTTGCTACATAGGCGGAAATATAAAGGTTATTGTGCGTGCATGACGAAAGTGCAGCACGCCCGTGAGTGCCTAGTAATTTTTTGCGATTTACTCGGAAATTATGAGGTCTATCAAAAATCGGCGGTGACCACGAGAAAGCTCACGAAATTCTACACAAGATTATGAAATGAAAACATAACGTGTGCAAGAAAACTCTTGCGGTAGAGCTCCCTGCACAAATCTTTTTTTTTTTTTTTTTTTTTTTTTCCAATAAATGGCTTCAAGTTTTTGGCTATTTTCTCGAAAACTACAAATCGTATCACAACCGGACTTTCCCATGAGAAAGCTGATGAAATTCTCTATCAAAACTTCTAACATTTTTCTGTATGATGGAAAATATTCGAACTAGGATGTTGGGAAGTGAGATTGACGTTCGGAAATGTTTACTCACAGTGGCCCAATGTACTTTTATTCGTTTATTTTTTGTTGTTGCTTATCGGCTAGAACAAACAGTGGCGAATAAGATATGTAGGTTTCATGCCAATATAAAGAGGTGTGGGTGGCGAAAATAAGGCGAGAATACGTCTTTTTAGCGGTGCGCGGGCTGGCTGGCGGGGAGGGGGGTGGAGTAAAATCATGTGTCAGCAAAACTTATAAAACTTATGCGTGTGCGAGAGGGTTAAGAGACCTTAAAAACAAACATTTTGTTATGGGTGGCAAGTACATTACACTGTTAATTCACTGTACTCATAACTTTCTCAGATTCCTAGTTCACCCTTTCTTTTTGTTTGAGGAAGCTCCTTAACTCTTCTTAGTAAGCCATTTATTTTGTATATTGTATATTACCATCCCTCTGTGTGTTGCCTTAAATCATTCTGCAATCGCCATACTCTGGATATAATCTGGTGGCAGAATAGTCATTTTCGGGTGAACCTCGTTCTGACACATATTCAAAGTTTTATTGCATTTTCTGATACTTTGGGATGTAACCATCAAAATAAAAAAGTGCAACCAGCTGGCACATTTGAGCATTTCAAAATGGAGGCCGAAATCCAATATGGCCACCTGCATAATGATGATGCTAATAAAACATTTTTTGCTATCTTTTTCAGTTTTTTATTTTCTTCATATAATAATAATATTAACTTTTCCTACCAGAACATGTACTAAACAAAATGATCACCTGTAAACTACACATTGTAACATTATATTTTAACGATTTTTAAGTTTTTATGATCATTTTTCGTGCTGAACGAGAAGGTGGTTGGCCACTCCATTTGCTTGTCATCAAAGAGATGCTTTTTTTTTTTTTTTGCTAGTGGTCATGCCAGTTATGCAAGGTATGCCTTGTATTACTTTTATTCTATGAGCAAACTGCCTGATGAAGTGCTTCAAGACTTCATGGACGGAGATCATGTATTGCGACATCAACCAGGCATCTGGAGTGGCATCTGGTCTGACCAGTACATTGAGACAACTTTCATGCATTATGGTCATTTTCCAGGAGGAATTGTTGGAATAACCCATCAACCAGCAGCACTGAAATGGTGGGCTCCTGGACTACAGTTCTGTGCTCAACTGAAAAAAGATGTGGTATCAATGCTTGATGGAAATGCACAATCCACAGTCATGACCCATAAGGAAGAAGGTCCTTCAAGGATACAAAGTGATGGAGTAGACATAGTAAAAATTAGGGAGAAGCTTCAAAGCTGCATAGATCCACTGAAAGGAGAGTGCCATGCACCTGGACTTACAGGTAGGATATGTGCAGAGCATGTCAGTGTTGACAGGGCTGTTGAACTGGGAGCAGCTATGATGAAAACATTTGAGGAAGGATGGCCACAGAGTTTTCACAAGCCATTCACAAGACCAGCCGTGCTCATGTCAACTTCAAGAAAAAAAATTAAAGTGGACAATATATCTGTGTATGATACCACATTGATCTATTCAAGGGTGCTTTGTCTTCAAACTTCTGGGAACATCAGCATGAGATATGTTCTCTCTTATGAGTTGGCTGCATTGCACCCTTAATATTCCAGGAAAAGACAGGTGATATGAGGCTGTCACCTTCTAAAGCCACCCTGAAAACTAAAATCCAAGTGGAAGTATCTGATCGCAGAAAGGTCCCAGCTGATGCTATAATACTTGATGGGTGTGCAATTCTCTGGGTTGTCACATGGCCAAGCAAAGGTGTCATAGAAGATTATATATTAAAGTTTGTGCAGAACATATGTCATTGTCTTTTAGCAGCAAACACACGACTGGTCTTTGACAGATATCACAATGGAAGCATAAAAGAGACAACACGAGCAGATGCCACAGACTGTCATTGGCAACACCTCTGCCACCACAGAAGGTCTGCTTATCTGTTACACAATCAGTACCAGGTGATTAATCACATTTGTGAGTATCTGTGTGAGCGCATTGATCTACTGCCACACAGTGACCAACACCTTGTGATTACAGGTAAGGAACCAATACCAGTAGAGCTTTGTAATGGAATCAGAAGCAGTCCTGACTTGCACACTACACATGAGGAAGCTGATATTATTGTGATGCAGCAAGCTGTCCATTTGGTAAGGTCAGGAAAACACAGCATTAGAACTGTTGCTGATGACACAGACATATTTGTCCTGCTATGCCACTTTTGTAAGCAGTAAAATCTTGCCTGCAATATGGTAATGGTTGGAACAAGCCCTTCACGATCAAGTGCAGATATCAAAGCAACAGTTGAGCAAAATCAAGATGTTCTCAACAGTTTGTTACCTGCCCATGTTCTTACAGGATGTGACAGTGTTTCATGTTTATGGCGTATTGGTAAAGGAGCAATGTTGATGGCAATGAGGAGTGGGAAGACACTAGATTAGGGTGGCACTGCTGAAGCCACAAAATTCATTGCAGCATGTTATGGCTTTCCAAATGAAGATATGACATATTTAAGATATATTGTGTGGCAATCAAAGATGGGCAATCTTCGGCTCACCACAGCACCAGAGCTAAAAGCTTTGCCACCAACAACAGAAGCATTTGAAGAACATGTTTGCAGAGCCCATTTACAGGCAGCAATTTGGAGAAGCTTCCTTGATCCAGAGCCACCAGAAATGAACCCTCTTCATTATGGGTGGACCAAGGATCCTGAATCGAACATGTTGGTTCCAATTGGCTTGCCACCTGATGTTTCTCTTGCACCACTTGATATCCTAAAATTAATCAAGTTTGGGTGTCAATCCCGCACCCCATGTTCAACTGCCCGTTGCAGTTGTGCTGCAGCACGACTTTCTTGCTCACTGTTTTGTGCTTGCCATGGAACTGACTGCCACAATCTTCAAAGTAAATCAAGAGTGTCAGTTAAAGAAGAGGAAAGTATGGACATGGAAATGACAGACACTTAATATATTAATTGTAAATGTGTTTAGTTTATCAGTGTTTTTATATTTATAAGCAACATATCTTTTTGATGTAAAGCAATTTGATCAGTTTTTGAACGGCGTAAATGGTCTAACATTCTGATATAAGGGATATAAACATTTTAGTTGTGAAGAAAATTACGTTTTAAATATGTTTGTTGGAAGAGACATGTTAAATATTTAGAAATGTTTACTGACAGAAAGACCTAATTCTCCATCCTTTCCTTGTATAGTTTGTTAACCTGCCCTGTCCCGATCATTTTTCCACCACTGACTCCCCCCAATCCTGACCATTTTTGGAAAAAAAATTTTTGGGGTCAAACCTCCGCTTTTGGTGAGAAACATCGAAAAATCATAGAGAAATCACTCACCTGAGGTTTAAAATACTCGATACAGGTAGCAGTACCTCCTCACCTTACTGTGTTTTCTATCAGGCTGGCTCCAAAGAAAACAAGTTCTATGGGAGGGTAACCATTCCACACCACTCATAAACGGTATTTATTTATTTATTTGGTACGAATTTATATGTAGTACGAGAGTATATTGGTTTCACACTAATATAAGCAATATAAGCATTGTTTCACTCACAAAACACTTCAACATACCTGACCTTTTTTTGGCGACATTACCTGATCATCATTTCTGACTGTTTCTTCCTCTAATGCTATGTAAAGTTTGTCCTCCACATTGTCATCGATTGGGGAATCACTCTGGCTCTGAATTTCGTACCATGGCACGACATCCCTTTACTGGCCAGGTCACTGGTAACAGGTGAATTGCCGAGACAATGGCGTGCGAGGGGGGGGGGAGGTCATGTTGGGTAAGGCATTGTCCCTGCCTGGAATCTTGCAGAGGAAGGTGTCCCGTGTATATGTACCAAAAATCACTCGCGAAAATTGAAAATTGTGGAAATTAGGGACCTTGCAATTGATTTGTGTCTATGTACGTCAACGGGATTGGCAGTGACAAAACGTGTGGACGTTCATTCACGTCAACAGGACGCAGCGGGTTAAGAAAATGAAACATTGTGGTAATACCTGGTGATAGTCTAACAGGCGGTGGCTGAATCGGTAGAGAGGCGGCCTGCTGTCCTGATGGACCCAGGTTCGAATCCTGGCTGGGGCAGGGAACAGTTTAAGGATTTGAATTTCATAAAAAAAAAAAGCAGACTTTCCTGATCTACCAGATGACCCGCCGACATGTCATAAAAGTACCCCCGCTAATACCAATACACCAGTCCTGTATGAGACAGCCCTAGCATGTATTCAATATGGACGGTGGGTGTTAGCGCCGAAGTGGTGACATGTAGAGAGGTGTATGGTATGTAGGAGGACTACTGGGCCTTGAGAGCAGGCTGTGAAACCTATGCCCAGAGTCGAACACATAAAAAAAAAAAAAAAAAAAAAATTACATTTGGTGACTTTTTAAAGCAATTATAATTAATTGTGTAATTTTTCTTTTCACAATTTACACACATATAATATACTTTGTCACGCCTAGAATTTCTTGAAATAATTCTACAATTAAATAATGTAATATTAGTAAAACTAGTGACAATAGTATTCAATTAATGTAATTTTTCATTTCTTCGGGTGGCCATTTTGGATTTCGGCCCATATAACAAAATGCACAAGTGTGCCAACTGGGTGCACTTTTTTATTTTCATTGGTAGGGTCTAATGTATCAAAAAATGCAATAAAACTTTGTATATGTCTTGGAACGAGGTTCAGTGAAATTCATCCAGACTAATAAGTAAGGTAGAAAATAATTTTAAAAAATCGCTAAGAATCCTTTGACCAGCGAGAGTACCTGCTGAGTAAAACTGTCAGGATTAACTGCAAGAATATACTGGAGTTAGATTATGAAACAACTACATTTACCTAACTGACGCCTAACAGCCTAGAGAAAAATGTATGATATGTATGTTTCACCCCCTCTCAAATCCCCAGTTAAGAGTAAGCCAGAGGCTTTGATGTATATATATAAAGGGAGTTTAATTGGAGAAGACAAACACAGGTCCAACCCGTTCTATACCAGTCCTCCAACTGGCCACTGTGCCCAGCGAGGGTAAGGGAGCCGGCAACAGGCATGCTTGCTGTGCAGTTATGAAATCAGTTGGTACATGCACTTTTGATCACGTACACACTCACTAGTAGGTACATATACCGGTAACTTATATACTGTTGGTTCTAGTATGCAAGTTTAAGATATTATGAATGTATGGTTATATATAGTGTTACAAGGTATGGTTACATAGCATGGTTACAGTTACATAGTATGGTTACAATACTCCCCCGTTTATTTAAAATGGTGTCTCCTGACACAATGAGTCATTATTATTCAGTGCGTTTATTTATAGAATAATTGAGGGGAGAGAGTTTAACTATGTATTTAAGTACTTGTAATGATAATAATTATAAGGTAGAATGGTCCAACATAAGTAGTATGATTTAAAAGGAATACATTATATACAATAAATGGCCGTGTGAGTCAAGTTGGAAATCCAGTAATATGTAAATGGAAGAACAATAAATATGTATACAGTGTATATATATATATATATATATATATATATATATATATATATATATATATATATATATATATATATATATATGAGATAGTATTTCTAGCAATAATATACCTTAGCAGTTGTCATCACGCAATAGCTGAAGTCCATTGTACACAGATATAATAATAAAATGATACATGGAATAATGATATTTCAATTGTGGAGCACATTAGTATTGTCTGGATGAAGTCCATTGTATGCAGATATGTTGTCCTTATCTTTTCTTACTTCCTTTCTCTCTCTCTCTCTCTCTCTCTCTCTCTCTCTCTCTTTATTTGTGTCACCGTTGAGTATTGTTCCTCGTGTCATTTTCACATTATTTACTGTTCAAATTCTTGTCTATTTGATTTACTGTTACTATTTTGATAATTGTCAATGCTCGTGTTCTTTACTATTGTCCTTTTTCCCACTGTTAGTCATAGTACCTTTCAACTTGTCGTTTTAATTTCCACATTTGTCATTTTACTTTCCAGAGTTGTTATTTGAATCTTTTTGCATTTTAAGTAGTCATATGAGAGGATACTAAGTACGGGCAGCTTCAACCTCCTGTGGTTGCTGTACTATCCTTGTTGCGATTCAGATTTCATGTACTGTGCATTCCTTCTTCCTAACACAATACGAGTAGTGCACTGCACAAATGGTCAGGATGAATCCAGTAAAAGAGAGAGCCTCTGGGGGAAGCACAAAGACCGGATGTACCCATGAACGGCTGAAGGCCAAGGAAAACTGATCCATAATGAAATCACTTTCGTTGATAAAGGTCAACATTCGCAAGCTGGCAGAGGTGATGGATAAATTGTCAAATGGGTGGGTGGAAGTCATGTTGATGGGTTGAAAAATCTCATATGTGTGATTGCGTACGGCCTGATGATAACGAGTGGCATAGGTGATGACAGATTCTGATTTAACTGTACAATAGCCAGGTGCCATAGAAAGAACACTAGCAGGCAGTGAACGAACAGAAGTTCCAGGACACACGACACTAACAGAGATGGGGAGAGTATAGAAGATGTACTGGATGTGGTTCATATAAGCGTGATGCACTGAGAGTTTAGGAGCCGGAATAAAGGAATGGGCAGAGTGTACAGAATGGTTTTGAACCAAGGCAGACTGGCAGGGTGCGGCACTGCTAGGAAGAATAGCCAGAAGGTAGGCAGCACAAAGTCGAGACATAGGTGTAAGGAAAGAACATTTGGCGAGATCACTGGAGGATGTGAAAACAATGGAAAGACGATCATGGGACAGGAGGAAATACTCCGAGAAAACAGAGGCATGCAAGAAGGGAAGAGGAATAATTTGGAAGAGGTTGAATGTGATGTTAGAATGAAGAGGAATATGAACTACAACATCCTTAGCGAGGAAGGTTGCCTTAAGTACTGGGTAGTAGAATTCTAGAGAGGAGAATGAAAGCACTGGAGACAAGTCAAATGTAGAGCGAGCCCATTCCATTACAGAGCAAAAATCAGACAACTACAAAGTCCACAGTGACATGACCACGGACAGCATCGACTAGAATACGAGCTACGGTAGTGACTTGTGAAAGAAGAGAGTCTATGGAGAATTGAAGATTGTCCATGTGTAGTTTGATATAAAGGTGCTCAGAAACAATGTTAATTTTTGTAATTTGCTTCTTTAGAATTCCTGTCAAGTTGTTTAGAGTGTATTGTAACCTCATTTAAGTGGGCTGTGATCTTCTGTAACATAGTGTGCTGAACCTTTTTTACTCGATTTTGAGACTCAAGGGCACCATCTAACTGAGCAAGGTCGGATTTGAAATCAGAGAGGTCACGAGCTGTTGCAACTCCAAATAAGCCACATAGAATTTCTCCTCGAAAGTCAAATGGACCACGTTTCACACGAGAACGACCTACAGGTGCCTGACTGGAAGATGTATCATTTAATTGAGAGAACTTGTCTTTGATGTTCTCCAGTTTACAAAAAAATTGGTAGATTAAGAGGGTACCAAAACTTATCTGGGTTGTGGTCCCCCACAATCTGTCTCATCCAACTGGCATGCATAGTGAGGCAGGGCAATGGCTACATTGGCCAGGGGCTCAAGATCGTAGCACAGGGAGACTACATCTTCTATCACCATTATCTCGCCTCCTGAGCTGACTAAGGCCCCAGGACGTATTCCAACATCGTCCTCACCCAACCCGGACCCTATTTGGGTCAGCACTGCCAGCAGGCAGACCTCAAACATGCCTATAACATAAGCTCGAATTAGTGGAATAGTTATGAAGAGGTGAATGTGCAAGAAACAGGTTTGTGTGCGGAACGCAACTTGGATCGATATTCATTGGCTCAGGGAGAAGGTGGTGTGAAGAGGGTTCACATTGAGGAATAGGAGAAGAAGGAGAAGGAGATGTACTGGTAGGTTGTGCAAGTGCCTCTTCCAGCACCAGTCCTTGTGGTGCACACTTAAGATCATCCGCATGCACCCATTTGGCATCTCTAGTTGACAATTCCTGTATTTCAAACTTGTTACCCTGTCGAGTTATCACGCGGTGTGGGCCTGTAAATCTGTCATCCGATTTAGAGCTGCGTGTAAATGAACAAGCAAGTACCAGATCTCCAATACTGATACCGACAGGTGAGGTAGACTTATGTTGGCGTTGCAACATGATCTCCTGAGGTGAAGCCAGATTTGCTTGTACATACTGATGGATTTTCTGGAAATTTGACATTTTCCCCTTTACATAGTCACCCATAATCTAGAGGGGACCAGGCCTTTAGGATAACATAGAATAGGAGAGGTCTTTTTCGAACCCATATAAAACAAAGAAGGGAGATTCGCCAATGGAGACATTGATGGAACTATTTATAGAGGCTGCAACTTGGGGTATCCATTCATCCCAGGACGCACTTTGTGATCCTAGATGTCTTCAGCACTCAAAAACCTACCAGTTAGGGCGTTGTATGCGGCCATTTGAAGATGGATGGTTGGGAACAACATTGCATTTGTTGATTTTGTACTGTTTACAAATTTCGACCAGGAGACTGTTGTTAAACTCTGTGCCATTATCTGTAATAGTTGTAGATGGGGTAGTGAATGGGCAAATGATGTGATCTATGAAGGCACGTGCAACACTCTTTGCTGTCTTATCAGAGAAAGGCACAAGGGCAGTGTGAGAAGTGATAAACTTATACAAATAAATACTCTGTGCCAGATTCTGTGAGAGGTAATTTAAGGAGGTCGATAGAGATAGTTTCCCACGGACGTGATGGAATTGGGTATTGGAAGAGCGGTGCAGATAATCCAGTTATCCTTTGTGGCGGTTACAATAAAATACAAGAGTCACAGTGCACGTTAATGTCGTGACGCATAGTTGGCCAATAGTATTTGAGGCATGTTTTTCTCAAACATCGATCTTTACTTGGGTGAGATGCATGAGGAGTGTCATGAACGATCTGAAGTACCGCAGGTATTAGGTCAGTAGCGACAACGAGTTGGTGTACTTCCCTGTTGGGTACATCCTTTCCTGTATGTAATGTTTTCCTGCACAAGATACATCACTTAACATGAAATCATCTACTGGCATTGGCAGAGTAGTTAAAGTAGAATTATCTTCCGATTCTGGGAAATAAATGATCTTGGACCATACAGGGTCCTTGCCATGACAATGTTGAAAAAACTCAGATGTTAATGTGGTGCTAGCAGTTTCGTTTGGCTGATACGATGTGCTTGCCGTTGTTACATGGTGTGAAAGTGCGTCTGCAACTACATTCGATTTCCTTGGCACGTACTGAAAGGTTGGATTGAAGTCCTGATAGATGACTGACCATCTAGCTAGCTGACCTGTAAGGTTTCGTCCCTTGAACAAATCACACGGGGGGAGATGGTCTGTCTGGATATGCACTGGGTAACCATATACTACTGTATATCCCTGAAATGTTTCAGGGACCAAACCACTGCCAGGTCTTCCAAATCCATAACACTGTGATTACATTCTGCGGGGCTGAGGGAGCAACTAGCATATGCTATTACACGCTTCCTTGATGCCTGATCTAGTTGCATCAGTACTGCACCAATTCCTGCGCCTGATGCATCCGTGTGCAGAATAAAGGGTTTTGTAAAATCAGGGAAGGCCAAAAGTGGGGCATTTACAAGGGCTATTTTCAGTGCTTTGAAGGCGTGTGACTGATCTTTAGTCCAAATGAAAGGTGCATTTTTCTTTAGTAACTGAGTTGGTAGTAACCACTCAGCACAAGAAAACTCCTTACATCATCTGTACTGGTAGGTTCTGGGAAGTTGATGACTGCCTTAACCCTTTAACCGCGGGTATTATTTTGGTCTGACTGTCCTCTCCCGCGGGGGTTTCAGCCAAATGTAAACAAACCTTTAAACCTTAATAACTCTGCACAGAATAAAGCTAGAGAAAAAAATAAGGTACCATTAGAAAATACTAACCTTCAGCTTTCCATTGATGTAGGTTTCATGACTTTGTTGACTTTCACAGGACGGGGAGAGCCGTTAGAAGTGAGGGGTGTGAAATAACTATTTTACGCCCCACACACCAGTACCAAATGCCAACCACTCTCTCATAATAGTAATATAAACATATATGAACACTGTACATACGATAAACACCCACTCTGTTCACTGAGGTAGGTAAAAGGCACTTCCCTGCGGCTGCGCCCTCTCTTCACTGCGGCTGCGCCTCACTTCACTGCGGCGGCACCCGCTCACTGACGTTTCATGCGATCTTTTCATTCTTTCTAACTTCTAATATTATTTTACATATAATCTGGGCAATATACATTATGTTTACACTGCACTTATTACTATATTGCGTCACTGGCGCATCACAGAATTACACAAGTGCCGCAGAATTACACAAGTGCCGCAGATTCTCTTATTACAATATCACTTATTATACTGGCCAATATTTACATTTTTTTCTAGGCAAAATATCCCTTATTACTACATTATCCATAATACAATTATTGGCAAAGCACGTCACTGTCGCATCACTATATATCACTGTCACTTTCAGTATTTACTCAGAGAGTGGTACTCGGCAAAGCACGGAGTTACACATAGAGCGACTTGGCATTCCAGGCACTGGTGTGTGCTCATTTTTCTCGTCCTAGGCCTCCGTGTGGTGTTAGAACATACTCTGCAGCGGCCCTGTGACAACCTGCCGCCTGCTGTAAGAGGCAATTTCACAAGCTGGTGCCGGCTCATGTAATTGCGGCACTCAAGACGGTCAGGTTGTGTGTCAGAGTGTCGCCTCAGGATCAATGCCGTCACCTGACCAAATCGTACAAGTAGCTGCTGCACGACAGTCTTGGAAAACTGTCTCAGTGATGGTTGCCTTATGCCCCCGACTTGTGTCTTGTAGAGAATGAAGGCGTTGAGCATGCACATATCGAGCATGTGCAGGCAAGCCTTCCTGTACCATCGGGTGTTTCTCCTGAGACAGTCGATTTCGCCAATCATCATATCAGACTTATCAACAAGTCTCATATTGACATTGTAATCAATGATGGCATCAGGCTTCATGATTGGCTCTCCCGTCCTGTAGCTGACCTTCCCAGTTCTCTGCAATTCCCCCTTGTGGATGGTGCTGATCATATTCACGACCTTCTTGTCATGCCACCTGATCGCAAGAAGCTTGTCTGACTTCTTCAGGTGAACATCTCCCTTGGATGATAATGATGCTTCGGGGAAACTTGGCCACTCTTTCCTATAGCTCCGTACAGTGCCAACAGTGCCAATGCCGTGTTCAGCAAGGTATTTGGAGAGTTTCGGTGCTGTGTAGTAATTGTCTGTGTACAGCACATGATTACCACCAAAATACCTCTCCATCAGCACTTTTACAATGGAGCCAGAGAAGCCAAGGGGGTCTTTCCTGTTCACATCCATTGTACTAGCTGAGTAGATGACAAAATCCAGGATATACCCCGTCTCACAGTCACACAGCACAAAGAACTTTATCCCAAAGCGGTGGCGTTTGCTGGGGATGTACTGCATGAATTTGAGACATCCTCTGAACAATACCAGGGATTCGTCTATGACGACTTTCTGCATAGGCCGGAAAAATCGCATAAATCGATCCCTAATCCTGTTGAGAAAATCCCTCACTTTCCACAAAGGGCCAGTTTGGGACGGGTTTGCATTGTCAGCGAAGTGCAGGTATCCAAGCAGCTGTCGGAACCGATCCCGTGACATATACTTCCCGAATATTGGGATAGTAGTACTGTAATGTCATCCACGAGCCAGTACTCCTCCAACTCATGTCTCTTTATATGGGGCATCAGAAACATTAGGGAAAAAAAAACATACAGCTCTCTGATTCCGACAGGCAACCACGACACTTGCTTTGGTGAGCCAATAGGTCCCAGCCCTTCTGCTGCACACTGAGCTGCATACCTATTGGTCTCATCGCTGACATGCTGCACGATTTCATCATCCATGAAGTCCAGGAAGTAGTCAACAAAGTCATCTCCTGCATTGCATGGGAAGGCAGGCTGTATTCCAGCATTTGTCATATCAAACGGTGGATTGTGTGGCTGAAAATCTGCACCGTCAGACCAAACAAATGCATCCACTTTCCCTGTGCGTGGTTCAGTGGCAGTAGCAGGTTGCATTGCACTCATTTCCCCGTGAGAAGGAGCTGAGGTGGAGGCAATGGGTGAGGCAATGGGTGAGGCAGGAGGTGAGGCAGGAGGCGAGCGGGAGGGGGGTGAGGCAGGAGGCAACGGGGAGGGGGGTGAGTGCGGGGGCGGTGAGTGGGGGGGTGGCGAGGGTGAGGGAGCTGAGCGGGGGGCAGGCGGGGGGGTTTCTGACCTGGTGCGTGATGAAACTTGACCCTTTCTACCCCGCTTATCACCTCGCTTATCTCCTCGCTTATCGCCCAGCTTTGCCCTCCAACTGCCACGCATCCCCTTTGTTCTAGGCCTGCCTGCACGGCCTGCACGGCCTGCCTTCCCTCGCTTTGCAGGCTTCGGGAATTCGTACTCCTCAGATGATGTAGACTGAGGAGAGGGCACGGCAGATGATGATGATGATGTGAGGGCAATAGGGCTAGGGGAACGGGAAATTGATGGGAAATGCTTACTAGGGCCTGGTGTGGGAGACGTGAGCCTGCGCTTCACTCCCTTCCCACATGCAATACCAGATTTGCCCATAGGAGCCTTTCCTTTCCCAGAGTAAGTTGGGGGTGGTGGGGGGGAAACAACACGATCACTTTCATCACTGTCACTATCAATGGAAAATGGTTCACCACCAATCACTGCCAAATCGTCACTGCTTGCTGTGAGTGTGTCACTTTCACTGCCACAATCAAGAGTAGTACTTACTGTTTTGTCCAGCTCAGTTCTAATTTCAGGAGTGCTCAACCCCTTCTGCCTCGCCGTCGGCAGTTCCTTTACCGGTGTAGAGGTAGAGGGAACACTAGCACTAATCATTTTAGAGGAGGAAGCGAGCGACGATGAGTCGGGACGGAGCGCCATTCTCACGCACAGAGCTGGACAGATACTGACTGATGCGGGTCAGGGCAGGGGTGGGGGGGGCCCCCTCGGGGTTGGAGGAGGGAGGTGTGGGATGGCTGGCGTGAAAGAACTCGACAGCTACTCTTGCATGAGACACTTTGCGCGCCGGGAAAACGCGCAGTGTTCAAAATATTCACGATCATTCCAGAATGACACCCGCGGTTTGGTCCAGTTTTGTCAATGTCATTCTGGAATGACACCCGCGGTTAAAGGGTTAATCTTATCTTCAGTAGTGTGAAAACCTGCCACATTAACTGATCAACTACATGCCCTAGGAATTAAATTTTCTTTCTTAGGAAGTCACATATACCTAGGATAATCTTCAGACCAGCCATATGAAGGCGGTCAAATACTTGTTGAAGCTTAGCAAAATGTTCAGGGATAGACTTGCTCACCACAATTATATCATCCAAGTAGGCACAAAGAGAGTGGCCAATCGTGCCACTGAAGACTGAATGGATGAGTCTCATGAATACTGAAAGGGCATTCCTTAATCCGAAAGGAAGCTTCTTAAACTGAAAATGTCTAGAAGGGGTACTAAATGCTGTTATAGGACGAGATGGCATTTCCATTTCTACCTACTGAGTAGGTCAAGGGATGTAAAAACCACGTTGTTCTCACCTAGTGACTCTAACAAATAAGATAAACTGCAATGGAAAACGATCGGGTACAGTGACAGAATTTACTATACGATAGTCTACTACTGGTCTAAATTGTCTGCCTTTCTTTGAACTAGGAAAAGTAGGGTATTCCATGGACTGACAGAGTACTTATTAATGTCCTGATCTAACATGGTTTGTGCTCTCTCCTCCATTTCTTTTCTCAAACTCTGGGGTAATCAATACGCTGGTATGTAGGTTGGCTGAGTACCTAGCAGTAGTTCTATGTGATGTTGCACTATATCTGTTTTACCCATAGATTCTCCGGGTAAGGCCACTACATTTCGATAAGACTGTGAAAGATTGATTAATTGATCCTTATGCTGTGGGAAGTCACCAGAAGATATATGTGAGACTAGGTCAGATGAAAGAGTCGTAGCAGATCTCTTAGAATTGATGGCATACACACCAGATGGTTCACTATCATCATCATCCTTGGTAGGTATGGACATTGGTATATCCTGGCACACCTTTTACAGCTGATGGGTAAACCAGGAAATCCCCAATCTTTATACCACTTTAAAGCTTCAGTGGAGCATTAGTGACATTTAACAAGTACAGATAACACAAACTATCCTCCAAAAATATACACAATGCCGACTCGTAATTTAAGCCATTCACACAACACGTCTCAGGTAACGTTAGTACATCCACTCCTTCTTTCGCATCCACAACATGAGCAGAGACTTTGGTAAACTCATGCAGCAACAAAATTGTGCACTGATTTGTTACTGCGTGCCTCGTCTCCATGCACTGAAGAACGTCATTCAAACTATGTGAGGTAGTTAAATGAGACGTTTCTGAGTCAGCTATTGAGTCACTGTTTGAGAGCTTGTCATGATCTACTATTAAATGCTAGGAGGGTGCATCATTAGATGTTAGTTACTCTCAGGTAGTGGTGGATTTACCTCTTTACTCTCAGGTAGTGATGGAGTCACGTGAGACTGAATGAATGAGTTTATTTGGGAGAGTACAGGACTTGGATAGTCCATGCTAGATACTGGGAACCCCTTAATGTCTATACTACCACAAGCAGGTAATAGGGCAATGGATTGTTGAGCCATGTTGGGTAAATCAGTAAGAGTGTCTACTGGATATCTGAGATGATTTGTTACATGAAACTGCAGTGAAAGGTTTTAAGGCTTCATCAAGTTGTATCTCTAAATTGACTCTTCCTTTGACATTAAATTCTGAGCCGTCCACGCTGCACAGGCGAATGTCAGGTGGTTTTAGGATTCCGACCTTTCTACTTGTTCCCCTAATGCTGTTTAGAAAGGTATCTGAGATCAAATTTACCATTGATCCTGTGTCCATGAAAAATGATGTTTTGACCCCTTCACTCCATCCTAGAATAACTATGCCTAAAGAAGTTATAAGCACTATCTGGCGAATGGGGATTTGATCTTCAGTTGTTACATTACAGTCTTCTGATATGGCCGTGCCTGCTGTTGTTACGTTACATTCTTCCAATATGGACGCGTCTTCTGTTGTTACGTTACATTCTTCTGATATGGGAACTCCTTTTCCCCCAACCGGCGGCTCTTATGGTAAAGACGCTCATCTGTGGTGTAAGTCGTACTGTTCTTGTGAGATTTGCATGTAGAACGAGGCGATCACGAAGGTGTGCGATGTCGTCCTTGTTTGTGAGAACAGCTAGATTTTTGATGACCAGCATAAATGCAGTGCCAGCACACAATCGAAGATTGTTTGCCCTGTCATACATTGGACTGGTCACGACTGCTTGCTGGTGACCAGCGTTGTTAGTGGGAATGGATAGTGTTAGGTTTTCCCTTGGTAGGCGGTCGCGAACGTGAGTAATCCGATGAAGCGGTAGAGGTATGAAAGACTTTTGCAGAGTGAGAGGCTGAGGTGTGAGTACTGGCCTGAGGAGTGAGTCTTGATCCCAATCTTTCTGCTATTGCCTCTGAGATGTCAAGAATTTGGTCTCCTGGATCAATACCCATGTGTAGGGCTACCTCCTGTTGCTTCCTATCCAACCAGTTCATAAACCTATGGTAACCCAATAAATCTCCAAAATCATCTAGTGTAACCATATACTTTCCATCACTATGAGTTACCCATGGAGTGTCTTGCAACAACTGGTGCATCTCAGAGCTTGTAGCTTTCGCTGCAGCTGCTGCCTCAAACAGCATTGCATCTTTAATTGGAATTTCCATATCCTCCTCCATTTCTTTGAGGAGATTAACAAAACCAATGAGACTCGGCCTTGGAATGTTTACAACAGGGCTGTATTAACTGCTGATTGAATTTATCAAATGTGTCGCATTCGTCAAAATAACCCGTTTGAATTGCGGCTCCCATTTGTGATTTGCCTTGGTGTAACCGGCCCCTAAGATAAGAGACTTTTAGGGATTCAGTTGTGATTTGTCGATTGTTAATATCTGTTCTGACCTCTCTGAGGAAGTCGTAGATAGACACAGAGTTATCTTCCGCGGTGTATTTTGGGCAGTTAGTGTCGTCCAAATATATGGAATGAGGAGGGGGAGCAGGGTTTGCCATCGCTGGTAAAGTGTGAGGTTGGGAAAGTGTGGGAGTAACTTAAGTACTGGGGTGAGATGTAGAGAAAGTAGTGGTAGTTGGGTGTGGCAGAGTTGGGAGCTGAGATGCTGTAGTAGAGAAATTAGAGGAAGTGGTAGGAGAAAGGGTAGAGGGAAATTCTAGAGGATCACTTAGAGAGGTTGATGTATCTGGATTTATATTATCTGAAAGAAAATTATCTGGGTTCTCGAGAACAGAAGTAGTAGTGATAGTAGTAGTCGTAGCGGTAGTGAGAGTGGTGTGAAAGAGTTCAGTGGTAGGTGCTGTATGAGTAGATGAAGAAGGTTTTACATACGACCTGCCAGCGCTACGTAGACGAATCAAGGTATCTACATTACCGAGATCAACCTCCTCACTTTCAGTCTCAAGTTGCTGGCGAACAGGAGAGAGATCAATTTTTTGAAATATGACGTAGTAAGAAAATTTATATTAATAGTTATGAGAACGGACGAAGGAATATGAAATATTTACAATGATAATGAAGGGGAATATGCACAATGAAAGTGAATATGAAAGAAAATGACTTGGTGAAGAATAAATGAAGTGTGAGATAAGCGTGACGGATGAAGTGGGTGAGAAGTATGATGAAAATAGGAGATGCAGTACAGTGAATGAAGGCAGATGAATGGTAATATGAGTCACAATCCTTAGAGAAAATCCGTAGAATAATCTCTATAGAATGTCAAGGTATGGGCAGATGAAATTAAACTATATATTTACATGTACTGAATACCAAAGCATTGCAGAATGAAGCGAAGTTAGGTTGGCTGGAGAAGCAACTTCAGGGAGGAGCAACTTCAGTAAGGATAGTCCTTCCCACGCAGATGAACAGAGACGCTGGGTGGAGAATGACGTCACAAGTGAAGTCAACCAATCAGATGCGACCTGGAGCATCAGATCATCACCACCAAGACGTTGACTGAAGAAGGCAATGATGACGTAGAGGGCACTGGTTGGCTGGTCACGGACCCAGGGTAGGAGATGGAGGTGGTGGTGTGGTGTGGCACTTGCTGGGCGTGGGTGTGGAGCTGGCTGGCAAATGGGGGGCTTGGTCAGCAACGCGCTAGGAGGGATGAGAGCTAAACGGTTGGGGTGTGATGGGGTGTAGAATTATAGTTTTCTAAAACAGGAGTGGTGTGAGAACTGGTATTCGATAATGAGTGGCTTACTGATTGTTTTTAGCTGTACAGCTGCTGTTAAGAACAGATGGGGAATGAAAATCGGTGTAGGTATAAAGTTCAAGGACGTACAGTAGGAAGATCTCACCCATAAATACGTAGGCGACAGAACCACAAGGCAAGTGAATGGAGGGGTTTTGTTGTAGATGTGTAGACTGGAGCAGGAACAGAGCATCAGCACAAGCGAGGTGTGGCAATGTCACTGAGAATAGACTGTACGGAGGCGATGTGAACGAGATCCGACTCACCGTTGTCACCAGTTTGTTTCACCCCCTCTTGTATCCTTAGTTAGGAGTAATCCAGAGGTCTTGATGTATATATAACAGGAGTTTATTTGGAAAAGACAAACACAGGTCCAACCCGTTCGATACCAGCTCTCCAGCTGGTCACTGTGCCCAGCGAGGGTGAGGGAGCCGGCAACAGGCATGCTTGCTCTGAAATTTATGAAATCAGTTAATACATACACTTTTGGTCATGTACACACTCACTAGTGGATACATACACTGTTAACTTACATACTGTTGGTTCTAGTTTGCAAATTTAAGATATTATGAATGTATGGTTATATTTATATATATATATATATATATATATATATATATATATATATATATATATATATATATGATCTCATCAGCCATTTGCGTATCCAGTGCAGGACCGGCCTATCCCGGCCTAAGTGGGGATGATACAGCAAATGTATCTCTACCAAGTGGCTTAGGCCGTCTAGTAGAGATTGTATGTACGAGTAGGGTGAGAAGGGCTTGTACGTTTAATTGTAATGATGGAGTGGCTTTGGATGTGTATGTAGTCTGTGAACCAAGTGTAGTCGGCCCGCACAAGCCGACTGGGTGCAAGAATACTTTGTAGTATGCGACACTGGTTCAACCACAGCACCCCTTGTGTCCGCCAACGCAGTACATGGCCTGAAGAACGCTCCCAAAGTTTATTACCCTGGCGGGGCGCGAATCCTCGTTCTTCAATGTATGAAAACGCACACTTTACCACTGTACCACAGAGGCTCATATTATATATATATATATATATATATATATATATATATATATATATATATATATATATATATATATATATATATATATGTATGGTTACAACGTATGGTAACATGACATGGTTACACTTATATATTATGGTTACATGTATAGTACAGGTGTATTTACTACTATAGTACATTATGATTTTATAGCAAAGGGTGATATACTACAATAACGGCAACATGTATCCTTTACTAATTAAAGGATTTAAAAGAAATGCCGTGTTTACAAACGTCACTGTATATTAAACAAATACCACACCTGACACACTCCCCGGCATGTGGAACTAACGAGACACATGTTGGAAATAAATAGCTGTTCTCTCCTCAGTGTGGCATTTAGTGGGCGTTAGTTTGTCATCTGCGTTGACCTAATAATGATGCTATACACGACCTAATTATGTCTTTGTAAGCCATCTGATTTAACTAATTTTGTTGTTCTTGTGATTTAACTTATTTCCTCATGGCTGTGAAGGTACTTTAAGGGGATATATATATATATATATATATATATATATATATATATATATATATATATATATATATATATATATATATATATATATATATATATATGCAAGCCTAGCCCACTTGATTATTTAAAAGGTGTTTTTTATTTGTATGGACAGTGCAGACATTGCAAAAAATATATTGCACCAAGAATTTGTCCGACTAGAACACAACCGTTATCTTTACGTAAACACTAAACCACTTTCAAAACCTGGCGAAACTCCTGATAAATTGTACTGAAACGAAGATAATAAATACAAAGTTTCACATGAAACTGATTTAGTCATTACGAAAATATTGAAATTACCTTGAGGTCTCAAACAAATGGATCGTCCGATATTATCAAAGTTTGTTCCTCAAAGACGTGAAACAGTTCCCAGCCGCCTGGTATTCAGATTCCTTTAAAAAAAAATTTGGGAAATGAAAGGGTTAATTATGGATGTTTCCACCCCGTCAAAAAATGAGGAGTTTTTTTTTTATAATGAATGAAATGTTTTAGTTACAAATGAATAAGCGCGTGCACACACACACACACACACACACACACACACACACACACACACACACACACACACACACACACACACACACACACACGTAATGAAACAGTTAATCGATTCATTCCAACGACCTCATTTTACTTTCTGTTCATGCTCCCACCATTCGATTATATTTTTCATTTAGGAGGACCTTTAATTAGTAGTATATTGGTTTATGGAGGTTGTGGCAAATCCCCCTGGCTCGAAAAAATCTCCTTTAGGCTAAACAAAGTCGTCTAGAGATAGGGAACATAATTTAATGATGCGATGCAAACTTCTGAATAAAGCAAGAACAGTATTAGTAGTAGTATTAGGGTAGCACCTTGTGATCATCGATATTACATAGTAGTAGTAGTAGTAGTAGTAGTAGTAGTAGTAGTAGTAGTAGTAGCCCCTTATGATCAATGATGTTGCAGTACCATGATATTACGTAGTAGTACTAGTAATAAGTACTAATAGTGGTGGTTATAGTAGTACAGTAGGAGAAGTAGTTCAGTTTAATTTAGTTCAGCTTAACTTCATTTCGCATTCATACAAATACTGTACACATATATATAATTATTACCTCCTCCGAAAGAAGTTGGAGGAGGTTATGCATTCACCTATGGTTGTTTGTTCACACAGTGTCTCCAAAAATTCTCGATGAATTTCAATGAAATTTTGTGGAAAGGGGGGGGGGGCATGGGCCAAGAAAACAATAAATGAATACATTCTGGGGCGGATCTGGATCATATGTATCTCACACAATATCCCAAAAGTTTTCAATTAATTTTTAAAAAATCGTGGAAAAGTGGACCATGGGTCAAGGAAGAACTGATTAATTTCGGGGGCGGATCCAGATCTTATGAATTCCACGCAATATCTCCATGGATCTGGCGGATTCAGATCCTTTTTAATGGCAATGGCTTTGCCGGAGGCATGCGATCTCAGAGTGTTTTCTGGTTAAGAGTTTGAATCCACTAGGGATATGAAATTAGTTGTTATGATATACGTGCAAACATACAATCAGCCAGTTAAAATGCATTACTAACATAAATACAAAGTACAAAAGAAAACTTCGAAAACTGAAAAACTATACATTGTATATACAGTACATTCACCTATAAATAAATAAAAATTTACCTTAAAAATAATCATCAAAAAATTTCTTTATCTCACGGACAGTAACACAAGGAAAAAAAATATTTACAAATATACAGTACCATCCACATCATCACCTTCTATGAAGTTTTATTATTTATGTACATTACACCTCCTCGTTTTCATGGTTTCGGACCCACCATATTCATGATTTTAATACATCAATATCATTGCCATATAAGTCAATATTATAAATGGTTTTAAATGGGTTGCCTAGCTGTGTTCAAATATGGGCAGAGGTTATCACAGTAACACCTAGCCTGAATATGTTATTTTTCTCCTTTAACCTGCCCCGTCCCGACAACTTTTTCACCACTGGTACCCCCCAATCCCGACCATTTTTGGACCCAAATTTTTTTTGCTAAAACTTTCGCTTTTGGTCAGAAACAATGGTCAATCACGAAGAAAGTGTTCACCGGGGTCCATAGGTCGCCTAAACAGGTATACTCGTCACACCTGGTACTGTGTTCTCTGTAGGTGGTCTGAGGCTCTCACGTTTTCTATGGTATTATAAGTCTGGGAAACCAATGAAAGTAAGTAGATATGTATTTGTTACGAACATAAAAACATGTGATACAAGAGTAAATTGGATTTTATACAAAAATAGAGCTGAAATAAGCATTGTACCATCGTGCGAACCGAGCAAAATCGGGCAGACTGGTCACAATGAATCGCTAACATTCCTGAATCATGATAAATATCATTTTTTCTACTTACATACTACATCTCCAATAACATTATACCATTTTACATTTTATTGAACTGTTTTTACGTATTCATAGGCCTTTCGATAACATTTAGCGTAATGTTAGCGCTTATTTACGTAGTGAGTGAACTCGCTGTGACAGTTGTTTCAACTCGTATTGTTTTTTTTCAACTTACATAACACTTTCCTAATAACATTATACACTTTTCCACTTTAGAGAACTGTTTTGAGATAGTTTCAGGCCTTACGATAATCTTTAGCATAATAATAGCGCATAATACCACAGAGGGTGAAGCCGCTATGACTATTATTTCAACTTACAACCTATTTTTGTAATTATATAATACTTCTCCACTAACATTACACATGTTTCCACTTGATATAATTGCTATCACATAATTGGAGACCTTACTAAGCTACTGAGCGTCATATTATCGCATATTTACACAGTGAGTGTTATCGCGATATCATTTGTTTCATCTGACACTAGTATTCAACTTATAAATTACTTTCCTACTAACATTACACCCTTTTCCACTTTATATCATTCCTATCACATACTTACAGACCAGAATGTTCTACTGAGCGTAATATTTTCGCAGATTTACACAGTGGGTGTACTCGTGACATCAATTGTTACAACTTACACTATTTTTCAACTTATACATTACTTTCCTGCTAACATTACACCCGTTTCCATTTTATATTCTTGCTATCACATATTTACTGACCAGAGTGTTATACTGAGCGTCATATTTTCGCAGATTTATACAGTGGGTGTAGTTTTGATATCACTTCGTTCAACTTACACTATTTCTCAACTTATACATTACTTTCCTGCAAACATTACACCCGTTTCAAGTTTATATAAGACTTAGCACATACTGACTGGCCTTACCATTATACTGAGCGTCATATCGCCATCCCTCACAGTTTCAGTAGTGTAGGAAGTTATGGTACTCTCTGAAACATGGCTGACGGCACAACGCAACATTGGTGGTGGTGGGGAAGGTGGAGAGCGGCGCCTTTCATCACTCGCACTTCTCTTCCCTCTCCCTTTTCCTTTACCCTTTCCCTTCCCTTTCCTTCCTTTCCCCACATCCTGGGCCTGTGGGGAGGAAGTTTGGGAATATTTAATGGCGAAAGACGTGCTGGGGAGTGGCTCCACCTCCTCTCCCCTAGGCCTACGTGCACCACGTGCTCGTGCTGCCTCCCTCACACCACTTTCCCTTTCACCCTGCACTCCCGCCACACCACTTTCCCTTTCACCCCTCGCTCCCGCCACACCACTTTCCCTTTCACCCCACACTCCCACCACACCACTTTCGCCTTCCCCAGACAAAACACTAGGCCATACTTTATTTGCCTTCTCGCCCCACCTTCTGATCCTCGGGGTGAGATTTTTTCCTTCCCCAACCAAGAGGCAACATCATGTCCTAAGCCGCCGTCATCGTCATCGTCCTCATCCTCGTCCTCATCAGAATCTCTCTCTAGGGGATGGAGAGAGGTCCATGCAGGTGTTTTGGGTGCAGGCTGGCCTTCCCTTTCCTTACGATATGTGACATACCGCTTTTTCCGGGGCGAAGGGATCTCCTCATCACTGCTTGTTATTTCCTCCTCAGGCTGCACATAATCTCGATCCACCACATCATCAAGTGGAGAATCACTATCTCCAGTGAAGGCATCCAGGGAGGACTGTATTTCGTCGTCTGAGAGACCTTTACACGCCATGTCTGACCTGGGTCACTGCTAACAGGTGAGTGACCGAGACAAGGGCGAGCACGGATCAAGCGGGGTCTGGGACGCTGCCCGCCTGGCGGCAGTTAGGGGAGGCTTGGGTAGGTGGGCGAATCGAAAATCTCGCGCGAATTTTGAAAATTGTGGAAGTTATGAACCTTGCAATTGCAGGACGTTGAAGTACGTCAATGGGATTGGCAGCGACAAAATGTGAGGACGTGGAAGTACATCGACGGGACGCCGCGGGTTAAGGCTTTTAAATACCTTGTTTGAATATATAAAAGGTGATGTTATTAAAAGTAGCTGAGCTGACAACATTGCAACATCAGGACTACTCACAAAACGAGTACCAAATATCCTTTTTAATCACTTTTAATATGTTACCTCAAATGTTTGAATCATTGGAGAAGTAAGTGTTTCTTTAATATTCCAGCCAGATAATCCATATTCTGGCACACAGTATGCTCAAAACAATAACCATAACGTTTTATTGTTAACTTAAAATAGCCTAACAATTGAGTTAAATTTTGCATAAAAAGAATTCAGTCTAAATTTAATGGCTGTTTTCTCTAACAAATTAAAATTAATTTGGTGGTCTAAATATTTATAATATTGAACAACAGCATACTGATCTATAGAGGGGATACTGTGTTGAACGCCTACATGCCTCAAAGACCATTTTTCTTACCCATTAAATAACCTAAATGCATTTGTCCTTCGAATTTCTGAATTTTCAAATAAAACTGCTATGTAATTGCCCAGTACTGTAAAGTCTTCAGCATATGCACTGATACTCATTCTCAAAGCTAAAACAAGATTATTCATCTGTAACATCTTTGACGGATATAATCAACATATAATTTAAATGGCCGAGGACAAAGTGTTCTCCCCTCTCCAGCTCCTTTATTTATAACATAACAGTCACTCTTATACCCAAGCCACTGAATTCTAGCACGTTGATTTCACGGATACTGCATTATAAGTGTAACAAGGTCAGGGGGGAGTTCTCTGTCCAGTAGAATATTCCCTAATGTAAAACGATTTACATTAACAAAATCTTTTAACCTATCCATAAGAGTGCCTAAACCAAACTTACTATAGTTAAAATAAACTTTTTCCTCTAAAATATCTACAATATTAAACTCAAAGACATGAAGAAACCATTACAAGCCTATAATCAGAAGTCTGGTGCATTGTGTTTATCATCTTTAATCTTTCTATAATGATAGTTTTTGATAATTATATTGGAATGTTGCAGTGATTAAAACAACGTTTTTTAAATATCTACAGCTTTCTCTAAAAAAATCATCTGTGCCATGTTGTAAGAGATGTGAATGAAGACCCTCATGTCCCACTCCATTATTCAACATTTTTATTAATTTTTTTTACTCTAACCAACAATAATATCATGTCACTCTTCCTTTGCACTGGCCATACAACTTTAAATCTATAAGTCAACTCTCTTTCTTCATGATCTATTACCAAAGCATCAGTGCCTAAAAATTACCAACTAAAGTTTTCAATTACTTCCTCTCCTTTTTCTTTCCCATCAATAGCTCTGGAAGATTAATTTTTTTCTTTGCTTGTTAACCTCCTTATAGAAACTAATCACATCTTGGTTACAAAATTTGTCTTGAACTGATTTAGACCTTTCATTAATCTCATTTCTCTAACTTGTAGACAATGCTTTTTTAATTACTTTTCTACTCTCTTGCTGTCACGGGGTTTTTAATGTATATACAATATTAAAGGATAATTATTCAATTATACTGAGAACAGGACAATGAATTGTCTTGTGAAAATCAAGCAATGATTACTTTATGCCGGCGTACTTTGCCGATTCTCTAAGGACGAGAATTTATAAACTTTCTCAACAGTACACAGCAGAGACTAATTCCTCACAATTGCTGTTTGTTAGTACTGTTAGCCTCTGGAGAAAGTGACTTCACCCCTGACAATCAATAACTAATGCTATTAATGATAACAGGTTCTTGCTGATGCATTAACTCCTGGTTGCACAACGGATTTTAAGCTTAATACAAAAGGACTGGCCTAAGTACCAGTTATGAATAGCAAAGCGTTTATGCAAACTAGGAGCTATAAGTGAAATAAGCTTAATATGGAAAATAAAACACGAGTTTATATTACATTAAGCTCAAAAAAAAGAACTGTTAAATTCATTGATTACAATAAAATAAATTTACGTTACATTTCAAAATGAATTCAAAATAAGGAGATCGTACTCACTCGCTCACTCAAAAGCTAAACTCTTAAACCTAGGGAAAAAAACGAAAAGAAAATACTGGTCAGAAAAGTGGACAAAGCGGATGACTAGGCATCGTTACTGGAAGGACGCTGCACACGCTAAGTCTCTCACCAATCACACTAGGTGGAAATTCAGGAACTGGACAACGGCGGCACTGCTACGCACTGGGCCCAACCTCCTTTCACGGTGCTCAAATCTTGACTGACTTCAAATCGTGAGAAAGAGGTGAGTGTCGTGGCCACATTGCTAATGGCTAGAATGAGCGAAACATGCCCATAATAAATTGCTCAGCGGAAGTGCTAATGTCTCGCACAAAGACAATCATTTATGACACAGTGAAAAATTGTTCTGAAAACACTCCCGACCAAGTGAATAAGTAGCGGTTAAACTGAGCGATAAATACTGGGATTCCACTAGAATTCGCGGTTTCCCACCAAAGTTGTTGTCACGAGTTTATTCAAATACAAATTGCGCCGACTCATGACATTACACCCCATCAAAATAAAAATAAAAATTTCTTCAGAAAAAAAATTCAATATACATACATATAAATCCTAACTCAGTCACACAAGATTCACACTGTGGTGTGTGTGTGCTATCCTGCTACAGGAAAACGTCACAGTCCCCAGTGGGCAAAAAAACCTCGTGTTTACGTTAATAGAAGCACGCTTGAGGGAAAAACTCCGTGACGATGGTGAAAAATCCTGTACTCAGGTCAAACTGGCGAAAAGTTCGCTACATTTACATTAACAACTAATTGTTATGTAGCGTAATGTATGTAATACACTGTGTAGGTGTGACAGTTGTGGTGTAACTGTACCTATGTGTAATATTACATAATGCAAATCAATAGTAAGCGATGACGACGAGGCAGAAGAGAAGAGGCGGCAGCATGCGGCAGGGACGATCAGCTGTTCTGCATGGCAATGCTGCACCCGCCAGCTGCACCTATGAAAACAATCAAGGTGGAGCATCAAAAGTGTCATTTCTATCTCTTTGCCTAGTAATCAGTACTTATATTACAAAAAGTACACTATTTACATTATTAACCAGGAAACGTAGTCAAGGCATTTCTGCAGGACATAAAAAGCTGACCCAGTTTACTGGTTAAACCCTAAACTTAATTAGCGAAAAGACTGGGCGTTTGTGCAGGACATGAAACGCTGCAATTCACTAAATTAACCAGGGAACGTGGGCATGAGCGAAAAGACTGGGTGTCTGTGCATGACATCAAACGCTGCGATTCGCTAATGGAACCTGGTTTACTGGTTAAACCCTACACTTAATTAGCGAAAAGACTGGGTGTTTGTGCAGGACATGAAACGCTGCAATTCGCTAAATCAACCAGGGAACGTGGTCATGAGCGAAAGACTGAGCGTCTGTGCAGGACATCAAACGCTGCGATTCGCTAATGGAATCTGGTTTACTGGTTAAACCCTATACCTAATTAGCGAAAAGACTGGGCATTTGTGCAGGACATCAAACGCCGCAATTCGCTAATGGGACCCGTGTTAGTTATTAGTTAGCAGGCAAGATATCAGGTCTGCGCCTACATTGTCACTTCCCTTGATGTATCTCACAACAATGTTAAACTGCTGCAAATACAGTGTCCAGCATGTCAATCTTGCATCAGCCATCTTGGTCGTGCTGAGACTAGTGAGTGGCATATGATCAGTTTCCAGAGTGAATGGTGCCCCATATAAATAATAATAATATTTTTTAACACCATCAACCACAGCCAAGAGTTCCTTCTCAACAGTACTGTAATTCCTCTTGGGGGGTTTTAGCTTATGGCTGTGGTATGCCACTGGGAAGATTCCACATTCCAATTCCTGCATCAATACGGCACCTACTCCATCTTGTGAAGCATCAGTGCGCTGTATGAAAGGTTTGTTGGAATCAGGCAACTGCAAGATAGGCTCCTTGCACAACATGTTCTTAAGGGCGGCAAAAGATCTCTCTTGCACTTTTCCCCCATTCAGTGGTGTTTGGAGCATATTTCCGTAGCACCTTGTACAACGGTTGGGAAATGAGAGCAAAGTTGGGGATAAAACTCCTATAATACCCCACTAGGCCAAGGAATGCCCTAACCTGTTTCTTGGTCACGGGTCTCGGGGCTTCTCTAACCTTCCTGATCTTGTCGTCCTGACACCTGCAGTGATTGTTGCCAGCAATATGTCCGAGGAACTCCACCTCACTGTGAGCATTCTTACATTTGCTAGGCTTCACAGTTATGTTGAAACTCTGGAGTCTACTGAAGACAATTTCCAAGAGTCTGAGGTGCTTCTCCAACATGGTGGAATGAACGAGGACATCATCAACGAACATCCCTACTCCTACGATACCATGGAGCACTTGTCTCATGGCACGATTGAATACTGCTAGGGAATTGGTAAGTCCAAATGGGAGGACTTTATACTGACACAACCCCCTAGGAGTAGCAAAGGCAGTGAACTGACAGCTCTCGGGGTGAAGGGGAATCTGGAAGAATCCCTTCGCCAAATCGAGCTTCGTGATATATTGTGACCCTGCCAGCTTGGAGAAGATGGCAATGTGGTCACTCATCGGCTCAGCATCCACTTTGGTGATTGCATTGAGCCTCCTATAGTCGCCACAAATCCTGCCTCCACCATCTTTCTTGCGAACTACTACCATTGGACTGCAGTAAGGAGATGAGGACTTTTCAATAATACCTGCAATCTCCCTGTCAGCAATTTCGTTGTCTATAGTGCCCAGTAGTTGCATGGGAATCGGATATGGCTTAACCTTTACAGGAGTATCGCTGGTCAACTCAATCTTGTGAGAATCAACCTTTGCAAGTCTAGGTTGGTCAGAGAAGACATCAGCATACTGACAAAGCTGTGACCTTATGGCATTCTGATCACCTAATGCTAAGTCAGCGTTAAGTAAAACATGTCCAACAGTCTCTTCCTGACGGAACTGAGCGGTTAAGGGCTCGTCATCATGGTCATCAGCTGGGATCACTGCGGCTACCCCGGTTTCTTCCAGTGGCTGGTCACTATCATCAGGTACTCGTAGGCCAGTCTCCTCGGGGTTTGACTCATGATAAGCCTTCAACATGTTAATGTGGAGCCTTTTGCGAAGATTCCCCATCTGAATTATGTAGTTGAGGTCTGAAATGCACTCTACTACATCAAATGGACCCTTCCACTGCGCCAACAACTTGTTCTGGGCAGTGGGGAGTAACACCAAGCACTTATCGCCTGGACTAAACTTCCGTAGTTTTGCCTTCTTATCATAATAGGCTTTCTGAACTTCACGCGCCTTGATCAATTCTTCCTTAGCTAACTCGCACGTCGACTGGAGGCGGTCAGCTAGATCAAGGACGTAGGTGTAGGTGGTCTTGACTTCAGGGTCGGGTTCTTCATCGTCCCATAACTCGCGAAGGACTTGAAGTGGTCCACAGACCAACTTTCCATACACCAGTTCAAAGGGTGAGAACTTCAAGGAGTGCTGTGGGGCTTCTCGATAAGCAAACAGAAGAGGAGCAATGAACCGCGGTCATTCCTTTGGCTGTTCGGCGGCCATGCGCTTTAACATCTTCTAGAGAGTCCCATTGAACCTCTCACACAATCCGTTACACATGGGATGATAAGGCGTAGTTCGCAGGCCTCGGATGGACAGCAACCTAAATGTTTCGTTCATCATCGCAGAGGTGAACTGCAAACCCCGGTCATTTAAGACCTCTCTGGGGATACCTACGCGACACAACACTTCAATCAATGCCTCAGCAACAGTGACGGTCTCTATATTCTTAAGGGCCATGGCTTCAGGCCACCGTGTGCTGAAATCAACAATAGTGAGGATATACCTTGATCCGTCACTTGCCCTAGGAGAGATTGGTTCAACAATGTCAACTGCTACTCTCTGAAACGGTTTAGAGATTACAGGCATTGGTTTCAATGGCGCAGGATGGACACGTCCCCGGTCAGTGGTACGCTGACACACGTCGCAGGAACGCACAAGCCTTTTTATTTCCTGTCCCATCCCTGGCCAGAAAAAGTCAGCATGGATGCGGTCAGAGGTTTTCTTTTGGCCCATGTGACCTCCCATGACTGAACAATGACCCAATTCAAACACTGCCCGGCGATACTTTGCGAGAACAATGAACTGCAGTCAAACCTCGCCCTGGGGTGTTTGTGATTCACGGTATACCTGTCCTCGCTTGTGAAGGAACCTGGCTTGACCTCCCCATGAATACTTAATCACTTTACCCTCCAGGTTCTTATGCACTGAGGCAAGTGTCGGGTCAGACTGTTGTTCTTGGACAACGTCTTGACTACGAATCAAATCTTGCAGCGTTACGACGGTCAACGGGGTAACACGATTTGGAGCCTTGGCCATGGCTCGTGTTACTGCAACAGCCGAAGTCTGAGTAGCAACATCTATGGTGCAACTGTTTTTGACGCCCGGTATGTTGCCGATAATGAGTTCAAACAAGGGTTCCGGCATGACAACAGCAGCTGTCAAGCCAGTGTAGAAAGGAGATGCCACCTGGATATGTGCCTCAGGGAACAATCTCACTGACCCATCAATAAGTCTAACATGGATCTGCTTACCCATGTACTCATCGGGCCGAACTAAACTTTGCTTGACAGAGCAACCTGAGAAACCATTATCTCTCAGGACATTTACAGAAACACCTCCCACAAACCCTGGCTGAACAAGAAAGGCAGTGTTACTGGTGGAAGGGTCTGAGGAGGTAGCAGCCAGTCATTGGTGAGACTGCGGAACAAATGATGCAGCAAATGTGGTGCCCTGAGAACTTGATACCTGAGGGGTCGTGCTCACCATCTGAGGAGCTGGAGCATTGACCACCTGTGGAGGAGGGTTCACTGTCGCTGGGGAACTAGTAAACTGCGAAGTACCTGTACTGGTGGGGTTGGCACCACTGTACGCTTGTTGTGGCATAAGGGCTGCATTTGCATCCTGCCTCTGATACACTAAAGTCGATTGTCCTGACTGAGGGTTACGTGGTTTGTCCTTGCCCTGCTGCTGCTTGGAATACTGGTACTGCTGCTGGTTAGGGTTCTGCTTATCGTACCGCTTCCACTCAGGTTTCTGAGTGTTTTGCCCCTGGTCCTTCTTCTGCGGTTTTGGACCTTGGCCATTATTCTGAAAACGGCCTTGTTGCTGGGGTTCAGTCTGAGACAGTTTCCCAGATTTATCAGGTTTCCTGTTCCAGGTATGCTGCTTGCGAGTTTGATACCCATATGCAGTAAAGAATGCGTCAGCCTTCTTCACCATTTGGCTGGCATCTCTTACCTGGCAGATCTTAAGCTGAGCCATAAGTTCAGTAGGCCACGACCTTTCTAGCTGCGTGCACAGCATAAGGTCAATTATCCCCTCACGCATGGAAGGAGTTTCATCTTTCTCCATCCACTCATCTAAGTAAGCAGTAAGCCGGTCAAGAAACTGAACGGCAATCTCTTTATCCTGTAAACGTGCCCTCATGAACTGACTCTTGGCGTCATCAACTGTGAGACCGTATGCTTTGACGAGTGCAGCCTTCATCATCTCATATGTGAGATTGTCTCCACGAATTCTGTGGAGAATATCGAGGGCAGGGCCCTCAAATAGGCTAAGAAACTGAAGCCGCTTAGCTGCATCATCCAGCTGGTAAAGTTGAGCCATGTCTTTAACCCTTTAACCGCGGGTATTGTTTTGGTCTGACTGTCCTCTCCCGCGGGGGTTTCAGCCAAATGTAAACAAACCTTTAAACCTTAATAACTCTGCACAGAATAAAGCTAGAGAAAAAAATAAGGTACCATTAGAAAGTACTAACCTTCAGCTTTCCATTGATGTAGGTTTCATGACTTTGTTGACTTTCACAGGACAGGCAGTGCCGTTAGAAGTGAGGGGTGTAAAATCACTATTTTTCGCTCACACATCATTACCTTCGCTCATACACCATTACCAAATGCCAACCTCATTCTGATAATAATACTATAAACATATATGAACACTGCACATACGATAAACACCCACTCTGTGTTCACTGAGGCAGGTAAAAGGCACTGTAATTACCTGCACTTCACTGCCACATCAGTGGTGTTGTAATCACTATTTTTCGCTCACACACCATTACCAAATGCCAACCTCATTCTGATAATAATACTATAAACATATATGAACACTGCACATACGATACACACCCACTCTGTGTTCACTGAGGCAGGTAAAAGGCACTGTAATTGCCTGCACTTCACTGCCACATCAGCGGTGTTGTAATCACTATTTTTCGCTCACACACCATTACCAAATGCCAATCACATTCTGATAATAATACTATAAACATATATGAACACTGCACATACGATAAACACCCACTCTGTGTTCACTGAGACAGGTAAAAGGCACTGTAATTGCCTGCACTTCACTGCCACATCAACATGTGTTGTCACTCACACAGCTGGACAGATACTGATGCGCGCTTGGTCAGGGGTGGGGTGGGGGGCCCAGGGGGTGGGAGGTGGGGCCCCAGGGGGGGAAGAGGGAGGTGGGGGTCGGCTGGAGTGAAAGAACTTAATAGCTACTCTCCCTTGAAACAATTGGCGCACGGAAAAAACGCGGGGTATTCAAAATATTCACAAACATTCGAGAATGACACCCGCGGTTTGGTCCAGTTTTTGCAACGTCATTCTGGAATGACACCCGCGGTTAAAGGGTTAAAACGAGCTATGTATGGCTCAAGTCGCTCGCCTTCCTTGTATGGGGGAAGCATGATGTGTGGGGTTGCCATAACATGTTTTTTTTTTTTTTTTTATGTGTCCGACTCTGGGCATAGGCTTCACAGCCTGCTCTCAAGGCCCAGTAGTCCTCCTACAGAGCGCTTGTGGAGCTTGGGCCAGCTGCGCCAGATGTGTCTGAAGCCAAGGAATCTCGCTTGAAGTTCAGCATTTCAAAATCATGTTTTTCTCGTGCTTCTCGCTTGGCACGTTCATGTTCTCGTTGTTCTCGCTCATGTTCTAACTCGAGTTCACGCTGTTTCTGCTCGTGTTCGCGCTCCTTTTCGCGTTCCTCGAGCTGAATTCAACGCTCTTCACGAGTGTCATTCTCGCGTTGCTGTTCGTAATTAAACCGAGAGAGGATAAAGTCCTTAATTTCAGTTGGGTCTGTAAGCCCCATATCTTTAGCTTCCTGTACATAGATGCTGGTGGACGTGATACTAACTCAATCTAAGTAAACTAGTGACTCAGTACTGACTGCAATTTTTTTTCAGAGAAAGATGCCAATAATCGAGAATAAAGAATATAGGCACAGGTTAGTGGTGACCAGTTTTATCTAATTAAACTGGTAAAGAAAGAAAATTCAACAAACAACTGACTGTGAAAACTATTGTGTAAATTAATAAAAATGAATTAATAATCACCAGTAAGATAGTGCCTATAGACACTAATGATAAATTCCTAAGTATAAGCGAGTGAGTATTATCTCGTGAATAACTTTAGAGCTAGGAGTTAATATCCTGGCGAGGTCGCCAATTGTCAAGGGGTTTTTAATGTATATATAATATTAAAGGATAATTATTCAATAATACTGAGAACAGGACAATGAGTTGTCTTGTGAAAATCAAGCATTGATCACTTTATGCCGACTTACTTTGCCGATTCTCTAAGGACGAGAATTTATAAACTTTCTCAACAGTACACAGCAGAGACTAATTCCTCACAATTGCTGTTTGTTAGTACTGTTAGCCTCTGGAGAAAGTGACTTCACCCCTGACAGTCAATAACTAATGCTATTAATGATAACAGATTCTTGCTGATGCATTAACTCCTGGTTGCACAACGGATTTTAAGCTTAATACAAAAGGATTGGCCTAAGTACCAGTTATGAATAGCAAAGCGTTTATGCAAATCAGGAGCTATAAGTGAAATAAGCTTAATATGGAAAATAAAACACGAGTTTATATTACATTAAGCTCAAGAAAAAGAACTGTTAAATTTACTGATTGCAATAAAATAAATTTATGTTACATTTCAAAATGAATTCAAAATAAGGAGATCGCATCACTCCCTCACTCAAAAGCTAAACTCTTAAACCTAGGAAAAGAAACAAAAAGAAAATACTGATCAGAAAAGCAGACAAAGCAGATGACTGGGCGTTGTTACTGGAAGGACGCTGCACACGCTAAGTCTTTCGCCAATCACACTAGGTGGAAATTCAGGAACTGGACAATAGCAGCACTGCTACGCACTGGGCCCAACCTGCTTTCACGGCGCTTAAATCTTGACTGACTTCAAATCGTGAGAAAGAGGCGAGTGTCGTGGCCACATTGCTAATGGCTAGAATGAGCAAAACACACCCATAATAAATTGCTCAGCGAAAGTGCAAATGTCTCGCACAAAGACGATCATTTATGACACAGTGAAAAATTGTTCTGAAAACACTCCCGACCAGGTGAATACATAGCGGTTAAACTGAGCAGTAAATACTGGGATTCCACTAGAATTCGCGGTTTCCCACCAAAGTTGTTGTCACGAGTTTATTCAAATACAAATCGCGCCGACTCGTGACACTTGCATTTTACTAAAGTCTTCAGTTCCTCAGTTTACCATATTCCGGCCAAAACATATAAGTCCCTCGAAGAACTATAGAATTTCTAAACATTATGGTCCCATCCATGAATAAATTTTCTCTTATTTGTCGTTAATTGTTGTCTGCCAAATCAGAGTGAAGACTTGTGTAATCCTTTGATAAGCCAGATCTATATCATTAAGATGGTTTCTGTTATGGCATTCAAGTATATTACATTTAAATGCATTCATTTTATAACTCTAATACCTCTGTCTGTTTTAGCCAATACTGATTTTGTTTCATCAATCTTTGGATTGGCCCACATTACTGAAACTTCTGCTCTTTGTGGTCTGAGGTAAAAAAATAATTAGGGAATTCTTTATTGCAATTTGTGCTACAGCAATTAAATAACCTGAACCAATCATGTTGTATAGAACATTAATAATTGCAATGTTAGAGGAATTATTATTAGTGCTAATTATATGGTCCAGCCACGTAATATAGGCACAATTATGTGCAATTAAAGATAAGGTATTATTATTCGTCATGTTAACATCAAAACAAGTTAAATTATTCTCCACCATGAAATTGTTAAGGTTTCTTCATGCATACCACTGGAGGGGTCAGCATTAAAATCACCTAAAAAGTAAATACTGTCAAATCTAAAACTGGTTACAATATATTCAAGTTTACTAAGATTTTTTAAGTATAGCTGTAATGTTCCCTTCTTCAATATGGGACTTTTAATAAAGATAATAACTACAAGAATACTAATATCACCAACTGACAGCTTTAAAACAATAATATTGTATTCAGATAAAATAACAGTAAATTTGTAAGGAAGGTCTTTCTTCCATTAACAAACAAGAACTCCGTCACATCTGCCACTATAAGATAAACTGACTTATCAAAGTTATCAGTGTATAAAGCAGAAGAACCTATGAATGACATCTCTCATCAATGTACAGTATGTCACCAAGCCGGTGTCGTATGCACGGAGTGACTTTATGGAGGAAGTTACAGTTCCCTTCCCTATTTAGCCTAAATTAATCTAACCTAACCAAACCTAACCTAACCTAACCTGACCTAACCTTATCCTAGATCAACCTAACCTAAATAAACCTAAATTAAATAACCTTACTTCACGAAATGACTGATTTCACAGCCCGCCTGTAACATACATATGTATATTTATTTATAAATTATATATCTATATATCGACCTATAGTTACATATAGGTCGATAAGACATTCAACTATCTCCATGACACATATATTTCATAAAATGTTGTTGATAAATGGCAAAATACTTGAGATAACATGCAGATACTCTCGCACAGCAACTAAAAGGGCACTCGGCGCATGCGCACTTAGCGGAATGGAAACTTCCTGCATAAAGTCACTTTGTGCATATGACACCGTACTGGTTATAGTAGTAGTACTAATAGCAGCAGTTGTACTGTAGTAGTGGTTATAGTAGTAGTAGTTATAGTAATAGCAGCAGCAGCAGCAGCAGTTATGATAGTGGTGGAAGTAGTAATGGTGGTGGTGGAGGCAGTAGTAGTAGTAGTAGTAGTAACAGTAGTAGGTGCAACTCCAGCCTCATATGAACGTGAACCCGGTGGACTGTAGGCTGAAGTTGTCCTCCCCTTGTAGTCAACCATCCTCATTTCGAGGAAAGGAAAAGGTGTAGGATATTTGATTACCCGGGCAATGGAGCCGACCTGTCACACTAGTGCCACCGCGAGAAGGTATCCGTCTCCAGCACCAGACAACAAAACTAGATACGCGCCGCAGTCAGTGAACAAACAGTGTGGACTTTAACAGCTTGGAGGTAAAACGCCAAGTGAGGCCCAGGATTTATTCCACATTACCTTTGACGGGAAATTTTTCCAGTAATACATCATATTGAAGAGACTGGCTGCTTTATTTCGATGGTGACTTTTGATATCAGTTTTTTCCTTTTACCTTCACATGACTATGTTTAATTCACGAAAGATATCACGTACTGAGGCTGGTAAAATCTATGTTTGTTTAAACTTTCACTGCAACACGCCACACCTATGCTGGATGTAATATCTGGAGGTAATAATAATAATAATAATAATAATAATAATAATAATCAATCCATGCACTTTATTTCGCAGTGCATATGGTACAGTATACATCATATTTTTCACAATGCACACAACAGTATTGAAAACTAAAGCTTGCATACACATTTGCCATCCACATTTAGGTCTACTGATACGAGAAGGCAAGTGCAGGTACGATGTTACAGTACTGTATCATTATGATTACTGAGATGGAAAAGTAAGTACTGATGCCAATTGCTGCGAGTGTGGGCAGAAAATTATATTTTCATATATACATACACATTTCTATGTAGTAATAGTAGTGGTAACAGAAGTAGTGGTAGTAGTAGTAACAGTAGTAGTAGTAGCAGTAGTAGTATTTGTTGTTGTTGTTGTTGTTGTTGTAAAATATGCTACAAATAAGAGGTTCAGTATTACTCATAAACTAACTTTTCTTCAGATATCCTGATAATGATGGAAATGGAAGCTGTCTTCACATTGTGCCTATCGATCTGTTTTGCTGCAGTCTCACCAGCAATGATTCCAATGTCTTTCATGTCAGGTAATAGTTAAGATAAAATTCAAGGTAATATTAGAAATACATTTGTAATATCGTTCAAGGTAATAAGCAAAACAGCTAATTCAGAGTAACAGCTGAAGTATAATCGCAGGTAATATAAGTCAAAGTAAAAGGTAAGACACAAATGAAAGTAACTGCTGAGGTGTAATTACTGGTAAGGCAGATAAAGAGAGCATCAACGATAATGTTGCTGGTAATGTAACTGAGAAGAATAGTATATATCTAACATCTGTGATATTGTTATTAGTGTTAACATAATGTAACAAGTATACACTTCATAATTACTGATTAATCAAAGGATGACACCAAAAAAGTGGTTACAGTGAACATAGCCAATCGAGGAATTCGGAAGTTATTCACGGTTTCACTGACCTGCAAGTATTTTATACATGGTAGCGAGAGAGAGGAGATGGGAAAACGTATTATGTACTTTAAATCTAAACTTCAATCTAAAAACAAAATACATATCTGTTCTCCGATAGCTATCGTGTCAATCAATCAATCAATCATTTCCTGTGGCACCCCACGGGATGCATAGGGTCTCAATGAACTCTCTCCACCAATATTTGTCTCTTGCCATCTCCTTCAGGTCCCACCAACACTCTTCTCCTGCTTCTCTTTTCATTGTCCTCAACCAGTTTCCCCTTGGCCTACCTCTACCTCTTCTTCCTCTAGCAGTCCACTCTGGCACATCCTGTATTAAACTACCTTCTTTTCTGTATATGTACCCCAGCCACTTCCAGCGAGACAGTCTAACATATTCATTAACTGGTTCCACTCTTGTAATACCCCTTACTCTTTCATTTGTAACTCTGTCTTGCCACTTTACCCCAAGAATCCTTCTCAGTATTTTATTCTGAAATCCTAATGCTTTCTGATCTGTTACAATTGTACTGTACCATGACTCATGCCCCTAAATTAAAATTGGTCTAACCATGGACTTGTAAATTTTCACTTTAGTATGTACCGAAAGCATATTATTATTCCAAACAGATTTCAACATTCCAACAGCTCTCCAAGCCTGTCTAATCCTCTTCTCAATTTCATTGTTTAATGATCCATTAGATGATACAATCGTTCCCTGATATTAAAAGTTTTCTACAGTCTTCACCACAATCATTGTTCCCAATTACACAATTGATTTGGTTCTCCACGTTCAAATTAATAATTTCAGTTTTTTCAGAATTAATTACCAATCCCACTTTTTCTCCTTCCTCCACCAGACAATAAAGCACCCTCTGCATCTCATAAATACTTCCGCAAATCAGTGCAATATCATCGCAAAGTCCAAATCCATCAGCCTCTTCTTTTCTTTTCAGTTAATTCCTGCACCTGTTCTCCTTACAACCTTTCTCATAACATAATCCATAACCAAAACAAACAGCAAAACTAAAGAACTCCTTGAATCACTCCTGACCTAACTTCAAATGGATCACTCAAAGAACCACCCACCATTACCTTACAAAAAGTACCTTCATGCAGACTTCTAGTAATATTTACAAACTTTTCTGGTATACCATAGAATCTCATAATTTTCAACATACCTCCACGTGAAACACTATCAAACGCCTTTTCAAAATCCACAAAACACATACTAAGAGGCATTTTCATCTCATTAGCTTGTTACATTAGATGCCTTACAATAAAAATCTGATCATTACAACCTTTACCCTTTCTTAATCCTGCTTGTTCTTCTCTTAAAATTTATATCAATTACTGGCTCTATTCTGTTCAACAAGATTTTGAAAAAGACTTTTGCAACTACAGGTGTCAAAGTTATCCCCCTCCAATTGCCACATACACTTAAATCTCCCTTTTTTGGTATTTTTATAATCACTCCATTTTTCCACTCTTCTGGAATTCCACCATTATTCCAAGCCACATTAATAAGTTTCAAAGTGCATTCATCAACTCATCATTTTCCGCCTTAAGCATTTCAGGAAATATTCCATCCTCTCCTGAGGCCTTAAAATTCTTTAACTCCTTTATAGATTTTGCTGCCTCTTCCAAGGTAATATCCCCTGTTTCTATCTGCAAATCTCTCTCGGCTGGCAAAATGTCTTCTTCAGCTGGGATTGGTTTATTTAGAACAGATTCAAAATGCTCTTTCCACTTGCCTTTTATATCCAAATCTTTAGTTATCAAATTACCATTTCTATCTCGTACAGGTGTTTCCTTCCTTCTCTTTTCAGTCCCAATTAACTCCTTTATAGCCTGATACGCTGCCCTTGTACTCTGACCGTCATTTTTACTTAATTTAATTTCTGTCTCTGTCACCTTTTCATCATATAGCCTCCTCTTATCACGTCTAACGAGTCTTTTTACTTCAGAATGTAAACTCCAGTACTTTGCTCTAAGTACTTCAACTATCTGGCCATCAACATGTTGTTCTTCACTTCTGAACTTCGCCACTTTCCTTTTCTGAATTGCATTCCATGTTTCATCTGACATTCACTTTTTCCTTCTCGCTTTTCCCTTTATCTTAATAGTAACCTTAGCACTGTCATGCAAAACCTCTTTTACCTCTCTCCACGTTTGATTAATATCATTGTCTTCAGATTCCATCAAAGTCTGCTGGACTAGAAACCTGTTCCTACATTCCCACCGAAACTTTTCCTTCGTGTTCTCATCATTTCTCAGCTCATTAAAATCATAATTGTTACCTCCTGTATAATTACCATTAACGTTTCTCTTAAGTTTTATTTTAATCTTTGATCATTACCTATATTTGCCCCTCTTCTTGCGCAAACATCTTGCAAATAACTCCTATGCCTTCTGCTATTTGCAGTGTGGTCAATCTGGTTGCACTATTTACCACATGGTGAAATCCAAGTAGTCTTATGTATTTTTCTATTCTCAAAGATAGTTCCACCAATTATAAGGTCATTTGGCAAACAAAAGCTTCCAAATCGCACCCCATTTTCGTTTCGTATACCAACACCCTCCTGACCCATACAATCTTCAAAGCCATCACTACTACTGCCAACAATCGCATTAAAATCACTTATCATCATGTACATAGATTTTTCTGCTCATCATGTACATAGATTTAAACTACCCATCATTATAAATCCGAATTGCACCCTTTAATACAAAATCCATTACTGCATTTCGGCCAGCTATCAAACAGACATATTAATATACTCGCTTTCACCTTCTAACCATCTGGAGCAGGTGTGTAAATGACACAAAGAAGCGGACACATAAATGTTCACCGTCCATTGATTGTTTAAATGTTTTTCGGACGACAATAGTTTTGACTTTCATTGTACAATTATACTGTTAATTTTCAGAGAGAAAGCCAGAGGCTACACAAATTCCTTATCTCTCTCTTCAATAAAATTGACGCATCTATGTTCTTTCGACATAATTATATTTAGCTTAGTTGAGACCAATCTTGGAGCCAAGTCTTGTTTCAAAATTAATCATAGCATCACGATAACGTCCTTTGATGAAGTTCTTGTTTTGCAAGTGTAATTTAGATTAGTGACAAGTAGTTCCAACCCCAGCCTTAACTGAACGTGAATCCGGTGGATTGCTGGCTGAAGATGCCCCCACCTGCACTCCACCATTCTCCTAGTAGGGCAAAGGGTGGACGATGAGGGACGTTTCTATAATTGGGCAGTGGAGAAGCTCAGTTACGTTAGTGACACCACACGAAAGCGTCTCTCTCTAACACTCAAGGCAATAGGAACAATATGTAATTATCTGTTCAGCAACATGAAGCCTAGAGTATGATATATATATATATATATATATATATATATATATATATATATATATATATATATATATATATATATATATTACTGCTGGTACCAGTCAGTGTTATTCAAATGAGGATTGGCAAATGAACGGTATATCTAGACCTTCTCGTTCGAAATATGTCTCGAGCTAAATTAAATGGTCTATAAATAACCTAAGAGTTTGTAAAGTGTAATTATTGCTTTCCCCTCCGCTAGACAACTACTATCCATTTTCCTTGTAACAGCCTGGGTGCGATGTTCGAAAAATATAAGATAATGCTAACAGATTATTCTCTCAGATAACGACACTGAGGCTGCTGGGTATGGGAGAGTCTTGAACGCCGTACTGAGAGCAGATTCCAAAGACCAGTCCTCTATTCTCCTCGTCACTCAGCAGACATCAGTGGTGAGTGGAGGTACAGTGGCCTCTCAATCAACAGTCTTGGATACACTTGTGACCCTTAGCTTTTGCCCGCCTTCTGTTTCTTTTTTATGAACGAGGGAGGGAATCAAAGGCTAGGATCCCGCAAGACTGTTCCCTCCAAGAAAGAAAAAAAGTGTCAAAGTCAACATCACTCTTTTCGAGATGCCTGAACATATTGCAATTCAAAGACTGTAGGTACTTCCATCCCAGCTGAGATTCAGTGATCAGATAAGCAAGATCTCATTACGTGAGGACTTGGGTTTGAGACGGTGGAAGGTCTGGAGTTACAAACTAATGAGGCAATACACTTACCCTTCCATACCGTTTAAATATTATCGTAAATTTAGCTTGTTCTGTATTATTATCGAACTTTTATCTACAGTGTACTGCAGTTAATGTGTTTCTGGTATTATCAAGAGAGGAACACCTTGAAAAAATCATAAGATTTATGTGGTATGTAACTCTCTCTCTCTCTCTCTCTCTCTCTCTCTCTCTCTCTCTCTCTCTCTCTCTCTCTCTCTCAGCCACTTCACGTAAGCGAGTTACGTGCTGCTTGGGGAGTTGGTGTATTCAAGGTGGCGACGCCTATGGATCCCTGTAACGTGACACAGGCAAATCTCATGTCAGTGGTCACCCAAGCGAAGAAGGTAAGTCATTCACATAATTCCTGACGTAAACAGGTCACGTCTGAGACAATCGTCCGAATTATTAAAACAGAAGCCGAAAAAAGGAAGAGTAACTCTCAGTTTCTAAAGACACTTAAAGCACTTGATAGGGAATATTAGGAACATGACCCCTTTACCTTCTTTTTAATTGTCCTATGCAGTGGGATGGAGTCTAAACATTTCATGTCCTTAGTGGAGTTTGAAATTTGACACTCAATTGCAGCTACTACTACTACTACTACTACTACTACTACTACTACTCTTCCTCCTCCTCCTCTACCTCTTGCTCCTCCTCTTGCTCCTCCTCTTGCTCCTCCTCTTGCACCTCCTTGCACGCTGAGTTTTAACAATATGGCCAAATGGACTCAGGCAGTGTGGCTGGTTGTCGTGCAGTGTGGCCACAGTGTTGTATTACCCACATGGAAATAATTCGTATGATAAATTTTAGTGCAGTACGATTTATAATATAACGGGGGGTATATAAGAACATAATAAGACATTTGATTCAGCTGCTGTCTACTAATTGAATACACACTCGATTGTTGATTGTTGCAACAGTAATAACGAAGATTAACGGGATTTTATGAATAATTGTACTGGGCTGGTAATTTTGCCATCTTAGGTTTGGCTACCCGGTGTATTAGCTGGAGACATTGGTGGAATATAAAGTGTATTGTTTTCATTACCCTTCTCTACGCCAGCCAAACTATAATCCATAATTATTATTTTTTCACAATACAGTAGCTGCGAACATGTGGTCAATAATGATATTCTCGCTGTTGCCAGTTCACTGCATCTCTACGAAATGTAATTGGCAACCACCACCCAGGCAGTCTGCATAGTGAGGCGAGAGTTGGTGGCCAATAACTCCATATAATCGCAGTATTAAAACACAGGTCTCTGGAGTTCGCCCCAAGCTGCCCCTTTACAACATGATAAAGTTCTTTTCTTTTGTGTACAGTTCCAAAAACATAAAGACTAAAACAACAAGGCTGTTTACTGTCAACTCGTCGTGGCTCTGGAAGGCTTCCAAGTAATGAACACTTTATACTGCAGTGTGTCAATTTTCAGAAAAAGAAACCAGAGCATACCTTGAGAAACTTGGGAAAAAAAGGACTATCATTCTAAAAACTTTAGGGTTAAAGAACACAGGAAAGACGCTCAAGAGGCTACAAGAGGATAATCTCAAACGTGAAGGTTTGACATGTACCATATTTTCAGATCTGCGGCAAGAGGCTTTCAAAATGAAGATGCCTCTACCGGAGGTATAACAAGCTGAATGTGGTATCAAATTGAAGCTTAGGTCTTCTAGTTTCTAGACGTGGAGTTGTACTTTGCAATATCATTGCACAGTCTTTTCTTTATAATCCATTTCACCGTAAACTTAACTAAAAAATAATATTCACACCATGCATACGCTCTCTTATGCATAGTCACACCCACATATGACTTATGCATGAGTATTGCATCATTTTATATGTTTCAAAACATGAGGAATCAGAATATAGCTATCATTTCATCGTAGTATACACTTAAAACATCATAATAGCAATTTTTTATATATAAAAGTATAAGAAAAATCATGATACCACTTTAATTACGATCACGAGCATTAAAAAAAAATACCTCAATAAATATTTGAGAGCCTTTCAGCAGCTTTCAAATGGCCTCTAAATGAATATTCTAGATTCATTTACAGAGGAATTAAAGTAATTTTTGCATGAAACGGTTTTAGTCTAAGACAGCAGCGGGTGAGGCTAAACAATGGGAGATACCACCACTGACAGTAAAGGCAGTGTGACAGATGGCAGAGCTTGTTATCATTTGCAAAGCATCGTGACACTGATATGAGGAAAGTTCTGTCATTTGAGTTAACTCCAATTCCAGCTGCACTGTTCAATAGCAATGAAACCATGAGAAAAGCCACAAAGTCAGATCTAGCCCACAAGCTGGAGGAAAATGTTCTGCAAGAAACGGAAGTGAGATCCAAGCGCCACTTTCCAGCAGCATACATCACTGACGGCATGAGCTTTATCCAAGGTGTAAGTGAATCACAGTTCAAAACCTCTGATGACCTTGGAGAAGTTGTAGTCAAGAAGCAGATCATCCTATACACGAATCCTAAACTTGATATTGAGACCCATGGATTATTGTATGACCGCTCTGACATAACTTCAAGTTTCAGAGGCAAAGAACGTCACCAACGTCGAGACATATTATCTACTGTTGGCGTTTCCTCTCATAATATGATCATAAGCAATAGACTAGTTCCCTGCTACATACAGTTTCTCGGGTCAGGACAGAACAAAATGGCTCTCATTCACTTCTTGAGCAAATACATAGAGGTTTAAGCCCCAGAGAGAATTCCCCAGGAAATGACAGTGGTAATTGCTGGAGGTCATTCCGATGGAGAGGTTGTACGAGAAGTAACTGATCAAGGAGGCAGAGATTTAGATAAGCTCTTCTCAATCCATGGAGCAGACACAAAGATGATCATATATGCCACACATATGTCATCTTTTCCGCGCACCATTATCAGATGTGATAATACAGACGTCTTATTTGTTCTTTTATATTACGAAAGTAGAGGGAAATTAAGCAATGACATATACATGCACTCTGGTCATTCATAAGAGTTTATCACCTGCGAGAGATTCATACCTGTATCTAAAATTGCTGAAGCACTTGAGAAACAGCGGTGTCCAGTCCTACCAGCTGCACATGCCCTTACAGGCTGTGGCACAACCAGTGGTCTCTTCAGACTCGGGAAGCGTACTGCCTATACCATTCTCCAAACACATCAGGACCCTCTGATGGGACTGAGAGAATTTCACTGTGAAATTAAGGAGGCTGGTGTAGAAGCAGTAACAAGTCGCTCCTCTTGATGTATGAGAAGGGTATTTAACGCAATTCATGTGATACCCTCGATGAGCTGCTCCTTCAAATGGCAACCTCAGCGGACAAACCAGTGTCATCCCTGCCACCTACTGATGATGTATTTATGCAACATGCTCTAAAAGCCAAGTTACAGACTATAATCTGGTGAACTATCCACACTCCAAAGCCGAAGACAATGAATCCCACTGATTATGGTTGATCAAATGTGATACAGGCTTGCAGTGTGTAAATAGTCTGAAGCAGTCTGCCTCAACTGAACTACGTGACATGACCCACCAATTCTGTAAGGATGAAAACTGCTCTGATGGTAGAAAATATTCTTGCATCTTAGCAGGCCCCAGATGTACTGAGATATGCAACTGTGACTGCTGTCTAAATAGTGTCATTATATTTCAAGATGAGGATGAGACTTGCGACTAAAATTATTTGCTCATTATCTTCACAATTTAAAGCGCCTGATGATAATGTCTCACAGCAGTCTGCTGTAAAAACCACATTGTACTGTCTACAAGAAAATAACAGTTAATTTATTTTTAATTTCTTTTTCTCAAACACTTTTATTGTCGGTGATGGTATCTCCCATTTTTTTTTTTTGCCTCACCCACTGCTGTCTTAGACTAAACCCACTTCATGCACAAGTTGCTTTAATTCCTTTGGATATTAATCTAGAATATTCATTTAGGGGTAATTTGGAAACTGTTGAAATGCTCCAAAAGATTTATTGAGGTAAGCTTTTTGATAGGCTACTTGTGATCCTTTGCTCATGATCGTTATTGAAATGTTGTGTATGATGATTATTTTAACACTTTTGCACAAAATAAACAGCTATTATAGTTTTAGGTGCATTCGACGATAAATTGAAAGCCATAATCTGATTCCTCATGTTCTGAAACATATCAAACTAGTATTTATTATAAGTCATATATGGGTATGACAATATGCAAATGGAAACGTATGCATGGTGTGACTATTATTTAGGTAAGATTGCCGCAAAAAAGGTTAAAAAGAAAAGTTTATGCAGAGATACTGCAAAGTACGACTCCAATTATGGAAACTAAAATATCTAAGCTTCAGTTTGATACTACAGTACATTCAACTTGTTATACCTCCTGTAGAAGTATGTTAATTTTTAGAGCACTTTTCAGCTGTCTACCGCAGGTCTATTTACCTTACCTAAAAAAACCAGAAGAGGGAACAACTCCGGCAGTGCTGTGTGGGCTGGTTAGTTTTGCTGGGGACCAGGCTAGATTACATACGAACTACTAAATCTCTTGGTAACTTAGCCAATCACTCAGTAACTCAGTATATCTAGGGTTTCTATACCGGCCCTTATTAGTTATTCAAAAGGAAGATTAGTGTGTTTAAATGGTGAGAAGGGAACACAGGAAAGTGCCCGTTCTTTGTTTCTCAGATATTTTCTCCTACGCAGAGGCCGTCTTCGGGGAAACTAAGGGGTATATTACCCTGTTCTTTTTTTTACCACGCATTCTATCCTGATGACGCCACCAGCTGGGGCAGGTGTCCCGGTCCGTGACGGTGGTAGTAGCGAGTGACGACCCTGAGTCTCTTGCTGCCTTCACCTGGTGGTCTCGCAAGAGCCACCTCCTGTTGTGGTCGACGAAGCTCCTCGTCCTAACGCGCCTCTCAGCCCACCGCCTTCACCACCTCCGAAACACCCTGGCCATGACCAACTCCATGTTGCTCCTCTTTACTTACACCTCTGCTTTAAGGTGTGTTATTTGGACAAAGTCTGACAATGGAAAGGTAATATACTTAATATATTTATGCTCAGACCAAAAGTAAGTTAAGGTGGACAAATGATAGTAAAGTTTACTGATCATACGTTTACAAAATGCTTTCTTACAATCCAGTTATATAAGTAATACATGGTTCAATAGAAAGAGTAATTAGTCCTATACCTTATAACATTTAAAATACATACAATATATTTTCTTTTAGGAATACTGGTAACATGGCACCCAAAGAACGTTAACTACAGAAACAAGCACGCAATTCCAAAATGCTGTATATATATATATATATATATATATATATATATATATATATATATATATATATATATATATATCCATCATCCAATCCTACATTGCTCTATGAGGAGCGTAGGAGCCCGGAGCTAGGCAGTTGGTCCTGACATTTAAGATGAGAGTGACCAGCCTCACTCATCCCTGAGTGGCATTACATGAGCAATAAACCCCAACCACCCCTTGGATAAAAACCTTCAACGGCTCAATCCGATTGGAGTACAATAATTACCCACTAAACCACCAGGCGCCAATATTTGGTTATATGGTTACCACCCAGCATAGAAAATGGTTTCTTGGTGTACAGGAAACCATTTGGCTTGTCACTCAGTGTAAAGTCACCCACAGGCAGAAGGAAGAGGAAAGAATGAAGGAAAGAAAGACAGAGGAGGGAGTATAAAGTCACTCGTAGGCAGAAGGACAAGGAAAGGATGAAGAAAGGAAAGACAGAAGAGGATGGAAGGAAGGAAGGATGGAGGAGAGGAAAGGGCAGTCACCCGACAGCAGCACTACATCGAAGGAGTGGATGATGAGCGCTATATATATATATATATATATATATATATATATAACTTCATGATTTCATAAACATTTTCACACGTCACCCATGTGTTCCTCCTCATATAATAATAATTATAATGCAATGAAGTTTAATCAAGTAAATCTCTGACGTAATGGTTCCGAGAGTGCACTCCAGCAGTGCGTGGCGTTCGGTGTGTACATGCCCCTCATGACACTGACATACTCGTAAACGCTGTTCCCGAGGCCCTCGACTCCACCTTCCTGTCTCAATGTTTAGACTGTGGGACATTAACCTTATCCTTGTGAACGCCTGCCGTACATAACCGGGAATGTACATTCGGTCGGAATATCCTATGTGCACTGAGTTCAGGGTTAAGGTCAGTCTTGTATGTCAAGTATTTGGATGCAGTATCTGGCTTCTTCACTGTCACCTCGATTAATAGATACAGTGGGTTCTCAACAATCAGAGTCTAATGATTTTTGCATAAACCGATAACTAGAAGTACTTTCCTCTCGGCATAGATTATACAAAATGAAATGGGACTTGTTCATCTCTCATATTAAGTTTGGCTCCCAAGAAATGATTCCTCCCAAGAAACGATTATCCTCCGGGAATAATCCTGACTCAATAAAAAATAAATTATTTGTATTATGTCTCACCCCCAGTATGCAAATTACTATTTTTATTATATTGCCTCATTACGTGTAAACAACTGTTAGTGAGCCATATTTCAGTACTGTACAATAAGGCAATGTAAATGATGCGTCAAACACTTTACTATTGTAATATAAAGGTACATCGTATTAAAAGAACAAAATACAATGATATAATTCACTGTACAGGTACTTTGTCCCTGCACTTCGTGCAGCTGCCTCACCTCGTCCGTTCCCCCTGTATTTGTGAACCAAGCTCCTAAATATAAATACAGACTATTTATTTCATAGCCTTGGACCATAATTGGGAATTTATCACTATAATTAATGACAAAGAATTTAGTCTTACCTTCATTGAGCTTCACTCCGTATTCATAACAGAATTCTAGAACAATGTTTAATTTTCTTATACATATTTCCCGTTATGTAGCGATGAAAACGGTGTTGTCCATAAGTAGGAGCATGTGCATTGCACCAAGTAACCCCTCAGCCTGTTTTGCCTGCTCTACCATCTTAACCATCTTATCCATATAAATGAGAAACAAACACCTAGACGGCACACTTCACCATCACCCGCACCTTGGCTTCCAATGTTGCCGCTCAGTACTTTCCTAGTACATCTATACATATTTCTTATTGCTTTTTAACGTAATCTTACCACAATTCAGAGATTTGAATGTTGCAAAAGATTACTTTGTGGAACTCTGCTGTAAGCTTTGCTATATTTTTGTTATAAATGACAGATCAGAGGAAGGAAAAACAAATAAAAAAAAATGCATACACCAGATTACTGACGTCCTCCATTTATGAAATGTCTGTAACAGTTGGAAGTGAACAGTTGTAGATTGAAGTCTGGGGGGAAACAACTCTGGGGAAGTGAGTTCCAGAAAGATGCAGTTCGGGAATAAAAGAATTCTGATAGCAGAAGTTCTCCAATATGGCTGTGGGACATTCCAGTCATGAGCGCCACCAGGTGCGTGTATAGCACAGGGGAAGGCAGGGAGAGGTGGCATAATGGACACAACTTCGTCTGAGCATTTATCACAAAAGTATCTGTAAAATAATGCAAGGGAGGCAACATTCCTTCTTACTTGTAGGGGAGGTAGTTTATTTATACCACCAGGGTTATTAATAATTTCAACAGCTTTGTTCTGAATTTTGTCTAGTTGTTCTAGTGCAACCTCTCCACATCCATTCCACAAGGATGAGCAATATTCAAGCTGAGAGTGCAGATGACTCTTATAAAGTATACTTAACTGCTCATCAGTGAAGAAGTTACGAACTCAATACAATAATCCAAGTTTCTTTCAGGCGGTTTTAGCAAGTGATCTGACATGAGAAGTCCAGCTGAGGGCACTGTTAAGTGAGACAACACGAATTTCAATACTTTTGGAGATGGGAATATTGGTAGCATTAAAAGTATTATACGAATCTGGCAATATCTGTCTATTAGTAAATTGTATATACTTGGTTTTATTAGCATTAAATGAGGCAAGGTTGTTTTGTCCCCATTCACTGATCGTAGTTAAGTCTTGGTTAATGGAGATGGCTGTACTGAGTTGAGAGTAAGAGATATTAACCTTTGTAAATGGATGTTTGAGTGTGAATGAACTGTTAAGTGTTGAGTCATCTGCATATAAATAGATGAGATTGTGGGTGATAGGTAAAAGATCATTAATATGAACCAGGAACAGGGTTGGAGCCAAAACTGATCCCTGTGGCACGCTGATGTTAATTGAGTGGAAATTGGAATATGCATCATCTACTTTTACTCATATTTTTCTTTTCCTGAGATATGAGGAAAGCAGAGGAACAAAAGACGTTAGTACATAGCAAAGGAGTTTGGATAGCAGGGAACGGTGCCACATCCTGTTGAAAGCTTTCGAAATACCAATGGTTACTGCACTACTTTCTCCATGTTGGTCAATTGATTGATGGATGGTATGAGTCAGGAGACTGAGTATGTCAATGGTTGATCCTTCGTGGTGAAAACCATATTGTCTATCACTATTTAAGTTGTTGGATTCAAGATGTTTAAGTATGTGCTTATTATGGTAACTACAATTTCAAATACTTTACCAAGAGAAGATGTGATAGCTTTTGGTCTATAATCAGAGGAGTCAGAGGAACTTCCTTTCTTTGGAATTGGGTGGATATTGGCTTCTTTCCATGAATTAGGGAATGAAGAAGTACGTATGCATAGTTTGAATAGTTTAGCTAGACCAGAGGCAAGTTCAGGGGAACACTTTTTCAAAACAATTGGAGGAATTCCATCTGGGCCTGGAGCTTTGTTTGTTGGTAAATTGTCTAAGATGGATTTTAAATTTCTTGTCTGTATTTTTTGTGAAACAATTTCGGGAGAGTCAGGTTCTAGTACTGGGACGTTCTGGCTGACTTCCTCAACGGTAGAATTTCCGTCAAATGTACTGGCAAAGATATTCACTTTCCCATGCGGGTCATTTGTAATGTTGCCATCTGAAGATATTAATGGGGGAATGGATGATGACTTGTTAAAGTTAATATTGAAAGAACTGAGAGTTGACCAAAATATTCTATTGTCATTAGGGTTATTAAGTAGTTTTGATGCTTGGTTTTGAAGAAATTTTGATATGGCGAGATTTATTACAGCTTTTGCATTGTTTCTACCAATTTTAAATTGACAGTGATTCAGATGTTTTTTATTTTAAGTAAGTGTTCTATGATAATGACTTTTGAGCCGTTGCTCTGGCACAGATGCTATCAAACCATTTTGGAGAGTTCGATCTTTTAGTGAACTGTTGACCTGGTATAAATAAATCCATACCAATTAGTATTATGTCATTAATGTGGGACTGGGTAGAAGTGACATCACTAGAGAAGAAAGACTGCCATGGAATGTCAGCAAGATAATATCTAAATCCATTCCAGTTTGCCCTATCAAAATGCCTTCTAGTCACCCTGACAGGTTCAGAACGGGGAGGTTTGGGAGAGGGGGGGTTAACTAATGAGGCTTTGATGAGATTGTGGTCAGAGGATCCAAGTGGTGACAGTGCTCCTATCTTGTATGGATCTGGATTATTTGTCAGGAATACATCCAAGAGATGGGCATTATGTCGGGATTATCTGGCATTCTTGTCAGTTTCTTTTCCAACTGCATGAGATTAAACGATTCTGCAAACAACTCGCACTCTAGACCAGTATTGTCATTTCTGGCAGAATGCAATAACCATTCAACATTATGTTCGTTAAATCACCCAAAATGGTAATTTCGGTGCTAAGGGCAAGGTTAAGGTTACTCAACTGTGTCGATATGGAGTCAAATACACTGGGTTCTGAAGAAGCTCTGGGGGAGTGATAGAGTACACAGATATAATATTTGGTAATATTTAGATAGTTTATACAGTGAGTAATCAAAATTAGTTGAAATGAAGTTTAAAACAGTGTCAATTGCATATTCTCATTTGATATAACAACAGGTGGCACCCTTGTTACGGAAGAGTGTGAGGAGATGGTAACCAGGATAACAAAATGGGGATATTTTAGTAGAGGGGGAGATTTGTGGTTCTGTGAGGAACGGGGCTAGAGGGGATATGGACTGTAGGAAAAAATGAACTGAATTCAGGTTACTGCTGAGACCACGGATATTGGTGAAGAATAAGGCCGCACCTGCACTTCTCTGCTGACGAGCATGAATGGAATCTGCAACAGTCACTGCCAGCACAGCCACTTGATGGCGACCGGGAGGACCCTGTGCTGCCAGCCCTACCCTGCAGGTGGTGGCAATCCGAGATACCACCTCGTTTGCTTGTAATAATGCAGCGGCCATTGCTAAAGGAAGTGGAAATATGTGTGATATCTTATGTGCATGTAGTGTCATGTAGGCAGTTGAAGGTAGAGGTTCTTAATAACTAAACAAAACTAAATTCAGCTAAAAATAACTAAAGAAAACATATAATTTCATTTTCATATTGTTGGCATAATCACATACGGTAATAATTTTACGGTCATATAGTTTGTTCTAGACATCACCTCGTAGGCACTGCTCCAGTCTGACATTTATGAACATCACAGTATAATCGTAGTCTACTCAATATCAGTACATCTTATATCTTGGCTAACTTGTCCATAACGCTTATTCCTCTGTAATTCCCACACAGCAGTCTGTCATCTGACTTAAGCAGTACGATTAATCTACTATAATACCATGATGCAGGATAAAGTGCGTGTTGAAAAACCACCAATAAACACCGTTAGCAAGAACATGAATTTCGACACTGGAAGCATGGACAGTGACCGTGCACAGACTCCGATAAAACTTTTTTTTTTTTTTTTTTTTAAGGCATTGACTTTATCGCAATATCTTATTCACATGCAGTAAACCGGTCTTCCAGCACGGAAATAGTAGGCGCGTCCCCTATGCCAACTAGTTCTTCCTCCCGATTATTAGGATTTAACAATTCTTCAAAATGTATCTTAAACTGAGATTCATCTGGTTAATCAAAGCTGGAGTGATCTATGCCCCCTTTCCAATTAATTGCCTTCCAAATGGTTCTGGGGTAATTTGACTCTAGTAACATTTCTCATCTGGACTGTACCGATTCATTAGCATATTTTCTTTGACGAATCTGAACACCCCTCTTCGTAACCCATCCCTGGCTATATCATTAATGATATTACAACTTCGTTTGATACTGTATTCCTTGCAATTATATATATATTCGGCGATATATGCTGAACCAAGTTGGACGTTAATTCATCCTCATTAACATCAAGACACACAAGTCCTCCAAAGAAAATATTATTGTTGCATATCCGTATGTAAGACACACCCAAACATCTGGCGTTTTGTACCAAAATGGCAGGGGATATTATATTACAATTACTGGTACTAATAATCAGTGATATCCATAGTCTGATCCCTTGACCTTTGTCTAACGTGGAAATCACGATTAATACAGATCACATCCTGCTGGACCAAACACAAATGAATCTCAGATATCCATTGCTCAGGGCGGAATGACAAGCTGACTCCATGATGTTTGTTTGCTATCATGTTTCAGGTGGTTGGCCACAACCATAGTGTTATCGTTTCACCGCTGCATGCTTCATCTTTCCACATTATTCACTGTAAAATCTTCTTCTCCATAGTAAACATAAGATTCACCGTTTGCACTGTTTGTTTGTGGCCTCCCGATCCGAGCATTGAGGTCACCCATCAGAACAGCACATTTACACTCACCAGTCCATCCAGCCGATGCACCCAATAGATCGGGAGCGTGGTATGGGGAGTCCTGGGGGGGAATGTAGTGTACACACCACCTAACTTAAACCCTGACAGCCATACACTAACAAAGTCCAAAATAAAACTCAACAAATCCGGATTTTGCAATTTATCTTTCAGTCCTACAGTACAATATTCCAATGGCATATATTGACACATACATATATTTACACATATTATAATGAGTCCCAGCCTGTAAAGATTATACCTGTGTAATACTCAATCACCAATAACAGTGTCAAAAGCACAGCTAACATGTACTGGCTATAGAGAGAAGGAATGAGTGTACGTGGAATGTGGAGATTATTTTTCATAATGTGTTGGGTGTAGCAGTTGTTGCTGTGTGTGTGTGTGTGTGTGTGTGTGTGTGTGTGTGTGTGTGTGTGTGTGTGTGTGTGTGTGTGTGTGTGTGTGTGTGTGTGTGTGTGTGTGTGCGCCAGATTGATGTGTTTTTAGTAGGAATCCAAACTTGTTATGGAGTGGACCTTGTTCACATTCACGCTGTAGTGGTGGGTCTGGGAGCTGCAGATGTTGTCACAACTGACCTGAGTCAGCGGGACTATGTGGGACGATTGACTCTGCCTGACAAGATGCTTCAAGGGCTGGGATGTGGCTGACTCTAAGATGAGTCAGCCTTTTAAGATGAGGCAGGGCACATGGGCGAATCCTGTTCCTGGATGTTCAATAAGTGAATGACATGAGCCAGAGAAGAGAATAAATCGTGTGTCTATGTGTCCAAACATTACTCTGATATGGACACATCATAAGGGAACCCGTGCCTAGGTCCAGTATCATGTATTCTCGTAATGCTCGGGGCCAAAAATTTAATGCTGGACTCACTGTGATATTGACGTGAGTGAACTTCAAGATGAACTTAACTGAAGTGAAAAAAAAAAAAAATTACATGATATCCCACGGCCCATTGAACCAGTAGTTTGGCGAAACCCTGGAGGTAATAATAATACCAGTATATGAAGATTACTTCACTGAATTTATTTCCCCGCCATACTGTTACTTGCTGGTTATCACGCACTTTCCGCTTCCAGGTTTATTATTTGCTGGTCTATTAGTACGTCATTACTCAGCCTGATGTTTTAGGACAGTCTCACCCATCTTTCCCAACTGCCTTTGCCATTGACTCAATGTCACCTGGATGTGTTTCCGTCTACCTATCTATCTATATTATATGTATATTCAAATATTCAGTACCACCCTCCCCATGTACTCCCGTGTGAACTCGTGTGTAAAAAAAGTTATTTCAATCTCATTTTCCCATGGTATGTTTACCTTTGATATGCGGCCTTACTTGACGTTCTGCAACATTGTTCAATAGGATGTTGCGGCCTAAAGTGTATTGTGTATTAGGGACATGAATTATAATCATCATAATATGCAGTGAATAATCAGGGTATGGATGTAAGTAATAAGTGGGGCTAGAGTTGTTCTCAGATCTCCACATAAGTTGGCCTCTTTACTCAGGAGGAATCTTGCTTGCCTCCTGTAATTGTCTTGCCCCGTCTCAAAGCGACTGCATGTGATGAAGTTAATCCAGGATATGTTGTGTGAAATGGAGGGTATCAGTCATAATGAAATCATATTTTAAAAGTCATAATGAAACCACAATTAATCCTTTACTACCTCAATTAAGTGACTGTAGGATTCTGTAGGGTTGGTACTTTGAACACTGCTCTACTTCACTAGTACATGTAGAGAAACCTGTAGGTCCATATTTGGGGATTCCTTCCAAGTAACTTTCGTCAGTGTCCCCAGAGTATTCTCTTCGTCAATCAAAATAATACTGAGGAATCAGCGTACATTAAAAATGGGGCATTAACATTTGCAAGTGCAATACATTTGTGAATTAACCTTAGAACTGAAAACGAACTTACTCGATTTGGATTGTTTAATGAACTGAGTCGAGAGGAAAAATTTAAAATAATAATCGGGGTTATTAAAAAATAAAATGCTGATACGTAGCCATAGTGAGATTTAGTAGTCATGTCCCCATACTTTTCCAGGTGTGACATTCTTGTGGAGTTTCCCTACAGCTCTGACGGAACCTACATAGTAAGAATTGCTTCTTGGACTGCAAACGATGGACTAACTCGCCTAACTCACCACTCCATGTTTCCTGCAAAAGCGTACAAGTAACCGTGTTCAAAGCAACAGGACATTGCCTTCGTAAAAATTTGTCCAACATCATTATGTACACTAACATTTTAAGTTCAGTTGCCTTATTTTTTTTACTTACTTTTTATGATACCTGTGGACTAGGATAAGGAAAACTTGATTATTTTACGAGACCTTACTAGCTTAGTATACATATGTTTTATATATGTTTCTATATATAATTCTCTTGATTTCTATTGCATAAAATAATAACTCTCTCCCTCTCCATTTTTTAAATAACAGAACAGTGGAAGAAAAACAAATGAATTCAGAAAATCGCTCATACACCAGATTATTTGCGTCCTCCATTCATTACAAATCTGTAACAGTTGGGCTTAAACAGCTGTAGGTTGAAGCCTGGGGGGAGACAATTCTGGGGAAGCGAGTTCCATAGGTATGCAGTTCGGGGAAAAAGAAGTATTTGATAGGCAGAAGTTCTGCTATATGGCAGTGACATTCAAGTCATGAGCACTACCAAGTAACTGATAAAACACAGCTCTGTTTTTCTTAATAATCTACCATTAAGGTTTTTATTGTTTTATTTATCTATATGGCAGATAGACAAAACGAACTGATATTACTTTTATACTTCCAAAACTCCAAAACAGGTTCAGCCACAGTCCTCTTCTGTCGGTCGCACGCCTGCATATAGGAACAAGACATACGATGGAGGTGGCTGACCCAACTGCCCCGGGAGGCAAGAGGCTGGTTATCATGAGCCCAGAAGCCAAGCTGGTTGAGACCATCGCAAAAGATATGAATTTTACGTAAGAGAATAAGTTCGTTTACTTGACCTTTGAACGATTTTGTTTTATTATAACACGTAACGCCACCTATAGCAGCCTATGCTTATTTGGTCTGCCACCCAGTTGTTGACTGAGGAACTCTGCAAAAAACTAAATAGGTAGTAAAAATTGTAATTCTTAAGGTTCGCAAAAAGTGAACTTACCTTAATTATGGAAAACAAACTACTGTCCAGGTGCTTGAGGGTGCGAAAGTGGATGTGTGTGGAGTAACTGAAACTAAATGGAGAGGTGAGAGTGTGAAAGAATGGGAGTATGGATGGGGTATATGTGCAGGAGTAAGTGAGAATGAGAGGGCAAAAGAAGGAGTGTGTATAGTTGTGAGTAAAAGATGGAAGAACATAAGAGAGTATGGATCAGTTGGGTCAAGGATTGTGTGGGTAAGATTGAAAGTTGGAATACAAATGTGGGTGATTGTGTGTGTGTATGCCCCAAAGCAAGATCGTGCAAGCAGAGTGAGAGAAGAGTTCTGGACAAATATGGAAGTGTGCATGGAAAAGTTTGGAAAGAATGAGAGTGTTTTTGATTGGTGATATAGATGGTAAAGTAGGGAATGTGAAGGTGGATGGAATAGTTGGCAAGTGGGGTGTGCCTGCTCAGATAGAAGAGAATGGCAGTGTGTTAGTGGACATTTGTGCTGGAAGGGGGTTGGTGATAGCCAATACCCTCTTCAGACATAAAATGACCCACAGGTATACATCCGAGTGATGAGAAGGGTGGGTGGTGAACTGAATGAAAGGAAGGCAATGATTGATTATATGTGTGTGGATGAAAGGATAAGATGTGTAATGGATGCAAGAGCTTATAGAGGTTGGGGGAGTGGACTTTCTGACCACTACTTGGTGGTGGACAGCATTAAGATTCAAATAAGATGGAGATATAGAAGAAGGGAAGGACGGGAAGAAGGAGTATTTGCAAGGAGAGTGGAAAGGTTACAAGAGGATAAGAAAAAGGCAGAATATAAGAGAGAAGTGGAGGAACGATTGGGTAAATATGAATTGGAGCAGATGGGGGACGTGGAAGGTGTGTGCAGGATATTCACAGAAGAAATATGTGCAGCATGTGATATGGTGTGTGGGATGAAGAGAAGACAGAGGGGGGTGCAAAGAACAGCGTGGTGGAATGAAGAGGTGAGACAGGCTGTGGCACAAAAGAAGAAGCATACAATGAATGGATGAGAAATAGGGGCGTGGAAGAAGTTGAGAGGCGGAAGAGAGAGTTACATGTAAAAAAAAGAGAGAGGTGAAACGATTAGTAAGAGAGAGTGAGAAGAGAATGGATGAGGAATTTGGAAGGAACTTGAGTGTAAAGTGGAGGGACTGTAAGAAAATGTTCTGGAAAGAGGTGAAGAGAGTAAGATAGGGTGGAAGTGAAGTTAGTGGGGGAGTGAAAGATAAGAATGGTAAATTACTAGTGGAGAAGGGAGAAAAAGTGAGCAGATGGAGAGAACACTTTAAGGAATCGTTGAACATAGAGGATGGAAGTAATGCGAGTATAAGTGGCTGGGGAATGGGTGGGAGAAGGAGGGAGGTGAGAAGACAAGAAGAAATCATTAGGATAGAAGTTGTGGAAGCAATGAAGAAAGTTAAATTGGGGAAAGCCCCAGGAATTGATGGAGTGTGTGGTGAAATGCTGAAGCATGGGGGAGAGATAGTAGTAGAATGGATGTGGAAGATGTGCAGATTGGCCTGGGAGGAAGGTGAGAGTCCCGGAGGATTGGAAGTCAGGTATAATTTTTCCCTTGTACAAAGGAAAAGGGGAAAAAGAAGTGTGTGGTAATCATAGGGGCATTTGTCTTCTTAGTATAATTGGAAAAGAGTATGGTAGGATACTTATTGACAGAGTTAGAGAAAGAACAGAGGAATTAGTTGGAGAAGAACAGGGAGGCTTTAGAAAGGGAAGAGGTTGTGTAGATCAGATATTCATTCTTAGATCTTTAGTGGAAAAGTTTCTAGAGAAGGGAAAGAAGTTGTACACAGCTTTCATGGATTTGGAGAAAGCATATGACAGGGTGGATAGACAAAGATTGTGGAAAGTATTAAGAATATAATATGGAGTAGATGGAAAATTGTTGATTGCTGTGAAGAGTATGTATGATGGTACTAAGGCTGCAGTGCGTGTGGATGGTGAACTGAGTGAATTTTTCACTTTAAAGGTTGAGTTAAAACGGATGTGTCATGTCTCCATGGTTGTTCAATCTGTACATGGATGGGGTAATAAAAGAGGTACAATGTAAGGTAGTGGATGCTGAAGTGGCCCTGGTGAGAGAGGGTAGTGCCTGGAAACTCCCTGTACTGTTGTTTGGAGATGATACTGTGTTATTGAGTGAAGACGAAGGGGAGCTGCAAGGCTTGGTGGATGAGTTTGAGAGAGTGTGTAAGAAACGGAATCTAAAGGTGAATGTAGGGAAGAGTAAAGTGATGGTCTTTGAGAGAGGTGAATTCAGTGAATGTACAGCGAGGGTGGATGGTGAGGAATTGGAAAATGTGAGTAAGTTTAAGTACTTGGGTAGTGTGATAGGTAAGGATGGAGGTTTGGAGGATGAAGTGCTTGAAAGGGTGCAGAAGGGAAGAAAGGTTGCTGGTTCCTTGAGTGCAGTTGTAAGAAACAGTGAAGTGAGCATGGAAATGAAAAAGTTACTACATGACAGTATTATAATACCAACTCTTACGTACGGAAGTGAAGCTTGGACGTTGTTGGAAGGACACAAGTCAAGAGTGAGAGCAGTGGAAATGAGTTATTTAAGGAGCCTGTGGAGTCACATGGAGAGACAGGCTGACAAATGAGGATATAAAAGAGCGTTGTGGTGTGGATGTGAATGTGATAGGAAGGGTTAGGAGGAATACACTGAGGTGGTTTGGCCATGTGGAGAGGATGGAGGGTGAGAGACTGACGAGAAGACTGTATGTGAGTGAGGTGGAGGGGGGGAAGAGGGAGAGGGAGGCCGAGGATGAGATGGAGGGATGGGATGGAGAGGTATATTAGAGAGGGGTGTGTGAGTTGGGAGCAGGACAGTGAAATGGAGGGGGACAGGGCGACGTGGAGGCGATTTGTTTGTGGCCACCCCAAACGGGATTGAGGCGTCTGGCAATAGATAGATAGATAGAACTACTGAGGAGTTAAGGGAATATAGTGCCTGTGCAAGTAAAATGTTTTTCTGAATTAAAATAAAGTTTATGGACAATCTGGAGCCTTAGGGAGTGTTCATAAAAAGTTTCATAAAAATCAGCCCATGCGACCAGGAGGAATATCTGGATAAACCCCTTAGACGTACAAGAGTCCATTAATAAATTTATTACTTATTCTGGTAATTCATTTTTGCCGCATCGAGATGAGTTTATTCAGTTCAAGAGAGATCCCTGGTAATGAATAAATAAACTCGTTTAGACTGAGATCTTTAGCGCATTTTCCATGCAACCGCAAAACAATAATGTTCTTGTTAGAATAAAGTTTTCGAAGTGGAGCGGTTACATTCTCTCCAGTTATGGAAGCTCCCTAACACCTCTGCCTAATCAAGCTGTTGCTTATCGGAACCGAAAGATTTGGCAAACATGTTGGTCAGTTCCGTATATTTGTTTATCTGTCTATCTGTCTGTCTACAGGTCAGAATTTTGTGCCAATCGTTCTGATAATTTTTCAGAATGCAGATATCCATAAACCCAGGAAGCCTATTTCTTTTCATCAAAATCATTCATAGTTCCTGGACTGTGTGTGGGGGTTGAAACCCCTCAATGTCCGGAAATCATCGCGACAAGTGGCCGGCCCAGGCATCATTTTTTTTTTTTTTTTTTTTTTTTTTAAAATTTCGAAAATCTATATATATATATATTTTTTTTTTTACCAAATTGAAGAGAAACATCTGCTGTGCCTGACAGTGCATTTTTTACCTTCCTAAACTCATCTTGTGGTTCGCAATGAAGCGTGAAAAAATTTCACCAAATGCCTACCTAAACGCCGGTGAAAGCTAAGTAGACACAATCGGATCCATCCGGCAAAGGCTCTGCTGCCCAATCGCTAGTGAAACCTAAACACACACAAACGGATCCATCCGGCAAGAGCTCTGCCCATTGTAGTTTCATTTTGCTTATTCTTCATTATTATCGTCTTATGTGTTGCCTAAACCAGTCTATTATACCCATACTCTGCATAAGCAAGGCACAAAATACTGTCCAGCCGCATCCAGATATGAATTGCAGAATACGTGTTAGGGACCTTCCTTCCTGAAGGAGAATACGGGACACCGCCTTCATTATTTTTGCCTATAATAGAGGGTTTTTATAAACTAGAGTATCTCTTGGGTAACAAGAATGAATATAAAAAACTCACTGTATTAAAAGAAATACAGACACAGAAACTTTAACTACCGTATACTGTATTTTCTTGTTACTGACAGACATGTAAAATTAGCTTTGGATTTTTCTTTGATTTTTCAAGGTGGGATAAAGATTTATATTATCACTTATTACTGTAAATCAGATTTTATAAAAGAACCTAACTGCACGCTTACTTTATGTGAACAGTTTTGCATTTCATCACATTAACTGTTATGAACTTTTGTGTAGTATATTTATTTTTTGCAGTTATCTGGTATTATTGTTGCGTTGAAAAAGCCTCCACATATTGCTAGGGTTAATGAACTGATAATTTTGAAAATTCGATCATAAGCTAAAGAAAACTGTTATTAATTATCAGGTATAAATTTAAAAATACTAGGCAGGTACGTACGGTATGTATGTATGATGCATTTAGTTTTACAAGTACACTGAACTGAAGAAATCTGGATGTTTGTGGAAGATGGAAAGTGTATTCTGTTTATACTGTACAACAGAGGTCTTCATATTGGTGAGCGATGTGTTGATCCAACGCTCAAATTTACTGTCACAGGCCATACAGGTGATAATGCTTGTGCTGACTGTACAAATGCAGTTTCTTATCCTTTTACGCGTCTCTGGTACGAATATAATGAAGCAGAATTTCAAACTTTCATCCCGTGAATTACCTAACCACAGTAGATGTACCAACTATGATTATGATTTTCATTTTAAGGTACCGGTATACGACACCAGATGATCGGGCTTTCGGCACCAGGCATATGAATGGCTCCTGGACAGGCATCACTGGCATGCTGCAAAGAGAGGCATGTCAGTCTCCATATATCTCGCACTTCATCGTCTCGTGATATACCGATTATGCAATATAGTCATCTGTATCATCTAGTCCTTTTCTACCATATCATTAGTGTAGGGACCTGGGGCAAGGCTTCTCAAACTTGACATTTAAGGTGATGATGACCAGTCTCTCGGATCTAGGTGACATTATGCGAATAATAAATATCAACCATCCCTTGGATAACAATCTTCAAGGGCACCAACTGCTTGGAGTGCCCTCCCGGTAGACTACAGTACCAGGCAGCATTTGGTTACATGGTTATCATCCAACGTAGTAAATTATTTCCTAGGTTATGGAAACCATCTGGTTTGTAACTTAATGCTGCATCGCTTCAAGTAGGACTACATTTACGGAGAGAATGGTGGGAGCCTTCATCTACCACATTCACAATATAGCAATGTAGTAAAAGTAACGTTCAAGCAAAACCTCATATGCTCACTTAACCACAACCCCAGGCTGGCTGACAGGTACTGGTGGCCTGAGTTGTCAACTCATGCAATTAAAAGTCAACAGATCGGCCTCTTAAAGTCGTTAACCAGTTAAATAAAGACTACAAGAAAGTTAACACTGCAAACACTATAAGTGAGGTACATAGACTCAGTACATAATTATGAGTGTAACGATGTGAGGAAAATGCGAAGTAACGTAAATTCTACGAATAATTCTTCAATGAGCATCAGCGCTTACTTTGAAGGTGGTTAGAATAAATCAGTCAAGTCCCAGTCTAGTTCATCTTCCTCGATGGCCAGGGTACAGGTTGAAGGATTTCGTGAGCTATTACCGACTTTTTCTTGTATGCCTCCACTGTGCCAATGTTCTTAATGACCTCCTGACACAACTGGTATTTATGGCAGCACTTTCCACCTCAGTCCATACTTGATTGCTAACAGTGTTTTCATACACTGCATACTCATTCTCTTCCACAGTTTTGACTTTACAATGTTCATTTGGCTAAATACAAGATCAGCATCAGCATTAGCATGTAGTAATGAAAGTACTGATAGAGATGGATCAGAAGGAGCACTGCATGGATTTTCCCCAGTGGGCTCTGAAATCTGCTGTTTCTACCCAAAGTTGAGTTGTGTCTGAAGCTTGTTTCCACACTGTGTAGTGTAATTTTCTCCACTGAATGTCTGTGCGGGTGAAAGTACTTTCATCACCAACAAACATCATAGCCAAGCTCAGAATCCCTGGTTTTATTGGATCCAGACATTCACTTGCACTTATCGATGACATTCACCTCAAGACACGAATGATATCTAGTAAGCAATTACGCAGTTGCTTTACAATTTCAGTAACAAAGTGAATCCACTTTTTTACAGATATCTGCCTTATCAGGAAACATCCAGTCCATCATTTCTCTCTCAAACTTATAACCCAAATAAGGGTGTGGATCCAGAACACTTTCTACTGAGTCTGTTTTTTTTTTTTTTTTTTCCTGGGATGATGGTCTTAGAGAACAGGGAGTCAATCGGCTGCAGGAAATCATTTGCTAATTTTGTTGAATCTTTCACCCTTGCATCAAACATTTTGTTGACACACTGACCTTCTCCATGAATGCACTTTAAAAACACCATAAACATAAAATTTTTCATATCACAAAACATTGCTTAAAGCGGTTCGGCAGTAAAAAGCGCTATTCTTTCCATGCAAATTCAGATTGAGTTTGAGGCACGGTCTACTGGCTCAGAATTCTAACTATAGTATCTTCAATCATGACCCATCGTGTTTGAATGGTTTTCGACTACAGACTACGTTCCTCACGAAAGGCTAGCTGCAGCCTGTGAGTGAGCGTAGGATGAAGGTGGTGTAACTCATTTAAGTATTCTAACAGCAACAGGACAGGACGGTCACGGTGAGTGGTACAAGAAGAGTGCGTTCAGGACACGAACGATCGGTATGAATGACAGGTGCCCATTTTATTTCTATTAACTGTCTTTCCTTAGCTGATGTTATTAAATTATTTCAGTTCTGTCACCAACCCTATTCTTAGTTCATAATCATGATCTCTTATCTGTCACCCACAACCCCATCCATTCATATACAGATGACTCAACACTTTGCAGTTCATTCACACTCAAATATCCATTTACAAAGTTTAATATATCTAACTCTCAACTCAGTACAGCCATCTCCATAAATCAAAACCTATCTAAGATCAATGAATGGGGAGAAAATACCGTTGTCTCATTTAATGCTAGTAAAACCAAATATATACAATTTACTAATAGAAAGATATTGCCAGGTTCATAATTACCTTCAGTGGTTTTAAGTTTTCCATCTCCGGAAGTACTGAAATTCTCGGTGATTCACTTAACAGTGCCCTCAACTGGACTTCTCATGTCAGATCACTTGCTAAAGCTGCCTCAAAGAAGCTTGGATTATTGTACAGAGTCCGTATCTTCTTAACTGACGAGCACTTAGCTATATATAATTTATGAGTCATGTATACTGTCAGCTTGAATATTGCTCACCCTTGTGGAATGGATGTGGGGAGGTTGCACTAAAACAACTAGAAAAAGTTCAGAACAAACTGTTGGAATTATTTATATCCCTGCCATTATAAATAAACTACCTCCCATACAAGTAAGAGTGAATGTTCCCTTCTTTGCATTATTTTACAGATACTTTTATGCCAAATGCTCAGACAAAGTTGCGTCCATTGTGCCACCTCTCCATGCCTTCCCTCGTGCTATGCGGGCATCTGGTAGAGCTCATGACTGGAATGTCACACAGCCATAATGCAGAACTCTTGCCTATGAAAATTCTTTTATTCCCCGAGCTGAATCTCTCCGGAATTCACTTCCCCGGAGTTGTTTTGCCCCAGAATTCAACCTACAGCTGTTCATGTCCAACTGCTACAGATATTTTATGAATGGAGGACGCCAGTAATCTGGTGCATGGATTAGTTTTTTTAATTCATTTGTTTTTTCTTCCTCTGCTCTGTTATTTAAAAAAAATAATGGTTTGGTAAAAAAGAATCGCCAACAATACCTCGTAACAATACAGAGAAGTAGCTAAAATGTCGCCAAGTAGCTGAATGGCAGAAAATGTAGCTGGTCGATTTTTTGAAATCACCAAACCAAACAAAAAACTTACCAAGGTGGCAACACTGTAGTGGTGTGTCACGGGATAAAATGGAGTGTCTGGCATTCTTTGAAAACCAAACAAGACTCAGATGACTTTAAACTGAGGCATGAAATCTCTATCAGCACATGTATGACAGCCACAGCTTTGACCCAGAGATCGCCAACTGTACACGTACGAGAGTCACTGTGTAGGAGTTAAGTATTAATCTAAGTTTTCTTTTGGTATCACTGTATTTTTCAGGAAGTAGACTTTGGGCAGACACTGCTCCAGGTCACAGCACCCCGCACAGAGGTGGTTGACTTTACTGTCCCAGTAACAATATGGTACACCCGCATCATCATCCGTATTGGATCATCTGAGGTGGATCCCTGGGGCTTCCTGCTGCCCTTCAGACCACTGGTGTGGGGTGGTATCCTGGGGGGACTGGTTGGGGTGCTCGGGTCTCTAATGCTGATGACTTCTCTTAGTTTAGCTGAAGGTGTTAAGCGATCCAGGTGGCTTACAGATGCTTCCAGCTGTCTGCGTGTCCTGCTGCGTCAAGGTGAGAATTCATAATGTTATGGTAATAACCCCTCCATGGCCGTGGGTCTGGAATTTTACGAACACCCCAGGTCGACATGGGGGCCATTTTCTCATGTTTCGAGTATTGATTTTTTTCCCTTGCCTTATTGAAGAGAAAGGTCAGATGCACCTAACAGTGAAAATCCCAGCTTCCTAGACCTATTCTGTGGCTTGCAGGAGAGCACGAAAGTTGCAGAAATAATAGCAACCGATATCCGCCACCCTGAAGCACTGTCGCAGTGCAACTATGCAGGTGTTATTTTTTTTGTACCCCCCCCCCAAACAATGCGAAATGGGGCTGAAATGTTGCGCATATATGAGATATGATGATATCGAATGATTTCAGTACATAATATGTTACGAAGGGCTGGAAAAAAAATATGAATATTTTTTCACCTTTTTGATTTAAAATTTGTTTATGGTAGTTTTGAGTTATTTTTAAGTAATCGTTGTGCCCATGCTTGGAAAAGGGAGTGAAAGGGTTAAATTTTCAGTCCTAAATGACAAAAATTGCCCGTCCTCCAACACTACGCTTTCCCACAGGAGATGAAAGTGGGGGGTCAGATCCGATTAGCAATAAGGAAGTTGAGTCGCAACTTCTAGCCCCCACTCCACGTGCATGGATAAAAATAGAATCTTAACGCAGTTTCAAAACTATTAATAAGTCTAATTATTATGAATACAGAGACAAAGCAGAAATAAATACGTTTACAGACGGAGGAAAACGTATTTTCTCCGTAACAACACGTTCACCTTTCTTTTATCATTTTACCTTGTTATTTTCGCAATGTATGTTGCTGTTTCGTAAACAGGGTGGTTGTGTGTGTTTCGCAAGGGAGGAAAAAAATTATATTTTCTGTCTGGGTCGAGATAATGGGTGTAACTATGTGTTTTTAGGCATGGCCACGAGTGAAAATATCGTTCATCCACTCATCACGGTAGCAGGTGGTGACCTGACATGAGATGTGAGAGGGTGAAGTCAAGGTCAGTCTCATGTCCTAGATGTTCGTTCACTTCCCGAAAGTTTTCACACTTTTCTACAAGTCGTACAGCATTGAATGATCGAAACCATTACAAGAAACCTGAGCAAATACATAAAGACACACAATAATGTATTTTTCACTTATCATGTCTTTTTTGTTTGTACCTGTATCAGTTCATAATCGTAAACAGTTGGTTGTGTGTGTTTTGCAAGAGAGGACAAAGATTATATTTTCTGCCTGGGTTGAGATAATGGGTGTAGTTGTGCCTGTTTAGGCATGGCCAGGAGCGAAAACATTGAAAATCCACTCATCACAGCAGCAGGTTCTGAACTGCTTGATAGGGTGTATGGGAGTGGACTGTAGGTCAGTCTGATGACATTCTGAATGTTTGTTCACTTCCCAAAAATTTTTGCTGTTTTTTTATAGGCCACGCTCAAACGACACCTGGGGCCATTTATCAGCTAAACGTCATTCGACGCCGGCAACCATGGAGGGGTTAAATGGTTAAGTGGGATTTCTTTAAAGCCCCCTGATGTGATATGATCTTGTTTCAGAACAGCTCTCAGCAACAATGGAACCTGCTCAAGTGTACACCATCCTCTATGTGCGATGTAATCAGTCAGTTTACATTAGCCCTTGATATTTCTAAAGCTTTTGACAGAGTATGGCACCATTCCCTGCTGTCCAAACTCCCTTGCTATGGACTTATGTCTTTTGTTCCTTTGATTTCCTCATATCTTAGTGACAGGAAAATAAGAGTAAAAGTAGATGATATATATTCAAATTTCCGCTCAGTTAAACCGCCTTGCCGCAGGGATCAGTTCTGGCGCCAACCCTATGCCTGGTTCATATTAATGATCTCTTATCTGTCACCCACAATTCCATCCACTCATATGCAGATGACTCAAAACTACATAGTTCATTCACACTCTAAAACCCATTTACAAAATCTAATATCTTTACCTCTCAGCTCAGTACAGCCATCTCCATATATCAAGACCTATCTATAATCAGTGAATGGGGACAAAACAACCTTGTCTCATTTAATGCTAGTAAAACCAAATACCTACACTTTCCTAATAGACAGATATTGCCAGATTGGTACATTTCCTTCAGTGCTACAACTAATCCCATCTCCAAAAGTATTGAAATTCTCGGCGTCTCACTTAACAATGCCCTCAGCTGGACCTCTCATGTTAGATCACTTGCTAAAACTGCCTCAAAGAAACGTGGATTATTGTACAGACTCCGTAACTTCTTCACTGACGAGCAGTTAGCTATAATTTATAAGTCATGTGCACACTCAGCTTGAATATTTCTCACCCTTGTGGAATGGATGTGAAGAGGTTGATTAAAACAAGTAGACAAAATTCAGAACAAAGCTATTAGAATTATTAACAACCCCGCCATTACAAATAAACTACCTCCCCTACAAGTAAGAAGAAATGTTGCCTCCCTTGCATTATATTACAGGTATTTTTATGGCAAATGCTCAGACGAAGTTCCGTCCATGGTGCCACCTCTCCATGCCTTCCCTCGTGCTACACGGGCATCTGGTAGCGCTCATGACTGGAATGTCACTCAGCCATATTGCAGAACTTCTGCCTATCAAAATTCTTTCATTCCCCGAACTGCATCTCTCTGGAACTCGCTTCCCTAGAGTTGTTTCCTTCCAAACTTCAACCCACAGCTGTTCAAGTCTAACTGTTACAGATATTTTATGAACAGAGGACACCAGTAATCTGGTGGATGTATTATTTTTTTTATTCATTTGTTTTCCCTTCCTCTGTTCTGTTATTTAAAAAATATGTGATCCACATGCACACAGTCAAATGCAATGCTCATCATCTGACATATGAGAGGGGTCTGCCACTACACACTTTTTGTCGGCCAGCCATATGCAGACACATAGACACAACCATATCTTCCGCATGACCCACTCATGGTCAGGTGTTTCCTCCATCAACATGCAAGCATCCTGTATGCTCACCACTAACCAGAACAAAGAGACAAGCTACAATAATCATGCTACATCTAAACTGGATGAACATGGATTGACTGTATCAAAACATCTGCCACTGTCTATGTATGGTTGTACTGTCCTTAAAGAAGGTGCTGCTGCCACTCATGTGGCTGTCACAAGGCTATTCTGATGGTACAAAAGAAGGGGAATAAATCGGAACCCTCAAAACTGGTAGTGCAGACTTTAGCTCCCCTGCATCTCCTCTCCTCTCCACCAGCCGACCACATACTCCCAGCCTTACCCTACCTTCCACGCTCAACATTCACCTTCCTGTTCACTTCACTCGTAATTATTCTAATTCATCCTCGGGCTGGGTGACTCAGAGTCTTCACTAATCCTTCGTTACCAACAGGTTCATAAAATACGAATAAAACCGTCTGGTAACAAGAAGACTTTAACGAAGTGATTGAGTTCTTAAAGTTTATGCTACTCCACTAGTACAGACTTTCTATACCCGTCCACCAGACACATTGTTGTCTGAACAGTAAGAAAGCAATACCTTCTCATAGCCACATATTACTTTACCAGGCATGGCCAGTTGCAGGACGTGGTTGTAAAACACAAAAGTTCTTGCCTGTGCCCTCCCAGTCTCGCACACATTCAGTGGAACCACGTGTAGAGGTAACAGTGATGCAAAACACCCGTCTGCATCCCCCCCCCTCTCGAAACAAAAAGAAGGAATATACTGCAAGGAATAATATAGATCACTTCTATGAACTGAATCAGTCAGGTAGGTAAAAGCCATAAAATGTTTCACCATATGAATAGGACTACAAAATGTAAAATATTTATTTTCTGTTTTGATCTTCATTCGAAACTGATGGTGGTGAGAAACAGGCGATGGAGAGAGTACAGCTGTTGGCACTGTTTGTACTGATTAATTGAGCCTTAACCAGATGTAGCTGAGTCTGCAGGACGGTGGTGGTGTGAGTGTGTAGTTTTGGTCATGTTAGGGCGAACCGTAACCTAACCTAACTTAACCCAGATATGGTGAAATCTACGGGTTGGTGGTGGTGGGAACGTGTGGTTTTGGGAGTGTGGATGCTGGCCATGTTGGTGGTGTTACTAAGTTACGCCAGCAACCTTACGTCCCTCCTGGCCATCAGATACATCCCCATGCCCATACAGTCACTGGAAGATATTGTTGCCAGTCCAGTCACGGCTTTCCTTCCAGCGGGCTCGTCCATCCTTGAGGCATTTGTTGTAAGTTATTTTATGCTACTGGGATGTGTGTAGATAATAATGGTAATTATAATAATAATAATAATAATAATAATATCGGGAGATTCGCGAATTTGAAGACTTAGATGTAGGAGGTGGATTATTACCTTCATATCTGTGATGTACTACCATGAAAGTAGTAAGGGAATAAAAGCCTTGGTGATCTGACACAGCCTTAACAATTTTGCATTCAGGGGCTTCTCTAGGCTGAATAAATCCATCAGATGGCTGCAATAATAAATAAAAAAGGAACCTCATCACAGTTGACCTGTCATTCAGATCACATATTATCCTCGCCTAGACAGCAGAGAACGGACCAATGAGAGATGTGGCAAACTTGCAACACAAGGAACGCCTGGAGCTTGTCTTGGTCCGAGACTTTTTGACGAAGCTGGACTCTCAGGTCAGACGAGGTGACCATGTCTTGGTTGCCAGCGACTTGACTTTACGCATGTTCATGGCTCAGGACTTTTCTCTCAAAGGTAGTTTACTTCTGGCTCCTATGATTTACATAATTAAAACTGACGCTATTGAGTGGAATTAAACACAGACATTCTCCTACTTTAGGGAGGGTTTAAATGCAGTGGGATTATCTTTGTCAGGCTCATAAAAATTCATTTTCAGGCGTATCCAATCGTCTAGTGTCAGCTGCAGTGTAGTGTTAAAGACGTGCGAGTGTCAAGGTTAACGGTAATTGTATTACATCCTTTTGAGGTTAGCAAATGTTTGGTTGCCTTTAACTTCTCCGTTCTTCATCCCCTGTTTAGATAAGAAAAGTACTCTTGATGATGTTGATGATGATTAGATGAGTGATGTATTTAAGATGATGATGATGATGATGACGATGTTGATGATAGTGGGAAAGGTATGCCAAAATGCATCAGGAGTTTTACATGTATTTATTATTGGTAGGTGGTGGCGACCATCATCCACTCACTTGTAGTGCTGCCTGCTTCACATTTATCAATCTGTCTCAGTGCCTGCCCTTCTCTCTTCCTACTTCTCCCTTTCCTTCCGATCATTTTGTATACTTCTGCTTAATATTGTGCCCTTCAACTGTTCTGCAAAAGCAGTCTGTTATCCAGTACTGCTTTTTTGTTTATTTCTTGATTAATTATAGCTACCATGTTCCTATTTTTAATGTATACTGTACTTGTTTTAAACCCTCATATGGTCGAAATAAACCCCTTCATAAGGATGACGTGTTAGTCGTCATTAGGGTCTGGCTGCTAAAATCTGCACTTACGCTTTTGACGTCATTAAAGCAAAAAACCTTCACCAGAAAATAAGTTTTCAGCTGATCTGTGTCATTTTTGGAGGCGTCATAGCTTGCCCAGTGCTTGTCAAAAGCAATGACTTGGCAACTGTGGGTCCCGATACTGGCAAGAGAGTGGACAGGTTTTTCAGTACCAAATGAGCTATGAGTTTGGAAGGTACTGTGTGGTTTTGTCCCTTTAACCCGAGGCGTCCCGTGGACGTATGGGTATATTGCAACGTTTTGCTTTTGCCAGTCCCAACGATGTACTGGGACGTTGCGCAACTGCAAGGTTCATAATTTGCACAATTTTCAATTTTCGCGTGTGATTTTTCGTACGTATGCACGGGACACCTTCCTCTATTCCTCTACAAGATGCCAAGAAGGGACAATGCCTTAAACTGCAGAACCTCCCCCCCCCCTTGCACGCCATTGTCTCGACAACTGACCTATTACCAGTGACCTGGCCAATAAAGACATTCAGGGCCAGAGTAATTCCCCAATCAATGACAATGTGGAGGACAAAGTTTACATAGCATTAGCGGAAGAAACAGTCAGAAATGATGATCAGGTAATGTGGCAAAAAAAGGTCAGGTAAGGTGATGAGTTAGTGAGTGAAACAATGCTTCTAATGCCTATATTACTGTTTGAAAACCAATGTACTCTCGTACTACATATAAATTCGTACCAAGTAAATAAATAAATACCGTTTATGAGTGGTGTGAAATAGTTACCCTCCCATAGAACTCGTTTTCTTTGGTGCCAGCCTGCTAAAAAACCCAGTAAGGTAAGGAGGTACTGCTACCTGGATCGAGTATTTTAAATCTCAGGTGAGCGATTTCTCTATGAATTTTCGTTGTTTCTCACCGAAAGCGGAGGTTTTAACTCAAAAAAATTGAAAATACCTTGGGATTGAGGGGTGTCGGAGGTGTGAAATAGCTCGGGACGTGACGGGTTAAAATTCCACTCTTACCCCCATCCTGGCCATGCAACATATTTCACTATACCAGTAATGCTTATGTATAGTTTTTGCGTACTATTGTGATTCGATTTGGTGTTTGCAATAGGAAATTTGGTGTTTCTGAAGCATTCCTGGTCCTTATCATCCATTGGCCCAATGAAGATTGTGCTACTGTTTCTGATCAACTACACTGCCTCTACCGTGCATCAAATGTGAGTATTCAACTATAAAAATAGTGACAGTGAATCATACGTATATAGTGTGCATATCTAGCATACAAGGAATTGGTGAAATACATGCAGTAGCTTAGAGGGAGACAGGAAACCGCCCTACAGTCATGACACAGCGTGGGTATGCTGCAGTTGTTTGCATTTTTCTCGAAAACTATGAGACGTAGGAGAACTATTATGGTCTCAAATGAAAGATAAATTCTGCATTGGATGATAAAATAAAAACAACAATGCCAAGAAAAGTTTTTTGTTAGAGTGCCCCGAATAATAAAATCTATTGTCTCTCGGAAATGGGTTTTACTTTTTCGCTTATTACTCGAACACCATATCTCATATCAAAATGCAACCTTTCCCGTTCGAAAGCTAATAAAATTCTCTTTCTAATGATATATAACATGTTGAGATTGATTAGTAAACATTCGAGTTATGATGTTGGGAAGTGAGATGTATGTTCCCGAATGTTTATTCACACGGCCCTAATGCACGTATAGTGTGATTTGTGTGTGTGTGTGTGTTTTTTGCGCATCATGTAGAACAAACATCGATGAAAAGGAATATGTGGGTTTAAGAGCAAAATAAATATGAATGGTTGGTGAAAATAAGCCGAGAATACACTTTTTTAGAGTGCACGGCAGGCGGGGGGGGGGGGGAGGGAAGAAAAGCTGAGGTTTTGTGGAACACAAAACTTATTTAACTTATCCGGATGCGAAGGGGTAAATATACTGCTTTTACTTTAGCTTGGCCTAAAATTATCATCTCTTCATCTTGATCAGTGAGTTGTAACATGAGATTAACCCTGAAATATGATGAAAGTCATGAAGGGGTGTTAGAGATCCATACTTGTCCCAATTTGCCAATAAGCTGTGTGAAATAAGCTGCAGAAGGAAAAAACAATCTGGGCCAAGTTAATATAAAATGAATATAGTAATCTGCTGCAGATAACTGCTAACGATGTCATTCAGAGTTTCATACGAGCCTGGGGTGCGATACTGTACATATTTACGATCGATTCTCTGTTGTAACATTAATTTTTTTTCCCAGGAAGGACCAGATGCATGGCAAGACTCTGAAGGTTCCTTTCCGTGTCCTTCCTGCAGAAACAGTTACAACTCACAGCATTTTTTCCTCAAAAAACTAAGATATGCTATTTTGTAGGATTAATTTGTCTTGGGTTGGCATTCTTGTCGGTTAAGGAAGCTCTTTAAGACCTCATCCTTAGCGATTTACTTTTGTATGTGGACTATTAATATCTAATTCTATGTTATTTTTGCGGTGTGGCGATATTGGAAGGATTTGTGTACCACAGAGGAGGAGATATAAGTGTAACAGAAATAAATATTTTAAATGATAATAGGTAGCTTCCCTAACTGACGAGAATAGAGGGCCTTGGGCCTTCCAAACATTCTGCACAATCTCCTCCTTGTCCTTCTTGCAGAAACAAATCTAAATTACGACAGGGAGACGATCGTAAGTTCGTTTGAGGATACACCCCTGAATATCAGTGTTGTAACCATTAACTTTCACATGGTTGGGACAAGTCTGGTAAAATCTTCCACTTAATTCCTGATGGCTTTCCTCAGTGCAGAGTGAGTTTTAGGAGTCTGAGAGTGTTAAGAAAATAGTGATAGTCAATTCATGAGTGAACTATCTGAAGAATATTACCTATCCAACATGAAAGCCTCAGGGACAAGATAAACTTTTCTAGCCACAAGTAGACGCATGAACAAATTGATTGCAATATTATTTACTATAATTCCTACACTAAAATTGAATCCGTCTTCCAATACATGAGGCGAGTGCTACTTCTACTTGGCCAAAGAAAAGTTCCTGCCTATGATGATGACCATAGCGGGACCCAAAGGTAGTCCTTTGATCCCTTCCCTCAGTCGCAGGTGAGAATTGTGCTTCCATAATTACTAACTTTTAATAAGCCTATGTCTCGCGTAAGATTCATTTATTTATATCTTTGTAATCATTCGTAAATCTACCAAACAATGGTTAATATTAGAACGGGATATGTTAGAAAAAAAAATGTGTTAAAACTCAGCTACAATGGAACGTTGCTATCAGGAAAGTTAGTCAATACTCTTCATATGAGTAAATTTGGATCCTACTCTTTTAGGTTACTGGTGTTGGTTTATGAATTCAAGTTATTTCCAAATATAGCTCACTACGGTATTTGCTTTATATGCTCATCGTTTAACATTAGTTTCTTCATCCTACTTGGCCATATCATCTACATTTGATAAAGCAATATGGCTAGTAATGATTAACAAAATTTGTCTTAGTCACTATGAAGTGGAGAGGGAAGCAGTTATAATTACATCTCAACCAGAAGTAAGTTTACATTAGTTAGCATTTTTGTTCTTCATATACTTGCATTGACATTGCTAACACTGTCCAGATTAAATTCAGGCAGATTAACAAGCTGCGCCTTAACCCATCAGTCCCCAGTGTCCTGAATATTGGACAGAACTGGGCATTTTCAAAATTTAATAAAGGAGGTAATCCCGGGGTAGGGACCTATAAGATTCGCGACTATGAGCCGATAGGCGGAGAGTTGTACGCCTAGCACCCTTCCAGCAAAGTCCCTCGCACAGGAACTCTGGGAGCTAATGAGTTAATATCAGTAAACATTATTTTTGACTGGAAAACTTTCAGCCATCTCATGAAGATAAACTCACGTACGTGGTTAGTCCTTCAACCAGTGGTTACAGAATCACAGAGTTACCAGACTACCAGGCACCCTGATTATTACCGTAGCCATAGGATCACAGGACATGAACTCAGTGGACTGCAGGATGAAGATATCCATTCCTACAGCACATCATACTTCTTTTGGGGGGCTAAGGAGTAAGTTGAGAGATGATTCTTGGTGCCATCACCTGAAGGCATCCCCCTCCAGCACTGGACACCCGTGTAAAGAAAAATAGAATTGTAAAGTGCTCTATACCTTCCTTCATTCATTGCCTCACTGGTTCCACCTCCTCACTATGATGGAGTCTTTATTCTTACTTTCGGTACCACCAGATAATTTTCTACATTTTGCTTGAGGCTTTAAATTAGAGGGTTTGGTACATTCTTCATTAACACTTTCCCAAGAAGGTCTCCCTACAGTTGGATAAAATAGCCTTAAGACAGCAAGAACAATTTAAGTCAAACCACACTGTTCAATAAAAGTCTATAAAACTTACTTGTACCAGTAACGTTTTTCAGGATCATGCTGATTGTTGAAGCGGGCCTTTTTGATTACTGGACCAAGCTGCTCACACCAAACATCACCTCCTGCCTCAACCCACCCACCAAAGTTGCAGTTAGGTCTTCAATTGGCATCAACAACATATGGGTAAATACTTAGATCCAGTGTCATCTGTGGCAGTTATGAAGTGCAGAGTAGGAATCCAGATCTATACAATGTTTGCCATAAAGGCTGACTCAGGAATAACACCTAAGGAAATCTGGATGGTGGAACAATAAATAGAGATGGGTTTCTATTCTGTTGCTGGATTTCCCTATACACTTGTATGCAGGTAATATGTATATGTATGTTTTATAATATATGCATCATGACACAACAGATATATAAGTGGTAGTGTATCTACTGTATTATTATTATTATTATTATTATTATTATCTGCTTTTCCTGCTTCTGTGTATTGCCTTCCACCGCGTCTACTTCTCCGGCTTTGGCTACTCATAATTGATCAGATGACTCAGATGTTATCTAACTACCATCATTATCCAGCTTAACCCTTGTTGGCTATCAAAGTGCAGGCTGCCATACCACATCTGTTCCTTAACAAAACCCAGACAAGCTACAAACTCTGACTGAAAACCAAGGCACTGGCCATCTTTGAGTGGGTAAATGGAGAAACGGATTGGTAGAAATCACTACACACACAAGGAGCAACTGCCATAAGGCTTCAGTGCAAAAGGATGGAGAGTCAGAATCAACAGAAACTACTCTGAGGACTGTGCAGAGTATCTTTGTAATGCCATAGCTGAACTTGCACAGTTGTCTGCAACATCAGCTTACGACAGTATTGATGCACTCAAAGCTTTAAGATTTATTCCCCTCAACAACAAAAATAATAGAATGAGACCATTTGGGACTGGCAATGTGCTTGGAAGAATAACTGGAAAATATATTATTGGCACTATAAAGATGATGTAAAGAAAGTCATTAATAACATTTAAGTTTGTGCTGGTCAAAATCCAGATGGGTAAGCAGCAATAAGTAAAATTTTCCAAAGTGATGAAAATTGTGAAGCTATACTATGTAGATGGCTCTAATGACTTCAACTCTATCAGCAGAGGCCATTCTTCATAACATCAAGACTAAATGCTTTTCCTTTGCCCGGTAACTGAAGAATACAAGCAATCAGCCATCAAATCTGTACACAAACTGCCATGATGCTGAGGAAGGAATGTTAATCTTTCTGTGGGAGGAATGTTCAATTGCAGTGCCATGTGAAGTTGTTATAGCCATGTATGCTCTGAACATGTGAGTACTATGGAACAGGGTCAAATAAGAGGACACAAACATGAAATGGGAAACACATGTGGATCATCTCAATAGGACTGGAAAGATCGATAATATGAACTTGTTAAGAAGAACACCATCACAAGTGTGAAAAAGAGGGTACCCTTAAATGCAAAACTACCAAGCATAACAGTAACGCTGCAACTTTATCAATTCGCATGTAATGTCAATAGAGTGAGTTAAGCAGCAATAACAAAAAAGGACCAAAGACACATGCGTCCAGTATTCAGAAATGGAAAATTTAAGGAAATAAATGTTAACAAGGAAAACAAACGGATGAAGAAATTTTGAAAATTAGCTGCTTATGCAAAAACCGAGCCTGACACTGTATACAGAGCATTCATTCATGGTGTCAAACATCTGTAGATGTATTTGTTGAGAACCATGTCCGGAATGTGGTCTCTCCTACAAGCTCCAGCAAAGGCCATTAAAGAATCATAATCGCAGACCTCAAAAGAGGGATATCATGACCCTGCTGAATTTCTGGGTGATTCCAATACTTTTAATGTTTGAACCTCACTGTGGTGCTGGCCACCTGAACACTCTACGCACGCTTAGAGCTCCGGCTACTGCCACAATATGGAGGACTGGGCATCATCAACCAAAATAGAAACCGTAATAAACATATGAGGAACAAAAGTACAATCAAATTACTGAGTCCTTGTAGATGAAAATTGTAGTCAGGCCAAAAAGAGCGCTATACATGTACAGCAGTTAAGTAGCCTACTGTTGCACAATATATCATGCCTGAAAGAGAAGACTCAGGAGCTGGGAAAGAGTTGCAACAGCTGGCAGAAGAACAATGTAAAAAAGTGGAGGCTGCACAAGACGTGGGACTCTCAAGCTGGTTGACTCACTATACTCATGACATAGCATTTTTTACCAAAACAATATCAGTTTAAAATGGCTGTGCTTGAGATATGAATAGTCACTAAAGACTCTACCAGGAAAGTGCATTTGTTGAGCACTATTTAAATAATGACCATATCTTGAATTGTGAAAATGTAGGGTCTCCCGTTCATTAGGCACAATGATGTCAGAGACTTCAAAGCAAAAAATGTTGCATTTGTTGAGCACTATTTAAAAATGACCATATCTTGAATTGCAAAAACGTAGGGTCTCCCGTTCATTAGGCACAATGATGTCAGAGACTTCAAAGCAAAAAATGTTGCAGGAAGTGTGCCACGAAGTCACTGGTGAAACATCCTTCATTCCACTGCATGGCAACGAAAGTTAACTAATATGCAACGCCAGTAGCATCCAGTGACGCACGAGCTGACATCAGTGTCAGTGGTTAATGGCCATGAGGTGAAAGAGACTTTGTCAATGTCACGATCATTAAACAGGTAGCAGTTTGTCAGAATCTGGGTCAACGTGAAGAACACAGATACTGGAACCAGAAAACAAATTATCAAGAGAAAATTCACCAGATGTACCTTATCATATTCACTAAATAGTTAAGAGAGAGAAAAAAATTACTTTCCAGTTCAGTTGTATTGTTGCGCTTAGCTATGGAGAGTAACTGTACCTTTAGTAGAGAAACTGAGTAATTACTTCAAAAATTAGGACGTGTTTATAATTTATTTGTTTCTTCTGCTCAGTGCAAGGAGATTTTTTATAAATCTTAGGTGAATCTTTTGCTGAAACTATTTTTTTTATGCAAGAAACAAGGAACCAAAGGTCAGGAGCACACAATATTATTCCCTCCAAGAAAAATAAAAAACAAGATAACAGATCCTCAAATTCAAGATCAGTCCATTTCCAGATGCCTGGACAAACTGCGTTGCAAAGACTGGAGATCAGTGGCAGTAGAATGTACAAACAAAGGAAAACAGTTCCAGAGTTGACCTGTAACATACATGTAGGACTGCGAGTAATGGTTAACTCTTGCATTAGAGAGTTGGACAGAAAAGGGATAAGAATTTTTTTTTTGCTGAATGGGTACTATGTGCCCGCTGTAATGGTGTTGGGATGCAAACAAACAGATCAGAGGAACAGTGACCATTGAAGTAGCAATAGAAAAGAGATAAAGGTGAAACCGTGCAGCGAAGAGACAGAAATTGAAGGCAGCCATAAGAGGAGGAGAATTAATGAGACAATAAACCTCTGACTCCACTTCGTTGAGAAGAGCTTTATGTGGGGAGCCTCCGTACACACTGTATAAGAGATGTACTCTACACAGGGGCGAATAAAACCGGTTTATAAAGTCAACAACTATGCCAGGTTAAAGAAGGCACGAAGTCGGCTTAGCACACTTCATCTCATGGAAGCAGATATTACGAGCGGTAATAGATCTTCCCAAGATAAATCCCGAGAAAATGAAACCCAAAATTTGGTTAAAGATGATTTAGGATTAAGTTGAATATTGTTAACACTTAGAGGATAATCCTGCAGAAGATTCTGTTAGGTTCATATATGCAGGAAATGAGTTTTGATGCATTTAACACAAAATGATTACTTTTATCCAAGTTAGGTAATTTATTGTAGTTTTACATAGTTTAAACCAGATATATATATATATATATATATATATATATATATATATATATATATATATATATATATATATATATATATATATATAGTTTTTCCGAATATTTTTCTTCGGTAAGGTCTAAAACTTTTGGTTTTTGCCTAATTTCAACTCGTCATTTTGACATTCTGCTTTCTTTGTTCTCCTAACATACTACAGGAAATTTTTTTTCCTTTTTTTTTTTTTTTTTACGTTTCTGAATCTGGGCAAAGGCTTCAGGGTCTATTTCTCGGGGGCAGTGACCTATCCCAAGGCCCAGTAGTCCTCCTACACCTCCACATGTCACCACTTCGGCGCTGACACCCACCATCCATTAAGAATACGTGCTAGGGCTGTCTCATACAGGACTGGTGTATTGGTATTTGCGGGGGTATTTTTACGACACGTCGGTGGGTCATCTGGTAGATAAGGAGAGTCTGCTTTGTAGGAAATTCAATTCCTTAAACTGTTACCTGACCCAGCCGGGGTTCGAACCTGGGTTCATTAGGACTGCAGGCCGTCTCTCTACCGATTCAGCCACCGCCTCCCCCAGCTATTCAGTTTTCAAATGACACCAAAACCAACAATTCATCATGAAAAGTATGTTTACACAGAGCAACCAAATATATAGATAGATAGATAGATAGATAGATACAGTATGTAATATATATATATATATATATATATATATATATATATATATATATATATATATATATATATATATTGTTACGGAACAGAGAAAGATAACGTACACTTTAAGTGAGAATGCTAAAAATCACTACTGTCCCGTAAAGTTCCAGGTTCAAAACAAAAGAGTTAGGTAAAATTACAAGTTAAAGTTTAATGCTCAAACTAACAACAAAACATTCAGGACTCATGAGGATAATGTAATGGCAAAAACAGGTTAAATATATGGTTAACTGCAATAGCCTCTATTAACACGAAATTAGCAAGAATAAATTTATCTAAGTCAGCCCTGATAAAATGAGATACCAGATAATACTCAGTGAATGCCAGATAAATTATTACAGATACAAACTCTTATCAAAAATGACTGACATAAAACCCAACATTAATTACAAAAACTTCACTAGGCCTACAAATTAAACTTATGCTATACAGTACAAGAAAAAATGCAATAACAGCAATACTCAAATTACACACAGCTGCTAGATGGTTGGAGATTTCTTGAGCACTCACAATAATAATATCTGTACAGGGGAGGACAGAGATGTGAACAAAATGAGGAGCAGATCTAAGTGGCAATGATGCAGAGACTGAGCTCATTATATAGGGGCCAGCAGAGCCTGATACAACTTGTAATAAGGACGCGCAAATGAAGCGATGGGGACAAACGGTCGACAATCCCGCACTGAATAACAGAAAGGACGACTTACTCTACTATAACGGTAGAAGGGGGGGACTGAGGCAGAACACGCTCGTGATCAAACATGCAGCATACTGTGCGTTAAAATTACACAAAAGATGATGAAATCATAGGCTATGTAACACCTCCCCACAAAGAAAAAAGAAATTTACAAAGGAAATTTCTTATTACTCTAAAACAATCTGTATATGGCATTACAGACCATCCAAAGGTCTTTCCTAATGTTACAAAAAATGAGATCTCCCTAGCACGTTCAGTCATAGGTACTTGCCAGTATCCCTTTAACAAATCAAACTTACTTATGTACCTAGCCTTTCCGATCTTGTCTATGCAATCTTCCACACGAGGGAGAGGGTAAGTGTCTGTTTTGGTTATCTGATTAACACGTCTGTAGTCGATGCAAAGCCTCTGTGACCCACCTGGCTTAGGGACTAGAGTGACAGGAGAACTCCACTCGCTCTGACAGGGCTCAATCATCTTGTGGTCCAACAGGTAGCCAAGCTCCTTCTGGATGAGAGGAACTTTCACTGGGTTCACACGGTAAGGAGGCAATTTAATTGGCTTTGCGTCTCCAACATCGACATCATGCATCAACACAGTGGTTCTTCCTGGAGTGGCACGGAACACTTGCGGGTACTCCTGCAGTAATGCCGAAAACTCCTGCCTTTCCTTGGGTGGTAGATGAGAAAGCTTAGTCTGGAGATCATTCATGATATCAGGATTCTTCCCCAAACTATCACTCAGGCTCATACTGCATGGGAGAGCTTCACTTGCAGACTCGGGTGGAACAGCTACAGTGCAGACTGGATTATTTTCGTCCCGCCTGTGATATAACTTTAGCATGTTGATGTGACATAGTTGCTTGCTCTTTCTACGATCTGGTGTGGCGATGACATAGCTGACATCACTGAGTTTCTTCTCCACGAAATAAGGGCCACTAAACTTGGCTTGAAGAGGTTGCCCATGAACTGGTAGTAGAATCAAAACCTGATCTCCTGGCTGAAAGTGGCGTAACCTGGACTTCTTATCATACCAAGTCTTCATCTTCTCCTGAGCAGCTCCTAAATTCTCTCTCGCCAGCTGTAAAGCAGTGGACAGCCGTTCTTTGAACTTCATCACATACTCCAGCAGGTTGACGTCATCTTCCTCCGACAGCCAGCATTCCTTGAGTAACTTAAGGGGTCCTCTTACTTCATGGCCAAACAGTAGTTCAAAAGGTGAGAAGCCCAGTGATTCATTTGGAGATTCTCTTGCAGCAAACACAACGAATGGAAGACCTTTATCCCAGTCTTTCTGATGTTCCAAACAGTATTTCTTGAGCATCGATTTGAATGTTTGATGATATCTCTCCAACGCTCCTTGGGTCTGGGGATGGTAAGCTGAAGACGTGATCTGGGTGATGCCCAACTCTTTCAGAGACTGCTTGAAAACGTTTGACATGAAATTACTTCCCCGGTCTGACTGTACCTCCTTGGGCAGACCAAACTTTGTGAAGAACCCTAGCATTTCCTTAACCACGTTCTTTGCTGAGATGTTTCTAAGTGGAATGGCTTCAGGATAACGAGTAGCCATATCAATCATGGTCAACACATAAGAAAATCCTGAAGAAGTCTTAGGAAGAGGGCCCACAATATCCACCAACACACGGGTGAAAGGCGCCTCAAAAGGAGGAATGGGAACTAGAGGTGCAACCTTTTCGGTCTGATTACACTTCCCCACAACTTGACAGGTGTGACAAGACTTACAATACCAGGAAACATCCCTGAAGATACCTGGCCAGTAGAAGTGTTTCAAAATGCGTGCCACAGTCTTCCTCACTCCAAGGTGTCCTGCCAAACTGGAATCATGAGCCACTCTAATGATATCCTGCCTACAAACACGTGGGATGACAACTTGATGTACAACCTCCCATTCACAGTCGGCTGATGCTGTTGGGGGTCTCCACTTCCTCATAAGTACTCCTGACTTTACATAATAACAAGTAGGAGCACCAGCTGACTCTTCCTCACTGCAAGCAGAGTTAGCTAGACCTTTCAACTCAGGGTCAGCAACCTGCAACTCAACCAACTCTTGACGAGACAAATTATCAACACTACGGGGTACTGCCTCATCTGGTGAGTGGTCCAAATTAGCAAGAAAAGTGTCAGCTAGGATAACATCATCATCATCATTATCCTCTAAATCACCAGTAACTTTAGACTTAGCCCTAGTGACAGCACATGCAGGGAACACATCAGGGACATCACAATCCTGGGACGCAGCCACTGGCTCACTAGACAACTGAGGAGCTGGACACACTTGACTTCCACCAATATCATTTCCAAGTAAGAAAGTTACACCTGACATTGGGAGTGTCTCAACCAACCCAACCATAACAGAACCATTAACAAAACCAGACTCTAAATTCACTCTGCACAGAGGGACAGAGAAGTAATTATGCCCTACACCTTGTAAGATTACAGTTTCATCAGAGGAATTAACATTAGAGCCTAGAACACTGGTCAGCATAAGGGATTGGCAAGCACCTGTATCACGATATATTTTAACTGATTTCCTGTCATTACTGTCCAGAGGACTGACAAAACCATCAGACAGGAAATTAGCACATGAACTCTTGAGAGTGTCACCCACGTTACTGCTCAAAAGAGGAGCTCCATCATGAGAATTTAAGTTACCCCTCAAAGCAGGTTCAGTTAACTCAGTTAAAGAATTCTGGGAACTCTCAAGAGTGGACACTAGACCAATTGACTGAATATTTAAAGACTCCTTTTGTTCACATCACGCTGTCTCCTGAAACATCTCTCCGTAGTATGACCAAGCTTACTACAATAAGTACATTTACTTTTCTGAAATCTAGAGGTGAAGCTAGTATTTACTTCCTGAGAAACATCATCCTTATTCTCTTTCCTGTTACCTGTACTCTGAGTAGAGGCAACGTACTTACTCTCAGCTTTCCCTTTTTCTCTAGAATATCTCTTGTGAGTGAGAACATACTCATCAGCTAAAACTGCAGCATCAGACAAATTATCTATTCTTTTCTCATCAAGATATAGGCTTACATCTTTACTAATACACCTTTTGAAATCCTCCAGCAAAATCATCTGCTTAAATTTACCAAAATCAGAATCCACATTCTTAGAATTTAACCACTGCTCTAACAGATCTTCTTTGATTTGTGCATACTCAACATGGGATTGCTTATCTTGCTTGTAAGTTGTCCTAAATTTTACTCTATAGGCTTCAGGAACAAGCTCATAGGCCTTGAGAATCAAGCTCTTAACTACATCATAATTATCAGACTGATCCTGAGGCAAAGATGCATAAGTTACTTGAGCTTTACCGGTGAGAACAGTTTGAAGGAGTACTGGCCAATACTCCTTAGGCCAATTAAAACCTGTAGCTACCCTCTCAAACAACTGAAAATACTTTGTTAAATCAGATTCATTAAAAGGAGGGACAAGTTTAACATTTTTAGCCACATCAAAATCATCAGAGCTAGATGATCCAGTTCCACCTTGTTTCATGCGATACTCATGGTCTGCCTGAATCCTAGCAATTTCAACTTGTGCCTCAACCTCCCTAGCACGGGCCTCCTGCAGGGCTAGCTGTAACTTAGCTAATTCAATCTGCGTTTGCTCATTTGGAGGAGTTACATTAAACAAGCTTTCATTAATCATGTCAACAATCTGATCTTTAGAATGATGAGAGCGAACAACAAATCCCAATTGTTGAGCAACAATCTTAAGTTCATTCTTTGTTCTGTTTTCTATATCACACACTGTTTGCACATTTGACAAAAAATCTTTGGCTTCATCAAGTGTAGAAATAGTAGCCATCATGAATATATCACAGTCACAAAATATCAAACAATATCCTTATGATAATATCCTGAATATCCTGATATGAGGTCGCCAAATTTATGTTACGGAACAGAGAAAGATAACGTACACTTTAAGTGAGAATGCTAAAAATCACTACTGTCCCGTAAAGTTCCAGGTTCAAAACAAAAGAGTTAGGTAAAATTACAAGTTAAAGTTTAATGCTCAAACTAACAACAAAACATTCAGGACTCATGAAGATAATGTAATGGCAAAAACAGGTTAAATATATGGTTAACTGCAATAGCCTCTATTAACACGAAATTAGCAAGAATAAATTTATCTAAGTCAGCCCTGATAAAATGAGATACCAGATAATACTCAGTGAATGCCAGATAAATTATTACAGATACAAACTCTTATCAACCGGGCTAATGTATGGCCCGGCCTCCACTATAGGTGGAGGAAATCTTAAAACAAACAAACAAACAACTCTTATCAAAAATGACTGACATAAAACCCAACATTAATTACAAAAACTTCACTAGGCCTACAAATTAAACTTATGCTATACAGTACAAGAAAAAATGCAATAACAGCAATACTCAAATTACACACAGCTGCTAGATGGTTGGAGATTTCTTGAGCACTCACAATAATAATATCTGTACAGGGGAGGACAGAGATGTGAACAAAATGAGGAGCAGATCTAAGTGGCAATGATGCAGAGACTGAGCTCATTATATAGGGGCCAGCAGAGCCTGATACAACTTGTAATAAGGACGCGCAAATGAAGCGATGGGGACAAACGGTCGACAATCCCGCACTGAATAACAGAAAGGACGACTTACTCTACTATAACGGTAGAAGGGGGGGACTGAGGCAGAACACGCTCGTGATCAAACATGCAGCATACTGTGCGTTAAAATTACACAAAGGATGATGAAATCATAGGCTATGTAACAATATATATATATATATATATATATATATATATATATACCTTGGCTGCTTCCCCCAAGGAAAGGGAGGTAGCCGAGACAGGACGACACACTCCCCATTTACTCATCCATTCAAACACATTCATTCGCATCTTAGCCCCAAAGGGGAGAACGGACAGATCCTCACCGCACCACACCGCACAAGGGTCAACTGCGCAATGCAATCAGTGACATCCGCAGCAGGGCCCGACACTAGAGCTGGTTTACCCCAGCCACATCATAACAGACTCATCCCCTTACCCGCACCTGACCTGAAATAGCTGATCAGACCAAATGCGGGAGAATATCCCCTCAGGGCTGCGTCATCATTTACTCATTCACAATATCTCTCCATTTATTTCTGTCACGCACAGTCACTCTTCCTTGCTCAACAGACATCCCTCTCGCATCCAGCGCTCTCTTCACACTGTCCATCCATCCTATTCGTGGTCTTCCTCTCAGCCTTACACCTCTCACATCAGATCTAGTTATCTTTTTCACCAATAGCTCATTATCCATTCTCTCCATATGCCCAAACCATCGCAACACCCTCTGCTCAACTCTACCAGCCATCTCCCGAACAACTCCAGTTCTCCTTCGCACTTCATCATTTCGCACCCGATCCATACGCGTCACTCCACACATACTCCTCAGACACCTCATCTCTATTACTTTCAAACTTTTGCTCTCTGCTACACCCATATTCCATGTTTCAGCCCCATATAATGCAGTCGGTACCACAACACCATCATACAGCCTTCTCTTTACATCCATTCTAAGCGAACGACATCTAAACACTTTTTTCATTCCTCCCAGCACCTTTCCTACTTCATTTATTCTGAACTTCATTTCTGCATCTATTCTTACATCCACAGCAACATGTGACCCTAGATATTTAAAACACTCTACCTCCTCAAGCATCTCGCCATTCAAAACTATATTCATCCCCCTACCATCTACCAACCTCGTACGCTTCATCACTTTACTCTTATTCTCATTTACTTTCAATTTCCTCATTTCACACACCCTTCCAAACTCCTCTACCAACTGTATATATATATATATATATATATATATATATATATATATATATATATATATATATCACAGTTATCAACAGTGTAAGTATAGGTAGTGATCATAGAATGGTAGGTTGCACAACCAGATTCAATTGCAGAAATGAAAGAAAGATGATTAAAGATAAGATATGCCCAATAATGGTAAATGAAAACAAAGCAGCCTTTCAGTTGGAAATAAGGAACAGATTTCAGGCTCTAAGTAATGCTGAGTGTGTCATTGACGAGCTGAATGACAGACTAACAATAGTGCTAAGAGGTAGTAGGAAAACCTATACAACCAAAGCCAAGAAGTATTCAGAAAAGACACTCGACCTTATGAAAAAACGAAAGGAAAGGAAAGACAAAGAAAGACGAAACAGAACGAGCAGAATTAAATAAGCTTATCAACAAAAGACAAAGAGAAGAAAAAAGAAAGAGAAACATGGATCAAGTCAAAGAAACCATCAAAAATGGAAAAAGTCTGAAACAGGTCCGAAGTAAAATGGCACTAGGAAAGCAACAAATGACATCACTGAAAGAAAAAAAAAAACGGTGAAATCATTAAATGCAGAGATAAGATGGTGAAGAGAGTTGAAGAATATTACAAAGAACTTTATGCATCAAAGACAGTAGTACCAATAGCTAACTTTTCAGTTGACACAAGTGAAATACCTGAGGTAACACCAGACGAAGTAAATATTTGTCTTAAAAATATGAAAAGAGGGAAGGCTCCGGGAGAAGATGGAATAGTAACAGATTTACTGTTGGATGCCGGAGTAGAAGTACAAAATTGGCTTGCTCACTTATTTACCAACTGTATAAAACAGAAGAAAATTCCCAAAACATGGTATAATGCAATAGTTATTTTACTCTACAAAAAGGTGACTCAAAATATATTAGTAACTATCGACCCATTAGCTTACTATCAATCATTTACAAACTCTTCACTAAAATCCTTACGAACAGAATGACAACAATTTTGGAGGAAAACCAACCTTGTGAACAGGCAGGATTCCGAAGCGGGTATTTGACCATTGATCATCTACATACAATGAACCAGCTAATTGAGAAAACTGTAGAATATAATAAACCACATTGCTTAGGTTTTGTTGATTACGAAAAGCTTTCGACTCAGTGGAGCACATAGCAATTACAAATTCATTGCGAGAACAAGGAGTGAATGAGAACATTGTAAACCTGCTCGATAACATATATGAAGAGGGAACTGCTATAGTTAAATTACATAAGGACTCAGAAAAAATTAAGATTGAGAAGGGCGTGCGCCAGGGAGATACAATTTCACCAAAATTATGTACAGCATGCCTAGAAAGTATTTTCAGAAAGCTAGACTGGGAAAACAAAGGAGTGAACATCGATGGAGAAAAGCTAAACCATTTAAGATTTGCAGATGACACTGTCCTAATCTCAGAAACAGCGGAGGCATTGCAAGATATGTTAAATGACCTGAACAGAGAAAGTCTCAAAGTAGGACTGAAGATGAACCGAAGTAAAACTAAAGCAATGTTTAACCCACAAACACCAATGAGCGTTATCAGAATAAGCGATGAAATTCTTAGAGGAAGTTGAGGAGTACAACTACTTGGGACAAATACTAAAATTACCGAAAGATCATGATAGCGAGATAAAAAGACGCATTACAATTAGATGGAAAGCTTTCGGTAAACATAGAGACATTATGAAAAGTAGCTTGCCAGTTTGTATGAAACGAAAAGTATATAACGAATGTATAATTCCAGCTATGACGTATGGTTGTGAGACCTGGACAAATGAATGGAAAATAAATTAATCCGTTCTCAGAGAGCAATGGAAAGAGTGTTGGGAATATCTTTAAGAGACAGCAAACGATCAACTTGGGTGAGAGAGCAGACTAAAGTCAAAGATATAAAAGTTATAAAAGAACAGAAATGCAGGTGGGCAGGCCATATAGCAAGTATAAAGGATAACCAATGGAGTAAGAGGCTGACGGACTGGACACCAAGAGAATGTAAGCGTAGCAGAAAAAGGCCAGACAGGAGATGGAGAGATGAGATAGAGAAATTTGCAGGGAAAGCGGGGCAAAGATTGTCTCAGTCAAAGAATTCGTGGAAAAGGTTGGGGGAGGCCTTTGTTCAGCAGTGGACTAGTTATGGCTGATAATGATGATTATGATATATATATATATATATATATATATATATATATATATATATATATATATATATATATATATATATATATATATATATATATATATCGCAATGGTGTGGGTCAGGGTGAGAGAGGCTGACTCTAGCACAGACATAATCTGCCTGGCCCAGAAACCTGAGTTTTCTTTTTGTTGTTGTTGTTGTTGTTGTTGTCGTTAAGAGTACACTCGAAAACTTTCGGGACACAGAATGTTAAAGCAGTGGGCTATACTTAGAGGGCTGGGAATGGTCACCCTTCTTTGTGACAGGTTGATTAAAGCAAACTTCGAGCAAGAAGGAAAGGTACAAGTTCCCAGACAAAGGCAAAAGAGTTTACTTAGGCAGAGTGAAAGCACAGAAGCACAGTTCCTGAAAACAACAGGAAAGGCCCCATCAGGCCCATATGTCTTGCTGGTACTGAGGCCAGTGATGGCAGAAAGTACATCAGTTGAAGAAATTATGATGTGTGCCATGAAGCCACAGGGTGGGAGGTGATGGAGGAACAGCACCGGAATCGTCTAAGGTGGAATTGGAGAAGAAAGTCTGAGCGAAGAATTCTGTTTTATCGTAGAAAAAATAGCTACAGAGCTATCAGAGTGGAAGAGTTGGGAAGGATATGAGGTAAAGTTGTTAGAAAGATTATTGGCAAGGTGCCAGAAGAAGCGGGAAAAAACTGAGTTAGAGAATTTAGAGCATTTAATACAAATAAAATCATTTTTAAGAGAGCAAAAAACAAACATACAGTAGCTTGATTCCGGGCAGAAACATAAAAGAGATGAAATTCAGGGTTGGGTAGGCACTGGTACCTTGTGTAGGTCTTCTCCTTGTTGCGGACAGCAATAGAAAAAAGTATGATCAAAACATTTTTTTTTTTTTTTCATTAGGCACAGGATATGAGAATGGAATATTTGCTTCCATACCCGAAAGAATAACTCCCGTAATGTACAGGGCACACTCAGATGGCTCTCGGCCACGGGGGCAATAATCATTCCAAGGAAAATCAAAGAAGTACTGTCTGAAGGTATTTCGAACCAGCAGCTGCAAAGTGCCACAGCTGCCTTTTCCTGGGAGAGTCCACAGGCCTTAGTGGAGTGATAGGACAGGTTAAGGTGATAACGTCGTGTCCATAGGAGCCCATTGCAGAGAAAAGATTAACATCATAAACAGAAAAATTAGTTGTATGAAGAGGTCACGAATGTTGGATCTCTCTTCAAGGCTATCAGGCATACAGGTAGGGTGCTGTACAAGCTGCTCTAGGTCATTAAGGATAGAAAAAATGTTGGCTTGTTCACCAGGTGGATCAGTGAAAGGAGAGGAGAACCAAAGGTGGTGGTAAACATTGAAATCTTCTAGAATGGAGATTTCAGAGAATGGTGAAATTTGTACGATGTTCTACCTTACATGTAAGATAGTCGAAGAAATTTTCATAGTAATATTAGGTGATAAAGAAACAGCACAGATATACTTAGTCAGAGAATGACAGGAAAGCCGAAGCCAGAGAGAAGAGAATTCGAAAGATTCAAGTTCACGAGCCCGAGAGCACGATATGTTGTTGCGTACATATACACGACAGCCACCTCTGGCTTTAAAATGAGTATAGAGAATGTAGGATACAGAGATGGGCTTGCTATCTTCTACCCCAGACAGTTCGGTCTCAGTGATCAAGAAAAATGAAGCTTTGAGGAGAGGTGGTGTTCAACAGAGAGGAAATTAGAGGAAAGGCAGCAAATGTTGCTGAAATAAAGAAGTGTCAGACACTGGTTCCAGGCATCTCGCTTGGTCGTCACAAGGAGATGGGCGGATGGTGAGGGCATTACTGATCACCTTCCCGTGGGTACTCTGAGGCTTGGTGAATTGATGCATTTTTTCTTTTTGATTAATAAGTGAAGTGTGTAAGGTGCAAATAGTTTAGTGGTAACAGTTAGAGGAATCTGTATTTTAAGACTATGCTAGCCTAATCTCTGTGTTACTGACACATTGAAACGGTTCAGCAAAGGGGGATGGTCAGAAGCTAGTCCCAGGGTCTTATGAAACGGAAACTCTAACACTCTTCGTCGTCAGTTTCCATACTTCTTGGGAGCACTGTCCTTCTCGACTGGTGCTACAGCCTACTCCATGAGGTAAAATATAAAATACATGTTGATTTCATTTTAAACAGATCGTAACTACCTGAACATTATATTTTGGCGTCCTGTAACTCAACGGGCATCTATAGTGTGTGTGTATGTGTATACTATATATATATATATATATATATATATATATATATATATATATATATATATATATATATATATATATATATATATATATATATATATATATTTCCCAGGGGTATCTACAGTATCTATTTATCTATCTATCTATCTATCTATCTATCTGTCTATCTATCTATCTATATAGATAGATAGATAGATGATCTATCTATCTATCTATCTATCTATATCTCTATCTATTACATAAAGTATATTATTTCCCAGGGTACTCTGGTGGTGCTGGCAGGAGGCAATTTGACCAGTCTTCTTTTATTCTGCATGGAATTCCATCATTCGCGTCTACTTTAGTGATGAACCACCATTCCTCTGGATACGTATAATATATATATATATATATATATATATATATATATATATATATATATATATATATATATATATATATATATATATATATATATATATATATGAGTCGTCTGCAAGGTATGAAAAGTATGGATTAAAGCTTACATCTTTCATGGCGACTAAGGATCAGTCTTGTTCCACTCACGCTAATAATTTTTGTTTCAAATAAACGTTCTTCACGAGAATTGTGCCTTTCATAATTATTCCCTCTAAATATTACACACACACACACACACACACACACACACACACACACACACACACACACACACACACACTTGAGAGACTCCAGAGAGGCAGCAAGTCCGTCACCTCGTTTCGCCCTTGTCTCTCTTGGCCACAACTGGCCACACCTAAATAGTATCTTTAATTGAGTCAAGCTCTGTACTAGGTTAAACTAAATGATATTCTAATATAGTAGAGCAGGTATAAGCGAAAGTGTTGTCCAAATAATAGAATACATGCTATTAGTCCAAGAAGCCGCTGATACCACGCATCGTCAGCTGAGCGTCATCTGTCATCAGGCGGGTTGCAGGGAGATGCAAACTTGTAAGCAGCACATACCTTTCTAAGTGAAAATTACCACAAGATGAGCACCATCTTTAGTTAAGTGAATATGGAAGGAGTTAAAGAAGGGGATAAAGGTAGAAAACACGATGACGATTTCTACCCGGAACTGGTTGAAATGAAAGGATTTATAAATTAGTAAAGAAAATGAATAAACTGGAGGAATCTTTTCAAAGTGAAATAGGTGGAATTAAGAGGGACTTATGCATGCAGAAGGAAGACAATGAAAAATTAGTAAAAAAAAATTAAAGAAAAAAGACACAACAGATGAGCTGTCAATTGAGGTACATTCACTTTGAAGGAAGGTTAGTGAAATGGTAAGCACAGTTGTCAACCATGAGAGTATTATGGAGGAGTTCAAAAATGATGCAGAGACAATTAGGCAAGTAAACAGTCTGATAGACCAAAGCAGTGATACCGAAGAAAGATATAACCCAGGTGAACGAAGTGATGCGAAGTTCCAAAGATGACGTATAAACTACATATGCTGAAATGGTAATGGTAAGGAAAGACTAAAAAACAAAAGTGAAAGAAAAAAAAGACATTAGAAAGGAAGTGGAAGAAATTATTAAATACAATCCAAAACTGGTCAAAGATTCAGCAGATATAAAGAAATCTATGGTAATCACAGGTATAGATGATGAAGAAATAAGAAAAAATGTTTAGACAAAAATGAGATAGTAAATACAATGAACATATTGAAGGACGTATCAGAGGAAATCTGAGATGAAGACATAGAGGAACACAAAAGGCTAGGGAAATATGAGGGAAGTAAGTCAAGGTCCCTGTATGGATAAAAAAATGTCTAACTAAAGAAGAATTGGGAATACTAAAGGAGAAGAGGGCAGGAAGCAAAAACAAAGAACGAGGAAAGAACAGAGGAAGAGAAAAAGTAATTTTTTTAACACAGTAATTGGATTGCAGGTATGAAAGTGGTACATAACCAAGAGGAAATAAAAAATAAAAGGAAGGTACTCAAGCTATGGCAAGTATTTAAACAATATGATTAAGTTGATGTACTCAAATGTAGATGGAATGGTGTCAGATTATTAGAGATGAAAGACTATACCAAAGAAAAGAAACCACATATTATTTTCCTGAGTGAAACAAAATTAACCCGAAAGATAACAAACGATACCTTAAACTTATAGGAATACAATATAATTACCGTTTTGGGTGATTTTAACATACATAATGTTGAATGGTTATTGCATTCTGCCAGGACTGACGATGCTGGTCTAGAGTGCGAGTTCTTTGCAGAATCGTTTAAATCACACAGTTGGTAAAGCAACCAACCAGAATACCAGATAATCCTGACAATAATGCCCATCTCTTGGATGTATTCCTGACAAATGATCCAGATCAGTATAGGATAGGAGTACTGTCAGCACTTGGATCCTCTGACCACAATCTCATCAAAGCCTCATTAGCTAGCTTCCCCTCCCCCAAACCTCCCCATTCTGAACCTGTCAGGGTGACTCGAAGGCACTTTGATAGGGCAAACTGGAATGGATTTAGAAATTATCTTGTTGGCATTCCATGGCAGTCTTTCTTCTCTAGTGAAGTCACTTCTACCCAGTCCCACATTAATGACTTAATACTAATTGGTTGACTAAGCCAACAGTTCACTAAAAGATCGAACTCTCCCAAATGGTTTGATGGCAACTGTGCCAGAGCAATAGTCCAAAAGTCATTAGCATATAACTCTTACTTAAAATAAAAAACATCTGAATTACTGTCAATTTAAAATTGGTAGAAACAATGCAAAAGCTGTAATCAATCTTGCTCTATATATATTTTTTTTTCAAAATCAAGCATTAGAACTATTTAACAATCCTAATGACAATAGAATATCCTGGTCAACTCTCATTTCTTTCAATATTAACTTTAACAAGTCATCATCCATTCCCCCACTAAAATCTTCATATGGCAGCATTACAAATGACCCACGTGGGAAAGTAAATATCTTTGCCAGTACATTTGCCAGAAATTCTTCTATAAAGGAAGTCAGCCAGAGCGTCCCAGTACTAGAACTTGACTCTCGAAACTGTTCCACTTAAAATACAGACTAGATACGTAAAATCCATCCTAGACAATTTACCAACAAACAAAACTCCAGGCCCAGATGGATTTCCTCCAATTGTTTTGAATAAGTGTTCCCTAGAACTTGCCTGTGTTCTGGGTAAATTATTCAGACTATGCATACGTACTTCTTCATTCCCTAATTCATGGAAAGAAGCCAATATCCGCCCAATTCCAAAGAAAGGAAGTTCCTCTGACCCCTCTAATTACAGACCAATAGCTGTCACATCTTCTCTTGGTAAAGTACTTGGAATTTTAATTAATAAGCACATACTTAAACATCTTGAATCCAACAACTGAATTAGCGATAGGCAATATGGTTTTCTCCACGAAAGATCCACCATTGACACTCTCAATCTTCTGATTCATACCATCCATCAATCAATCGACCTACATGGAGAAAGTCATGCAGTAGCCCTTGATAATTCTAAAGCTTTCAACAGAGTATGGCACCATTCCCTGCTGTCCAAACTCCCTTGTTGTGGACTAAAGTCTTTTGTTCCTCTGCTTTCCTCATACGTCAGCGACAGAAAAATAACATTAAAAGATGATGTACTGTATATTCCAATTACCACTCAACACCGGCATGCCACAGGGATCAGTTCTCGCGCCAACCCTGTTCCTAGTCCATATTAATGATCTCTTATCTATCACCCACAATCCCATCCATTCATATGCAGATGACTAAACACTTCACAGGTCATTCACACTCAAACACCCACATACAAAGGCTAATATATCTCTCAGCTCAGTACAGCCATCTCCATAAATCAAAACTTATCTACAATCAGTGAATGGGGACAAAACAACCTTGTCTCATTTAATGTTAGTAAAACCAAATATATACAATTTGCTAATAGACAGATATTGCCAGATTCGTATATTATCTTCAGTGCTACTGATATTCCCATCTCCAAAAGTATTGAAAATCTCGGTGTTTCACTTAATGGCCTCAGCTGAACCTCTCATGTCAGATCACTTGCCAAATCCGGTTCAAAGAAAATTTGATTACTGAGCAGAGTCCGTAACTTCTTCACTGACGAGCAGTTAGCTATAATTTATAAAGGTCATGTGTGCTCTCAGCTTGACTCTTGCTCACCCTTGTGGAATGGATGTGGAGAGGTTGCACTAAAACAACTAGACAAAATTCAGAACCATGCTGTTGGAATTATTAATAACCCTCCTATTATAAATAAACTACCTCCCCTACAAGTAAGAAGGAATGTTGCCTCCCTTGCATTATTTTACAGATAGTTTTATGGCAAATGCTCAGATGAAGTTGCATCCATTGTGCCACCTTTCCATGCCTTCCCTCATGCTGCACGGGCATCTTTTAGCGCTCATGATTGGAATGTCACTCAGCCATATTGCAGAACTTCTGGCTATCAGAATTCTTTTATTTCCCAAACTACGTCTCTCTGGAACTCGCTTCCCCAGAGTTCTTTCCCCCCAAACTTCAACCTACAGCTGTTCAGGTCCAACTGTTACAGACATTTCATAAATGGAGGATGCCAGTAATCTGGTGTATGGATTATTTCTTTTCTTCATTTCTTTTTCCTTCCTCTGTTCTAATAAAAAAAGATATGGAGAAGAGATAGAAATTTAAGAAAAGTAGGAGGGATTATAATCTTAACAAAGGAAAATCTACAATTCAAAGAAACAGAACTAGGTATATCCTCACAAGCAGAACTGATTACATTAGAGATTAAGACTTCTGAAGGGAAAGTAATTGGGGCAAAATTATACATGCCACCCAAAACATACAGTTGGGAAAAAGGCGAATATGAAGACCTGGCAGAAAGTACAATTCAGAGTTTAAGAACATTACTACAAAGAATGGTAGAGGAATCTAAAAGAAATATATTAACTGGAGATTTCAGTACAAATATAAAATGGAATACTCAAGATGTAAGAAGACACGAAAGCTGTTGGGATCAAAAGCTCCTGGATCTTGTGCAGGAATTTTTCCTAACACAAAATGGAAAGGAAAACACCAGAAAAAGAAAACTTGATGATCCATCATTACTAGATATCATATTTACTAGGCAAGAAAATTATATTAACCCGAGACGTCCTGTCGACGTATGGGTATGTTGCAACATTTTGCATTTGCCAGTCCCGTCGATGTACTGGTACGTTTTGCAATTGCAAGGTCCCTAATTTGCACAATTTTCAATTTTCGCCCGTGATTTTTCGTACGTATACACGGGACACCTTCCTCTATTCATCTACAAGATTCCAAGCAGGGACAATGCCTTACACTGCATAACCTCCCCCCCCTCACATGCCATTGTCTCGGCAATTCACCTGTTACCAGTGACCTGGCCAATAAAGACATTCAGGGCCAGAGTGATTCCCCAATCGATGACAATGTGGACGACAAAGTTTACATAGCATTAGAGGAAGAAACAGTCAGAAATGATGATCAGGTAATATGGCAAAAGAAGGTCAGGAATGGTGATGAGTTAGTGAGTGAAACAATGCTTATAATGCCTATATTACTGTTTGAAAACCAATATACTCTCATACTACATATAAATTCGTACCAAATAAATAAATAAATACCGTTTAGGAGTGGTGTGGAATAGTTATCCTCCCATAGAACTCGTTTTCTTTGCAGCCAGCCTGATAGAAAACCCTGTAAGGTAAGGAGGTACTCCTACCTGTATCGAATATTTTAAACCTCAGGTGAGCGATTTCTCTATGAATTTTCGATGTTTCTCACCAGAAGCGGAGGTTTTAGCCAAAAAAAAATGTTTCCAAAAATGGTCGGGACTGGGGGGTGTCGGAGGTGCGAAAGTGGTCGGGACGTGACGAGTTAACAATATAATGTATCACTCTCCATTCGTCAAAAATGACAATGCAGTATTAAACTGCAACTTCAGAATTGTACAGTATATGACATAGTTACCAGTAATGGGAGTTACAAAGAAAGTAATCCACAAAAAGGGCAGATACCATGACCTGAAGAAGTACTTTTTTAGTAATAGATTGGGAAAAGCAGCTTAGGGGACAAGTTTTAAATGTTATATATAGAAAATACTGTAATTTTTATGAAACAGAAGTCCAAAATTACATCCCTCAGCACACGTATATATATATATATATATATATATATATATATATATATATATGTAAGCCTCTGTTATATATATATATATATATATATATATATATATATGTAAGCCTCTGTGGTACAGTGGTAAAGTGTGCATTTTCGTTCACTGAAGAATGAGGGTTCGCGCCCCGCCAGGGTAATAAACTTTGGGAGCGTTCTTCTGGCCATGTACTGCTTGGCGGACATCAGGGGTGCTGTGGTTAAACCAGTGTCGCATACTATAAAGTATGCTTGCACCCAGTTGGCTTGCGCAGGCCAATTACACTTGGTACATAGATTACATACACATCCAAAGCCACTACAACACTACAATTACACTTACAAGCACTCGTCACCCTACATACAATCTCTACCAGACAGCTTAAGCCACTTGGTAGAGATACATTGGCTGTATTGTCCCTAC